>NW_027526422.1:86891456-87042006 GCF_048455015.1 Haemaphysalis longicornis
GCGTTTTGTAAAAAAAAATGCCCAGTTGCCACTACATCGCTCTACCTAAGGTAAAGTAAGGTAACCCAATAGAAACTAACCTAAAATGGCATGACCAAACGAAAACGAAAAAAATTAGCAGTGGCTTAGCTCGGCCATGCCAGGATGCCAGGATATACGCAGGGTGAGCTAAGGCGCGCCGTACTGCAGGGCTCCGGATTAATTTTGACCACCTGGGGATCTTTAACGTGCGCGGAAAGCTCGTACACACGGGCGTTTTTGCTTTTAGCCTCCATCAGAAAAGCGGCCGCCGCGGCCGGGAATTGAACCCGCGACCTCGTGCTCAGCAGCGCAACGCTTTAGCCACTGAGACACCGCGGTTGGTTGATTGTCCACATTTCCTTGCTCGTAGGGTGTTACGGGGGATCTTGGTGCGGGCATTAAAGGCGATTCCTGTCAGCCTAGTGGCCTCGGAGAAGTTTTTGAAACGTAGGTTGGGCTCACATTTCCGCGGAAGTTGTCGTTATTAGGTGTTTGTGGTCGCTGGCGCCTGGCTTTTTTTTTTCTGACAATTTTTTTCTCCAAGATAGGTTCAAGCCACGTATTTCCCGTGCAGCGCGGAACGTTAATTGAACGTGCTGATATGCCGCGCCCCGCACCTCAAGCTGGCTGATATCAAGTCGACCTTATTTACAAAACAGCGCCTATAATTGAGCCAAGTGAATACTTTGCAGAAGAAATATCACGGATATTTTAACATATTTCCTCAATTCACGGCCTCGAACCCATGCCGTGTGGGCGAGAACCCAAAATTCCACCCTTAATCCTCAGAGGCCGAACACCGGCACTTGTTAACAAATGGTACAAACAATGTGAGGTCGGATCCTACAAAACACTGGACGGCGCTAGGTGCATACAGGAACTGGCTGGCTTGCAGCCACGGGAAAAAGTAGTTGCGCCCCACTATAGCACCTTCCGCGGTGTCGTAAATAGTGCTACGAAGGTGTTTTGTCGATGTAGGTGCTTAAATTACATTTTTTCAATTACGCGAACTTGCGATGCGCACGTCCTCTCAGTGGCCTCAGCTTCTAGGTGGACAGTGTTAATACGTGTGCCCCGGAATCTGTCTGTGTCATTTTCTCGTCTACTAGCAGCGCAGAAGAGGAGACGTTGGACAAATGAGACTTTTGCGATTGACGCACCGTACCTTTTTGTGGAATTTTTTTTCTTGCGCACACTCTATCACAGCGCCCGCAATCCTCTCTTTCGTGGAAAAGTTCCGCACTGCGTCCAGATTCATGGCACTATCGACACTTCGTATCCCGCAGCGTTTTTTACTGCACCTCGTGACACTTGAAACCGATCTCAACATCTTTTGGAGCGGTGCTGTTTCGAAAAAATTTCCCCGCATTTCCCCGAGGGTAAGAATGTGAAAGTGCGAATGCATGAGTTGAATTTGCGCGGTTCGGTAATGTTCGCGAAAGAGAGATCACACACACACACAACTACAAAGAAAGAAAGATGCATTTATTCACAGACACCTATTTGTGTTGTCGTTGTACTTGATTGCTAGAGCGGATCTCAGCTTTAAAATTTTGTGTCAGTACTCCTTTAAGCGGGTGCATTAGCCCTTCTCACGCCCGGTTCCTGGCCAATCCCCCACGTGGGTATGAGCCATGCACAGACACCTATTTGTGTTGTCGTTGTACTTGATTGCTAGACCGGATCCCAGCTTTGAAATTTCGTGTCAGTACTCCTTAAAGCGGGTGCATTAGCCCTTCTCACGCCCGATTCCTGGCCAATCCCCCACGTGGGTATGTGCCATGTCAGCGGCCAGGCAGCGCGCGCCCATCTCCCCCCGCTGCCAAGGAAGACGAGGAGATTCCTGGCCAATCCCCCACGTGGGTATGTGCCATGTCAGCGGCCAGGCAGCGCGCGCCCATCTCCCCCCGTTGCCAAGGAAGACGAGGAGCGCGCGCACCCGGAGCTGTTGCTATGTGGACGGACGGCGGTCACCGGAATTCAGGGTCGCTTATAAAGTGCATTCGCACTTAAAATAGCCTTACCGCTTCCGACGAGCCACCGAACCAGCGAGTTGTGACAACCTGGACGCATTTCGCCGAGAGAAATGTTAACAAGATTCTAGTATGTTCACGGCCACACACGGGATGTCCTCAATGGTAATTATTTCAGTTCACAGACTATCATGTTTTCGTTCCCTCATATGGCGTAGCATGCTAAGCGATATGGCTCGGCTAACCTCGCTTTTACCATTAAATGCATTCTCTCTCTCTCTCTCTCAATGTTCTAACCCGTTTCGCCCAACAGTCGTAGCTCCCGCCTTGGCACTAACAAGGGCCCTTTGTTGCTCTCTGGAATATGTTACGGCAGGACTATCCTGACAGTAGGGGTCGGAGTTCACGGCTGACCATTACGGGGATAAGAGCTTTATTGCAGTGTTATGTACACGAATATAAAAAATGATAGATCATACCCCAGCATGGGATTCACCAGCATACGCCGGGAGTTTCAAAATCTCGCTTGCACTTGCTCGACCCCGACAAGCAGCGTCACTTACGAATTAAGATGCCACGTTCACACGCCGCCCTACTTGGCCGCCTCAGGATACTAGTAGCCCACAGCAACGCTTACTCCTTCACTACAGGCATAGCTGACAGCCCTTCTTGCGACGTTTGTGCCATGGATGAGACAATAGAGCACCTCTTGCATCACTGTGCTCCCTTGGCAACGCAGAAGCACCATCTGTCCGTCGCACTCCTGAAACTGGACAACCACACATTAACTGCGGATAATATTTCGTCACAGGTGTCCCTCACCGCAGTCCCACAAAGCCACAAAAATCATTCTGAAAAACCACAGGCTCGTCCGAGCGATTGTAGGGACAACGTGTACCGTCTTTCATTTCCCCACTACGCTAGCTTGTCGGGGTTATTTATTTATGTATTTATTTCTAATACTGTTAGCCCTTGCGGGCTGTTACAAGGGTGGGAGGAAAATAGTTTTCCACAAACATGTACATCCGGTCCCGCGATAGACAAACAATGCATTCAGATACACACAATGAGAGCTTACGCTCAAACGATGCAGTTGTGGGTGTGTCAATAAATACATCTGCATCAAGGTTGTTCCACTCCACTATAATTTTTACAAGAAAAGAAAATTTGAAGACATCAACGCGTGGCACATACGGCATCACAGCATGAGAGTGACCTGTACGTGGTGACACTCGCCCTGGGGGGTACAAGTATAGCCTGGAATCTAAGTTTAATTTATCAGCAGCCATTGTGTGTTTTTTTTTGTTAAATTTACGTTCCCTCCACGCTCATCAAGCTCTACTCCCCATCTTTTATATACCCTTGCTTTCTCTTTATACCCTTTTTGGTGACTTCCCATGTGAACGGTAGGTAACGTTACTTTTCTGTGGTTAACCTCTCTGCCTTCCATGTACTACCTTATCCTTCCTTTCTTCCCTTATTTTTTTCTCTCTTTTTTGTAAGTGCCTACGTATCACAGCACTCCAACCCAACTATTTACGGTCAAGGACGCTGGCTGTGGACAGCTACTGCGATGAAAACTTGATTCGGAGGATTGCTTTAACACCGATATTGGCAGGACATGGACAGGAATAAAATCACGGGAAGACTTTCTTGGGATGTCGCCAATCTTTTTCGGATGCAGGCGCTAACGTATAGTAGTCCGTTCCGTCACCGATTTTTTTCGAGTTTGTATTGCAAGCGCGCGATATTGGGGTTTACAACTTTATTTGCACTTTATTTGTCCTTTGCATTTACTACACCAGCTGAACCCGGAGATGATGTTGCTAAAGAGAAAAGCAACGGCGTTCAAATAAAACAGCTAAATGGGGCTATTTGTAAACGGAAAGCCCATACCTGCGTGTATAATGGACGATTCATTACAACTATGATAGCCCCTTTTTAAAAGCGAAATGGTCAAACGCGAAGGTTTTAAATGCTACCTCAGACAAAGTCCAAATCCTCATTCTCATCAGCCTACTCAGGTACACCACAGTAGGAAAGCCTCTCCCATTCATTTCCAACCGCTCCTGTCCTGCTCTGCTCGAGTCCATAATTTGCCCAAATTTTTTTTATTTCGTCCCTTCCTCGGGTTAACGGCCTTCCCTTTCTCTAGAGTTATATCTTTGTATTCACTCTGTTAACCTAATTGTCCACCGGTGGTCGGTTCGTCTCGCTGCGTGGCCAGCCCATGTTTATTTCTTTTCTTTATTTGAACTATGAAATATTCTGCCCTAGATTGTTCTCTGATTCAGGTAGCTTGTTTCCTGCCCCTGAGTGTTTTTCTCTACCAATATTCGTACCATGGCCTGCTGAGCCGACCTAGGTTTGCTCTCTGGCTGTTTTGTAAGGTGCCAAGTTTCAGCTCCATGTGTCATCACCGGCACTAGGCACTGGTTGTATATTTTACTTTTAAGTGACAGAGGTAGCTTACTTTTTGCGATGTGGGAGGGCGCGGCAACCCATGCCTATTCTGCGCCGGATTTGTTGCTCGTGGTTGGCGTCAGCACTAACCGTACGTTCAAGGTACTTACACTCTTTTCCTTGTTCTATCCTTTGGTTTCCCAAGCTGAAGAGGAAGTCCTTGGCATGCTTATTCCTCATTATTTTACACTTATTCATTGTTATTTCTAGCCCCACGGTCGTGCTCTCTGATTTTAGTTACTCCATAATTGTTTGCACGCATTCTGCACTCCAACTCAGCGAGACTATGCCGTCTCGCTGCCTCAGGTTTTCCCCGTTTATCTTTAATCTTATGGCTTCCCAGTCAATCGTTCTCTTATACCCCCCGTAGACATGCTGTAAATCGTTTTGGCGATATGCTATCTCCCTGTCTTACTTTCTTTCGGATTGGAAATTTATCGCTTTGCCTGTGGAGGTTTAGCCTGCCCGTTAATTCCTCATATATGTCTTCCAGGACGCCTATGTAGGTTACCTATTTTCCCTGGTTTTTGAGTGCTGCTAGCACGGCTGGGGTGAGCACGGAATGAAACGCTTTCTCGTAATCGATAAACGCCATGTAACAGGGGTTTAAAGTACCCTTGAGATTTTTCTATCATATGATTGACAGGGATGTGACCAATGGTTGAGTACACTTTCCTAAACACAGCCTGATCACGGGGTTGTTGGGAGCACCGGCTGTAACCTATGCGGCTAAGTATAACTTTGGCGAACAGGTTGTAATTCACCTGAGGGTGAACTAATGAATCCGAAATTCTTGAGCTCTGTGGTATCTCCCGTCTCATGAATCAGAATAATGTATGAAATATTCCGGGCTATGGGCACTTTTTGAGTATTCAAGCATTCCGAAAATAGTTGAGCAAGCTTTTCCGGTACAATATATCTTTTCTACTTTAAAAGATACACGGTTACGCAGTTGACACATGCAGTTTTCCATTTTCAAGCCTTTTAGATCTTCTTCAACTAACTCGTTATATACAAAAGAGATATGGCCAGATGAGTTTGTCCTCTCATTAATTTCACCTGAATTAACATCGCTGCCTTACAGCGGATTGTAGAATCGTTGTGCTACCTTTATCTCGTCGAAAGTCTGCGTAATGTCACCGTGCTCGTCACAGAGTCCGTTCATCTTGTCTTTGCCGATGGCTGGCTCTCTTTTAGCTGCTTTCAAGCTTCCCTCTATTTGCAGCGTCTCTTCGATCTCTGCATTTCCTCGATCCCGATAGCTCGGTTGTCACTAAAAATGAAGTCAATTTTGTTTTTTGTTGTATGATCGGGACTTTCCCATGCCCATTTCATATTATTTCGTTTGTAGAAGAATGTGTTCATCAACCTCAGGTGATTGGTCTTCGTAAATCCCTCCACTGTATGTCCACGACTGTTGCGATCGTGTATTTCGAAGTTTCCCGCGGACCGTTCTCCCATTTGCTTCTTACCGACCTTTGTTTTAGTCCCCATCACAATCATGAACTGCGTTGTTGCCTCCTTAACTGCTGATTCGAAGTCCTCGTACAAGCTCTCTATGGCTTCGTCATAGCTGGTTATGGAGGCACAGGCCTGTACTATCTTTAGCCTGTATCGCTGGTTTAGCTTGATCACACCAGCCCCGATTTCCTCGCTAAGGCTAAATAACTCCTCCACCTTTAATGCAATTTCTCAATGGGTTAAAAATCCCACTCCGTGTTCTTTCTTCTCTCTGGGTCCACTGTATCTAGAATATACCCGCTACTGGGCTCCTTGAAGCCTTCTCCGGTCCTTGTTACTTCGCTTAACCCTATATTTTCCCACGTAATATCCGACAGCTCCTGCAGTAGCACATCTAAGATTCCCTCAATAGACAAGGTGCGTGCGTTGCAGGTTGCAAGGTCAATTTCAAAATGCTACCTGTTCAGACTCAGAGATTCTTAGCGCCTTCTACTCTATCGCTACTCTGACCGCAGATATATGAACCGGTGCTCTACAGCTCTAGGGAATTGAGGGTCGAGAGTTGAGTTCGTAAGTCATGGGAGATGGCGGCCAACTCCTGCAGCAGTGTGGCCAGATCTTTCTTGGATGAGACACTGCTGTTTATGTTCGTAAGAACCGTCCCAGCATTTTTTAACCTTTCTAGTGGAGACGCTCGGCTATACGGGATTATGGTGATTTCTTGCAGGCAGCACTCCATACGTGTATATAGGTTGGGCACAGAGAGCCTAACAATAAAAAGCGATAGAGGTAGAGAAGTTTTCCGCTGCTCACGCCTGCAGTGATACTGAGCCAGAATTTGTCGGTTTTGCTATATATACACCTTGTTTCCAAACAATAAGCTCAGGCGCTGGCTTATTGAAAAAATTCGCTGACGTGTGGCGGTTTGAGACGTAAGCCACTGTCATGCTGAAGTGTATGGCTACGAAAAAATCGGTAGTTTGCAGCTTAGCTGGGCAAAAAGGCCGCTGAAACTGTATTAGAGTCCTTCCTCACCTTTTTTAATGCTATCCTAAGCCGAAAAACGTGTTATCGTGCGCTCTGCCAACAACGGTGGACTTTTTGGCAGCGAAGCACGAAAGTTAAACATCCCTGTGGTCTTTACAGTCGGAAAACATTGGGACAACGACGGAGGTACGAAGACTTTACTTCCAATTGTTCTACGTGAAAACTATTTTCATCTCTGGGTAGCCCTTACTCGGGCGGTCACGGCAAGCGGTTGTACCTTTCCGTGCGCCCAAGGGTTGTCGTATTATCCACATTTTAGCGATGCTGCCTGTGTCGCCCTGGCCCGTCGTCCTATTCCTAAACCGGTATGTGGGCGGAGTTTCTGACTTTAGAGTTTCTTCCCCTTCATAACTTAGAGTCCGATGCTGCGGAACGTGCTCTTCAGTTTTGCCAACAATCTGTTCAGTCTTGCCAACAATCAGAAACTTTTATTTTTTTGAAATTTGACCCCGCTGGCTTGCCGGTTAGGCCTGTGGTTAGTGCGGGTTCTTTATATAGCGCTTCGACCAGCGTTGCTCTTACAGCCTTTCGTTTTTTCTATGTAGCTGTGTGATGCAGTGGAAGGGTTTTTTAAACCTATTTCAACTGTTTAAATGCCCCTCCAGTGAATAACTTGGTTATTCTATGATTTTGCACGGGCGACTTGTCAAATAGGGCTGCAGTGACTGTTTTTTTTATTTTAGGGATTCTGGCAATAACTTTACCAAAAATAGCCGTAGCAAGCAGATTTAACTTGGCAAACTAACGAAGAATCCCGCAATAACGCGCACCCTGCGGCGAAACGGAAGCTTCCCGTCATGGCGGACGTGCTTAGACGGAGCTCTGCGAATTTTAAAACCTTCTTCAGTAAAAAGTAAAATCCAATAAATGTAGGAAGGAACGTCACAGTAACGCGTAAGACTTATTTAAGGAATCGGTACGCTACCTTCCGGACCATCACGAACGTTTAAGTCCACGATTGCAGCCAATTTGCTGCTTCTTCGCTGCCGCAACGCCGATGACTCCATCATCGTTGCTATAATTGCGAGCTTCCTTCATTTTTTGAAAGTAATGATTATTGCCCATCATCTTGGACGGGTGTACGCCATGACGAGTCTTTCTTCTTCCGAGCAAGTGTTGCTACGATTACGGCGAACGCTGACGTTTTCTTTTTTTTTTAGATGCGACGCTGAGAGGAGGAGGAGGAGGAGGAGAAACACTTTATTTGCAAACTGGGTCTAGGGGAGAGGGGTGGCGGAGGATGCGATGTTCTCCGCGACCTGGGCGGCCCGGTTGGTTAGTGCCAACTGCACTTCCGGGTCGGAGCTCTCCAGGGCCTGCTCCCAGTGTAAGGGGGTAGGAAAAGGGGGAAATGGGTCGTGGGGACACTCGCAAAGGGAATGGTAGCGGGCATCCGGCTGGAGACATTGAGGGCAAAGAGGCGAAGGGTAGAGATTGGGGTTGATGCGGTGTAGGAGAGTTCGACAGGGGGTTGTGTGGGTCTGTAGTAGCCGCCAGTGGCGAGCGGCTTCGTGGGTGAGGGAAGGGTGTGGGGGAGGATATATCCTGCGGAGGAGGCGGAAGTGCTGGGTAATATCCCGGTACGAGACTAGAGCGTCCCGGAAGCTGGGGGTGCCGTGGGTAGAGCCAATAGAAGGGCCTGCTCGGGTGACAAGAGCTCGAGCTGTACGGTGGGCCGCTTCATTGGCGTCTGTTCCCGTGTGGGCCGGGGTCCACAGCAGAGCCACGGGGTGGGATGGTGTTCTGCGGGAGAGGATTTTGAGGGCGAGTGGGGAGATTAGCCCTGCAGAGAAGTTGCGAATTGCCGACTGAGAATCCGAAAGGACAACTCTGGGTGTGGGAGACTGTACTAGGGCGAGGGAGATAGCCGCCTCCTCCGCAGCGGTAGCTGATGTTGTATGTATCGTGAGTGCGTCCAAGGGAGGGCTGTCGAGCGATGAAATGACGGTTGTGGCGAAAGCCGGCTTATCGTGGTAGCTAGCTGCGTCGACGTATAAATGATGCTGGGAGGGAGGGAATGTGCGCTGCAGATGTCTAGCCCTGGCCAGTCGGCGGTCGGCGTGGTGGTGGGGGTGCATATTGCGAGGCAGTGGGCGTACATGCAAGAGTTGGCGTAACGTAGTGGGAATAAGGGAGGCCATAGGTGAGGGGAAAGGGGAGGTCAGGTGGGCCGCTGCGAGAAGGGCGCGGCCGGGATGCGTGCGCGATAGTCTGGCTATCTGGGCTGTGCGGTGGGCTTCGATGATTTCATCGACGGTGTTGTGAATGCCCAGGGCTAATAGACGGCTGGTGGGGGCGCTGGGAGGTATTAGAAGAGCAACTCGGTATATGCGTCGTAGTAGGCAATCTAGTTTTGTTTTGTCAGAGGCATTGAGTTTGCAGTACGGGAGGTAAAACGTAAAGCGAGAGAGTACGAAGGAATGAAGAAGTTGCAAGCGTTCAGGTTCGGAAATGCCGTGACGCCGTGTGGTGATTCTTCTTAGGAGGTTGAGTGTTTGAAGTACGTGCGATCGGAGTTTAGTTAAGGTGGTCGCGTTTCCCCGGTTGGCCTGAATGGTGAGACCTAGCACGCGGAGGGAGGAGACATGAGGGACGATATGGTTGTCGACGTAAACTGTGATGGGGGGTTCCGTGGGGGGTTGCTTGCAAGGGGGGTGCAAAAGAAGTAGCTCGGATTTGTGCGAGGAGCACTGGAGGCCTAACTGAGATGCAGTTGCTTGGACAATGTCTGCGCCTTGCTGGAGTGTGTGTTCGATTAGAGCATCGCTACCTGATTTAACCCATAACGTAATATCGTCTGCATAGATAGAGGTGTGGAGATTTGTGATGGAGGACAAGGCAGTGGCCATGGGGATCATCGCCAGATTGAATAGAAGAGGAGATATGACCGAACCCTGAGGTGTGCCTATTGCGGGGAATGGGAAGTTCGAGGTTTGGAGGGGTCCGAATCGTAGAGTGGCCGTGCGGTCCCGAAGAAAGGAGGAGATGTAAGAGTAGGTACGCGCACCAAGTCCAAGCGAGTTTATAGAGTTAAGAATGGCAACGTGAGAGACGTTGTCGAATGCTTTGTGGAGATCAAGTGCCAGAATGGCCGAGGTGTCCGCCTTGGAAGGGTTAGCTATAATGTCATGATAGAGCCGGAGGTGCGTATCCTGTACGGACAGCCCTTGGCGAAAACCAGTGAGAGTGTGTGGGAGCAGGTGATGAATTTCGAGGTAGGTGGTGATCCGCGTGTTGATGATATGCTCGAGCAGTTTTCCAAGACAAGAGGTGAGTGATATCGGACGGAGGTGCTCCAATATAATAGCTTTGTGTGCTTTAGGAATTAATGAGATGTCAGCATGCCGCCACGTTGATGGGAGCGTGCCTCGAGACCAGTGGTGATTGAAAAGGGCTGTGAGGGAATCTATCGTATGGTCGGTAAGTTGTCGCAAGATCTTATTGGTGACCTTGTCGGAGCCTGGAGCGGTTTGTCGACGTAGTTGGGATATAGCGTGCCTGACCTCAGCGACAGTGATGTCCTGATCGAGGGAAACATTCGGAGGTCCGGAGTAATGGGGAAGGGAAGGGTTCTGCGATGAGGAAGTAGGAATGTACATGGATCGAAGCTTGTCTAGAAGCTCAGCGGACGTGCCTGGGTAATTGTTTATGAGCGAGTGCAGGCGAGTACTTGTGATGGTTTTGGACGAAGTAGGGTCAAGGAGGTGGTGGAGGAGGGCCCAGGTCTTTTTCATGGAAAGGCCTCCGCGCATGTCGTCGCAGATCTGATACCAGTGAGTCCGAGCGAGTGTGGCGGCATGAGCATGCATGGAGACTTGTAGGCGAGCAAGTTTGCTTTTGAGCGCCCTTGGGCGTTTGCGGGAGCGCCAGCGCTTTTCGATACTCCGGTAGGCTTCAAACAGATGGAGGAGGTGGGAATCCGCATAGGGGCTGGGAAGCTCTGGGTCAACTGGCTTGTCGTGACTGTGTTTTATTTCCATGATATCACGAATCCATTGCTCGAGCGCGCCTTCATCGAAGTGAGTGAGGGCAGGTAGCGTAGCACAGTCAGTGCGGAACGCGTCCCAATCAGTGATGTGTTGGGGTGGTGGGGTGTGGGTAAAATGATGGGCAAGATGGAGTGTGGTCTGAATGATGTAATGATCACTACCCAGGGTGTCTGGAAGGGTTTGCCAGGACACTTTTGGCGCTCGATACGAGAAGGTTAGGTCGGGGGTGGTGTCCCGTTGAACACTGTTTCCTATGCGGGTAGGGGTTTGGGGGTCTGTTTCTAAGGTGAGGCGGAGGTTGTGTGAAACTTCCCAAAGTAGACGGCCCTTGCGCGTGGTACGAGTGTAACCCCACGCTAAGTGTGGAGCGTTAAAATCGCCAGCAATAATTAAGGGGTTGCGGCCGGCAGTGCGAATAGCGTGCATGAGGAGGGTGTGGAAGTTGTGATGTTGTTTGGGTGTACTGTAAATATTTAGGATGTGTATTGAAGATTGTGAGGGTTTGCAGGGAAAGATGGTGACTAAGAGGTGCGGTATGGTGGTGACGGGGAGGGATGTGACGCCAGCCCGCAAGTTGCGTTGTACCAGGGTGGCTACAGTGGGGAAGCGGGGGTCTTGGAAGGACTGATACCCGCAGAGTTTGGTGGCGGGGCGTGTTTCCTGCAGTGCAATGACAGCTGGGAGTGTAGGAATAGTGGCGATGTATGCCTGGAGGGTAGCGCGTTTGGATTGGAAACCCCTGCAGTTCCATTGCCATAGTACGAAAGATTTAGAGGCCGGCATCAGGTTCGGGTTCCATAGGTAAGGGTACATTGGAGGGCGCAGAAGACGCGAGAAACGGGGAGTTGGATGGGAGCAGTTCCTTGATACAAGAGAGAAGCTCATTGTGTAGGCCTGTAATGGAGTCCTGCATGGCTGTTTGTGAGGCCATGAGGGAGTTGTGAAGGTTTAGGTATTCTTGCCTCTGCGCGTGGAGGGCTTCCGCTAGGACAGGGTGAAGGGGTGTCGGGGTAGTGGGAGGGTCGTCTTCGGGAGCCTTGCGCTTGGTGGGAGGCGGTAGGTGCGCGTTGCTGTCCGTAGATGTCATGTGAGTGTCTGGGGAAGAAGGTTTTCCGAGGGTAAGCTCTTGATTTTGTCGCCGGAGAGTCTCATTTTCTTGGCGAAGCCTGAGTACTTCCGCGCGAAGATTGCGTATTTCTGCTAAAAGGGGTGCGTATGTAAGGGGGACGTTAGGCTGGGAGGGGGGTGTAGTAACGGGGGCAGTGGGCGCCTGTGGGAGCCGGCCCTGGGAGCTCACCTGTACATTGGTTATCGATGATGTAGTGTCTCGAGGCTGTCGGGCGGCCTGGCTGTAGGTCTTGCCGCCAGCAGAAGAAGCAGAGGAGGAAAGTGGCTCGCTGTCGGTAGTGCGAACAGGAGTTTTTGAAAGTTCAATTTGCGCGTCGCGAAGCAGGGGAGGTGGCTTCTGCTGGCGGCGCGGTTGAAATCGTTTGGTGCATCCAGCAGCTCCTGTGAGATGATTCTCGCCGCATAAGACGCACGTGGGGGTGCATGGGTGCTGGTCCGTAGGGGAAACGGTGCCGCAGGTGGTGCAGCGGGGGGTTGGCGGAAGGTGTGGACATACATCCTTGCGATGGCCGGGTGTCCAGCAGTTGAAGCAGGCTTCTGTCTTGCGCTTGAACGGGTAGCAGCGAAGAAGGGCGGCCCGGTATCGAACCCAAAAGGGGACGACGGTGCCGCTGAACAGGACTTGTACTAAGGTGGAGTTGTGGCGACGCTTAGCGTCGAGGATTTGGAGAGCTGGGTTGTATTCGATGAGGCTGCGCAGGATGTTGTCGGCGGAGTCCATGGGAGGGATGTCGAAGATTACCCCAGTGGTGGTGTTCGATGGAGGCGGAATGTGGTTGGCTAGCGGGAATACGGTGCCATTGAACGCAAGAGACGTCAGCGAGAGGTATTGTTGAGCCCGGTTTTCGGAGGGAGTGCTGACGATAACGAAGTTGGAGCGGTAGTGGATGCGAATTTGATCCTCGACGGTGGTTGGGATATTGGCCTGAGACTGAATCGCATCGGCGAGCTGGGCAGTTGACACGCTGTGGAGCGCTAGGCCACCCTGCGGGCGCAGAATGACCTTGATGTCATCGTCGGGCAGGGGGTCTCCAATGGGGTGAGCTTTGCGGTTAGGACGCTTGGGCCTATTGCGCTTCTTGGTCGGTGGCCGTCGCGGGGTGTTCGCCGGAGGGGGCGGCGTGGTTGACGCGTTGGTGGACTGCTGGTGATGCTTGCGGCGTACGCAGAGCCAGCCGGGTTCGTCGAGTTCTTCGGGAGTGGCGGCGCGGCCTTCTACGACGCACTCCATGTTGGCGAATGAACGTCGGCGCACGTGCCGTTAAGGCGCGTGGCCAGGAGACGCTGTTGGGGCGCGTGGCGAAGTGAGGGGGACGCGGCGTAGCTTGCGAGGAACGCCGCACAGCTAGTGATGGGCCGGCGTTAGGGTTAGCGTGGAGCGGTAGCGTGGTCTTCGAGGAATGGGTTGTCGCTCAGGGAAATCTTGATTCCAGCTCACCTTGGGTGGTATCCGAAGAAAGCGGGTGACGAGCTGAATCGATAGGTGGTAATTCTGGGTGGCTGCAGCGTCGCAGAAAGCTCATCAGGCTACAAAAAGCCGGAACGAAGCGGGGAGCGACCGATCTGCTCGGCCACCTGGTGGCGAGTCCACGCTGAGAGGAGCATCTCTTGCCGGCGGCCCTGTCCTGCGTCCGTCGTCGTTGTCGTCCGCGTCCGCACAGCTGCGTCTCTCCTCCGCTCACCCCCTCTCCTCTCTCCGATAGCGAACACTCTCGCCCAACATTTGCGGGCGCGTGGCGCAGCGCATTCTCACTCCGCCGGTGGGCGGCGCTGCATGCTGTGCGCATGTGCAGTACTCTCTCTCTCCGCGGTCTCCTCTCCTTCGGGTGCTTGCCGCGCTCCGGCCGGTCTCTCAGTCGACTAAACCCACCAGTCTCAGGTAGCTAAACCCACCAGTCGACTCGACCGTCACTCTTCGGGTACATGTATCCGGGGATATAGTCGGAGAGTTGGCCTTCGGGCACTGCGATTTTTGCGAAATGTTTGCTAGTGTTCTTTGCATATTTCTGTATTTTTGAAACTTCCGTACTTTGATACCTACATATGGCAGAAATGTTTTCCAAAAAATTACACCATCTTCTCGTGGGGAACCATGAGGAGGATGCGAAGCATCACAGGGGTTCCGTGTAGATTCCATTGTGTTGCCGCTATGTTGTTTTATTTATCGGAGCACGAATAGGAACGTAGTGTGAATCCCCATGTAGAGACGGAGAATTGTAGAGAAATGTAGAGACAGCAAAGAGACCGACACTGGCGTTACCTGATCGAACACCTCCTGGTTCTCGTCTTTCTTTATTGAATGCTCACGATCCTACCCCGCTGCCCGCCCTCTTCGTCCTCTTCTCTGGTTGAGCTGCAAGGCGCGTGGCGTTTGCCGCCACAGCTTTCCCACGGGAAATTCAACATCCTCCTGTAAAGTTTTCAGTTCGTCGTTTCTGTTGGCCTTCAGTTTCGCGTGCCTTCGTTATATTAGTAGCTTCTTGACGTAGTTTGAATGAGTCAAGGACATAAGGCGCGTTCGTAGCACTTGCTCCTGTCTCGGTTTTGTAGCGCAGTGGCAAGAGCGCCGCGTACCTACCGTTGCGGCCAGAGAGTCGTGGGATCGAAACCGGGCGCGCCAAGAATTTCTTTTTTTATAGTGTAGGGGGAGAGGGGCGGACAACGGACAGACGCCGGACATAGCCCCGAGCAAGAGATGCTTTGCATCTAAATATAGCGGCACGTTTCCGTACCAGGCAGCTGCCGCCAGAAGTAGGTCAAGAAACGAGCAGGAAACGAGTCCCTCCTTAGTCCCTCACGTTCTTACTTTCACGTGGTGGCTTCAGTGCCATGTAACACTTTCCTGTTATCATATAGCCTCGCCAGTATGCATACGCCCCCTTTCCCCTCTGTTCTCCGGCACCACTCCAATGCCCCTTCCCCCCCCCCCCCTTGCGTTCTGGTGCTTCGTATGCTTCTTTGTCGCGTCGAGCCTACGTTTTGCTTGAAACATTTTTTTTGCCCCGCCAACTACTAAAATGTATTTTAATCTAACTGAAGTGCACTATTTGTATCTTTGAAAAAGACAGGCCCCCGATCGAAACGTTAGATAAATATGTTATTCAGTGTGACTTTTCTATCGTATATATATATATATATATATATATATATATATATATATATATATATATATATATATACAGAAACATAGGTCGGCAGTCTACAACGAAAGGCGTGGGTTCGGTCCCCACTCTGGGCGCATGTTTTTCGTTCTTTCTTTCTTCCTTATATTTAAAAAAAAAATCTAAACTTCATTAACCGTAGTAAAAAATAGAGCCTAACCACACCCCTATGCCTCCTTTGGCGTTGTAGACTGCCGACCTATGTTTCTGTATTTCCTCAACGAGCCCCTCATTTCCTTACTATACTGGCGAGGCTATAGGATAACAGGAAAGTGTTACATGGCACTGAAGCCACCACGTGAAAGTAAGAACGTGAGGGACTAAGGAGGGACTCGTTTCCGGACTCGTTTCCTGCTCGTTTCTTGACCTACTTCTGGCGGCAGCTGCCTGGTACGGAAACGTGCCGCTATTTCTATATATATATATATATATATATATATATATATATATAAAGTGTTGGCCGTCAAAAAAACCTCGAAAAGCAAAGGGGAGGTTGTGGTAGGTCATTGAAACAAATAAAGAATTTCGAAAGAAAGAAAGGAAGCGGAGAAAAATGCCGCCAGGTGGGATCCCAACCCACGACCTCCAGAATACCGGTCTGGTGCGATAACCACTACGCTACCGGCGGGGCGATTCCGCCCCCCCCCCCCCCGCTTTCTGGGGTATTTATGTCAATGTAATTTTTTCCTGTGCTTGAGGGTGGTAGCCGCCCCCAAGCACAGGAAAAAATTACATTGACAAATACCCCAGAAAGCGTTATCGCGCCTGAATGTCCAATGAGACTAAAGATACACCGACTCTGAAGATCTAATCGAGCCTGAATATCCAATGAGACGAAAGATCCACCGAGTCTGAAGGTCCAATCGAGCCTGAATGTCCAACGAGAAAAAAGATCGACCGAGTCTGAAGGCCCCACTGTTTTATTCAAGACACGCATTTTTTATGAAGGTTAAGCCGATAGCGATAGGTTCAAGTGTGTTGTGCCAAACGTTACATTACGTTAATAAAATGAGCGTTGTTACAGTGCAGGTAGTCGTGAACAGGCCTCACTTTTTCGTCAATATAAAGCGTTGCACATGCACGTGCCGTACCGGATGGCTTTCGGAAACCTCCTCAAAATAGTTACACCACAAGACAAACAAGAAAGTGTGATTGTGAGTATGGAATCTATAAGATTAATTTGTTTGTTCACGGCACAGAATACCATCGTATGATTAGTGGCGTGTGAAGACTTGCCCGGAAATCACAAAATTTCCCTAACGACTCTTAAGCTAGAAAAACGAACTCCTGCTCAATTGATTCTTTTAGCAATGTATGGGATACACCCGGTCGAGTTAGCTAGAGCACTCCTAATGGTTGAATAGAATTAACGTGCACACAAAATTAACTGAACCGTTATGAGAATAAATAATTGCATTTGATCAGCTTCGGCGGCTGGCGCTCTCTCTTGTTCACTCCTTTGTTTCAAGTATAGTTCTCCATCCCTGGTGAGTATCGGAACTGAGCAACCGGATGACGGACTAACCGTTCGACCGCTCACATTTAGTCCCTAAAGGGTGTAATGATTGTGGCAAATTCAAGTAGTCCCCCAGAAGACGAACTTTTAGTCCTTTTCGCCAAAGCATGCATGCAGTCTTTTTAGGCTGACCATGCGAAAATAACGTTTTCAGGTAGTTGCGATTTTGCGTGTGGTTCGCATTTGAGCCTACCTGGACTCACCATCCCACAGGACGGACCAGGCTCTCATGCAGTACTACAACTTCCACGCACCATGACTCAGCTAACTAAATTCATTCACCGCATCAAGCAGAAACGAGCCGGAGTGAAAGAACCAGCCGTCATCCGAGTAAAGGTTTTCTCATAAGGCTCGTATGTACGGCACACCTTACCTGTCTCTCGAGCCAGCTGAACGGCCAACATTCTGTGCTTGTGATATGATGCCACGATATCATTCACTGCAGGTGAACAGGATATGCCTTTCCGTATGCTGTGGATGATCTCATTACGCCATATCAAGAGCACAGACACGCACGCACAGAATAATAATAGAAGTAAAACAAGAACAAAGCAACAAACGTGAACAAAGAATCGTAAGACTGATTTCGGGAAGCGGGTTAACCTGGCTCAGCCGACGACAGTTGATATGAAACCAGACGACTGGTATCGACAGCGATGAACCGGAGGAATATATTATGATTTGTACTAGCTGCTATGTAATTATTTGTGGTCATCCTAAGCTATCAACAAAAGAGGTTTTGTGATCATATGCTGCTTCATTCGGCTCCTTCCTGCCGTGAATCGTCATCGCTCGTTTCGTTTTGCATATCCCAGGTGGCACCGGCGATGCAAGATCAGCTTGCCTGTCCGTAATGGCCGCCATTTTGCCATAGTCGAAAATCGGTATTATTTATTTGCAGAATAAACAGGTATCTACGGTCTTGAACGGAACAAGCGTAGAAGGCACGGAGACAGAGAGAAGAAGCACGCAGGACAGCCGCTGGTATGACAACTTAGTTTTATTAGGTGGAAAGGAAATATATATGCGTAAGGAACCACAACACCAACAAATGAAAAGAAAAAAGCATGAAAAACAAAAACACTGCACATAGTTGTGCTACCGAAGCAAAATGTGCCAAAAGCGAACTGATATGCGCGAGAAAAGCCCAATCACGACCCCCGCAGATAATCAAACTGTTTTGACTGAAGTAACACATTCGCTTGGCTAACGGACGTGTCCTCCCTTTCCGCAATTCGGAAAGCTTCTGCAACTTTACCTGTGATCAGCCGTCCATGTTTAAACAAAATATCAGTGCCTTGTAAATTCGGTGAGCAGTCACAATCGGTACAGTGTGAGGACAAATGAGAACTGGCGGGACCCTTCAACGATAAATGATGCTTACGTAAGCGTACATTTATGCATCGGCCCGTTTGGCCCACATGACAGGGGAATGCTATAAACAACTCCCGTTGATCAAGAAACATAGCGGTTCGCATGCTTAATGCCACAGCCTACCACTTGTTTGTCATACCTACGCTTCGCCCTATTATCTTCTCTGGCGCAAACAGAACGAAGCTTAATGCGGGCTGTTATAGGAACCTGCATACCACATTTCTTTGTCTATTGGAATCAACTTCTACATCGACATTCTTATTTCCAAACCTACACAATTTCACTAGTTTTCCACATGTCCAAGTTACCAAGGCTACCGGGAATCCGGCTAGCCTTAACTTTACCACTTGTCCTTCGAAGCTATATCCCATTTTATGAACGCATGGCTTTGCAACAGCAGAGCGCAAACATGACAAAAGCGATGGCATTCTTCACTAGCTTTCAACGACCAGACAAATAATGCAGCAGTGGCTTAACAGACCATGGGGCGTACATACAAGTGTGGCATCTCCTAAACTGAACAGACAAGTCTAAATACTCAATGCAACCTTCTTTCAGTGTTTAGACCGTAAAGTTAAGGCCAAGAACCCTTTCTTTAAAAATCTTTAAAATGTCTACCCTAGACCTGAGGCTGGAAGCTGTGTCGAAAATAACCACGTAATCGTCCACATAACGGAAAACTTTCTTCACCATACCGCTTAAATCCTTTTAAAGGAAGAGGTCAACTTTTGCAAGAAAGATATTGTTTAGAATTGGGGCCACTCGCAAACCAATACACACACCGGACTTTTTGCGGAAGCACCTCACCGCCGTGATATCTTACCAAATATTTTGAATAAAAACGCAATAGCTCCATGAAGGACGGAACGGCAATGCCGCTCGCATTCTTGAAAGCCATTTTATTCTCTAAAGTAATACACTGTTTAACAGCTGGCAAAAGCTGAACATGAGGGAGCGATCAAATCTACATCAATGGTAATGGCAGTGGTATGCGTATTAAGATCTGGAAGGGTATGCGTATTAAGATATTCCGCTACCGCGAGTGAATTGGAGCCAAGAAAAGGATCTTCCACGTGCAAAGCCGATAAACACTTCTGAAGAAAACCACAAACACAATAAAGAGTTTTAGCTAACCGTTTTTGACGCACCGCTATGCTCCCGGCGGCCCTCTTAGCACAACCGGAGCGTCAGTGGCAGAAAGGCTTTTAGATAAGCGATAACCGTATCTCCCTCGACGGGGAATGATTCCCGTCACTGGTCGTGCCGTGTGCGCGTGCAAACCGAAACGTCATCGCAAACTGAAAGATGCGAATTGGAATTTGGTCGCTCAAGTAATGTAAACTACCGTGTTTAGTGCCATATTTCACCTTTTATTTACAATGTAGTTGCTTATACGATATAATGGTCCTAAATTATTTTAAAGAAGCCGATAAACTTTGGAATAGCGAAGACAAGGCTGTTTTTCTCGGCGCTGCACAGAAGCAGCCCCGCGCTTCGATCGGCGTTTTTAGCTTCCGTACTAAAGCTCGTTGAGGAGTGTGGCACCTTAGCCTATACGGAAGAGATTTCGCGATTTCGCCGCTCGCGTTTCAACTAAAGAAACGGAGTTCACGGGAGCGCGCTCGCATCGCGGGGCAGCCATGTTGATATTCCGCACGGTAACGTGAGCTGCCGCGACTGTCCGCAAAGAGGCCCCGGTTAGAGGAGCGGGGCCCCGCTCCGGTATCGCCGCTAGCGCTTTGCGCGCCACGCATGCGCAATGGCTCTCCCGATAGCTATCGGAGCGGAGCGGGCCGTCAGAAACGGTCAGCTAAAACTCTCTAATATTGCTACGTGTATCGTTCTGTAATAATGACAAGAAAAGGAATGCTAGGCTTGTGCGTTTTAGCGGTGAAGAAAACATCGATGTGAAGCTTAATGGCCCTCTTGACTGCCTGAGCCAATTTGTTCCAATTCATATCAGTCAACATAGAGCAGCTTCCTTTTTTCCTTGCAAGCAAGTCAACATCATTTTCGGAAAGTTTTTCTCGACCGCGGCTAAGGCCTTCTCACAAAAAAGAAATTCCGGCATGACTACTAAGGAGCCCTCTTTGTCAGACTCCAGCACACGTAGCTCATTGGATACAAGGGGATGAAAGGTATCATTGTTCCCAGTGCCAGACAAAATAGATCACAAAATGCGACCTTCGTTCAAAGTTTCAGGGCGCACGGAGCAGCGATACGCTCAGAATTTTTTTTTAAAGTGTTTGATTTACCGATGTAACACCCTGTATGTCCTGGTGCTGAGTCTATGTTGCTGAGAGCATCGGACAGAAAACTAGCCAAATTTCTAGTGTTGCGGATGGATGAGCAAAGGGAATCCATAAAAAGAAGACGGTTTCTGAAAAGTTTCCAGATCTCAAAAGTGAATACTATGATCATTCCAAGGCTTTTAGCTGGTATTTGGGCTTGCTCTTGTGAGAGCATGAAGCACAATAACATCGTTTGTGTAAGTGAACGCGAAATTTAAACGAATTTTCAGAAAGGAAGATATTAAAGTTGGATATTTTATCTCAACAACTGATTAATATGTGAAATCCTGGATGGCAAATGAGACATCAAATTGGCGCCTTGATGCGGCCAAACTCAGAATATACAACCATCATCCGCATCGACCGCTTCTTACGGGATGCGAGCAGTTGACGGACACTCGCGCGCGTACGCGCTGAGTGTCAGCCCTCATTCACACAGCCGTTTTTCACCCCGTCACGTCACCGTCTTCTGTCATGGGCCACGGTTTCTCGGTTGATTTTTCGCCGAAAACGGTGCGACGGTGACGGGAAGCCGGGCGCTAAGTTTCCGTTCCATCAACGCGACGGTACCACGCCTGTGGTAAACCATCCAATCAGAAACATTTTTACGGCTAAATTTCGCAAGAAGGGAGAACACGTAAAAATCTAAACCATTGTCTTTACTTTTCAGATTAAGCACCCTCAATTCAAGGCTAAACTAATCACTAGGCAGACGACCCTGTACTCTAACGGAGAGCTCCAGTACGAACGCTACTTTTTTTACGTCTCTGTCGCTGTTTTTTGACCTGACGGTGCCGTGACAGTGAAGGTGGCGGCTTTGCAAACGAGGTCTCAGGCGACTGTCGTAGCACCCTCCTCTTTTGGATGGAACCGATAGTGACTGTTTGCTTGTTTGCTTAGCGCTCACGTGCCTGCCATACGCATGAAACTCGGGAACATTATTTTATCGTTGATATTATCGCACATAAAAAAACGAGAAAAACGCTTACAGTTCGCACTAATGATAAAACAGGTCTGAATAAAAAAACTAAAGTCCTATTTGGGCACTCTCACCAACGTACTCGCGACCAAGCTTGCTTTCGTGAGTAGCGTTGCAAGAAGACTCAAATTTTACGACGGAAATAAGAGGTACCAGGCGTACATTTTACATCAAATCATCGTGTAAAAGTTATTGCATGTGAAAATGCAGAAGGTCCCAGAACCATATTTCGGTAGAGGTAATTCAAGGTAACTTTAGAGTGCTCCGGACATTCATTTAATAGTGAGAGCCTGAATGTCCAACGAGGTGAAAGATCCACCGAGACGGAAGGTCCAATCGAGCCGGAATGTCCAACGTGACGAAGGATCCAACGAGACGAAAGGTCCAATCTAGCCTGAATGTCCAACGAGACGAAAGATCCACCGAGTCTGAACGTCCAACGAGACGAAAGATCCAACGACACGGTATATCCACCATTGGACGTTTCGTCTCGCTCCAAACCTTTAGACGCTGAATCGCTACTAACGAAGGCACGTCCTTATAGGAAACGGACGGAACATGTATTAACAGCGAAACTGTTCTTCGTTAAGGCTTTATGGGACGAATTTTTTGTAACGGGGTACGAATTGTTGTAACGAGAGGGCATACATAGCATTGTGGGGGTGTAAGGTGCGGGACCGCAAGAAAATCTGGTGGTAATGTTATTAACACTTGTCACTACTGTTGAGCAAAAATTAAGCATTAAGCATAGTTGGGGGAAGGCACAAAATGCAGAAGTGATAATTGCGTTCTTCTATTAATAAAAAATACATGTAAGCTTGATTTTTGCGACGGCGAAGAAAAATGCGCAGTGAAAAAACAAAAAGTCTTCGCCGGCCCCGTTCTGGCTGTGTTCAGGAAAGGTTCCAGTAGATGGTGAGAGCGGTGCATCAAAGGAAAAATAAATTTGCGTGAACGGGAATCACTCTGCTGGATTGGAGGAGTTCTATGTCGCTTGCCTTGCAGTTAGCGAACGCCAGGCAGCTGGGCTGTTAACATCAGCGTTCGCGACGACGTTAAATCAGTGGGGCTGACCCAGTTTTTTTATTGAAAGTATCCAGCAAAAAGTTGTACCAACTACTGTGCTACGACTACAACTTATCCATTGAAAGTGCCGTTTCAGTATGTGTGATGGACAATTACAGGTGACAGTTTTATAATGGTTAACGTGGGCTTCAACGGGAGGCTAGTGTTGTCCATGTGCTCTACCAACGTATTGCGGGAGAGCCATTGAACAGGCGGGAAAATTGAATTGAGTAGACGAAAAAAACCCTGCCTATATGCTGCACCCCGGTAGATAGTGTTTTGTGTCGTGCACTCAGTGTCTTCGCTGTCCAACAATGTTCGTGCCTTGGATTGCCGTAATTTTTACAGATTCATCTCCTAAATGAATTTCAAACACTGCGGGAATTTGGTTTATTAAATATGCACACTTTATCGGATTTATTTTGTTAGTAAACTAGAAAACACAACGCGGTACACAGCAGCAACAGAGAGTTACGTGCTCTCACAAGAGACGACTCGTTCAACTGAACAAGATTCCATTGAAAACTCCGTGGAAATTGGACTGAGCAAAACTCCGTGGCATTCATAATGGTAGTTTCTGGAGATGACGAAAATAGCACACGGGGTAGGAGGGTGCGAGAGGATGTGCAGTTACGTGGAAGGAACGGCGGAAGCGTCATCTGTCAGAGGTATTTTTAGGGAAGGAAGTAGATGCGCGGAGATTGGTTTTGACTCACCAAGGCGGTAATAAATCAAGGAGCTTAGTTTAGCTCCTTCGCCCGAAATTTGAAGTGCGTAGGTCCAGCATTTCGCGCAAACTCGGAGCTATCTGTAAAACATCTGCACATATATTGACTATACACCATTGTAATAGTGTGTCGTGAAATTTTGACGCCTCCGGGACCAGACGTTTGGTTGGGTGTTGAATCACCTGCAATGCCTTTTCAGTGTGTTAGATGTGTAATCTAAAAAAATCTTTCTCGCCCTCTTAGCCGCGTCTGAAGGCGATTTCGTAAACATTTTTCGGCGTATTTGTACGAGTAATATTTATAAGCGAATTCTTTTCAATATATCGATCAGGGAAACGTTTTGGCGAATCTTTAAAAGCACCCAATTTGCTCCAAATTGAGAATTCGCACTATAAGAGCGGTTTAGGGACAAGCCCTCAAACGACCTTTTGTACTCTCTTAAGGGTACATATATCAGCAAAGAGCCATTCGATATCTGAACAGGCAGGCGAGATAATCCCGGATTAGCAATCAGACAATTTTCTCTTTTCGTCTGTAAGGGGCGGAATTTATGACAATCTCACCTAAGTGAGCCCTTATCCCGGCAGACAGTGAGCCGGGCAGTGTTCTTGTAGCAACAGGTGACGGGACATAATGCTAGCGCGACATTTGCAGACAAATGGTAAATGTGGCATGAGGTCTTGTTTATATAGGAAACTGCTTTAACTGAAGCGCTATTACCGCACAACAAAAATTTAAACAATGCGAAACTCAATGCGATGGGCAGTACACGAGGGTGTTCACAGTCAAAAATCAGGTACACAACACGTAGGAATGCATAGTCCTAACATCCTTCCAGGGAGGCTGTCAGTCCAGCTGAGCCGCTCTGATTTACGGGCGGCAACGCTTGTCAAATTAGTACCTGTTTGTTGGATCGTTGTGACAGACTGCAACACTCGTCACGTCTAACAAGTTAGCGCGGCTGCTTTGTCTTTCGCAACCGTTCTAATCTTGTTGGCGATGTCCTTGATCCTCTCCGTTCCCGCCAGGTGAAGGTCCTTCACGTTACCGCATTCGTTCCCCCAGTCTTCGCACTCGACGTCAAATATGGCCAGGCCAAGCTTGAAATCAGAGTAGTACTGCTTGGACACCTTGCAATACTGGAAGGAACGATTACGAACAGTGAATAATGGCCTTACACAAACAACGGCACAAGGTGAGAAAGTTTCAGACGATGTTACGCCCCTGCATTGAGGCTTACGAACTGAAAGCAATTATTTTGTTGGTATTTTCAACGTACAGAAAATTCCAGCTGACTACTTTTCAACGGAATTGTAAGCTTGCCGACTCAGTGCAAGATTACCGCAGTACTAGTTAGTGATCGGGCGGTGATGGTTTGCCAAAGACCTGTGATAAAAAGGCTCGTTGATGACGTTGATCACGCACGAAATATCTGTATAGGTACTCGGGCGCTTCGCAGCCTTACAGAACAATTCAGCTAGGTTTACCATGCCTTGCAAAAGAAAGAACCAAAAGTTGTATTAGGAAATTCAGCACGCGGGTTATGGCCTGTGGTGCTTAAATTAGGGAAGAAGAATGAGATTTCTCTTTCAAGTGCGTAACGCGGTAAGGAGCAGAACATGACAACATGTGGTAGCGCAAACACTCACACCATCCTCCTTCACACAAACCTCACTAACGCAAAGGAGAAAGATCATGTTAGTTGGCTCGTTCCACCAAATGAAGCGGTATTTCCCATGAGGGTTCTTTTAATGCATAGCATTTTTCCCCAACAGCCAGGACCGTGTAAAGCCCTGCATTTACACAAAAATGCAGATATCGCGGAAGTTCCTCCTGTAATCGCTATAGTACCGTCCCACGAAATTTTGAACAACTAAAAAAGTAAGAATAATACAGTGGAACCCCGATAATACGACTTTCAAGGGACCGCGCGAAAGCGTCGTAGGACCATAAGAAAGCACCGTAGAAAAGCGTCGTTGCAAAAATACAGCGACTCTGTCACTACGCGTTACCGACAAACACGTTTCCCAATCCCACTAAATTACACCTAATTCAGCCAGCCCTGTACCTTTACCCTGACTTTACTGCCTGCCAGTCCCTGGGCACCCTTCAGCACCTTATGTTGGGATGCCCGAGAGATCTCTATCCGAAAATAACCGCATGTGAGCAGTGGGAGGAGGCGTTGCGCTGCCCAGACCAGGAGGCTCAAGTTTCACTGGCAGCCCGGGCGGCCGCTGTCGCCGCCAAATTGGCGGCCACCATCGTCAACTGACTGTGCTCCTAAATAAATGTGTTTCTTCTTCTTCTTCTTCTTCTTCTTCTTCTTCTTCGTCGTCGTGGCGACGACGTGTCTTGGAACATATGGGAGTCAAAAATATGAGAGCGAATGACTAAAGAATCACCTCAAAATACGATAAAATTAGCACGTACACGAGTTCCGAACCTACGTCGGTTGATGTAGTGCTTAATCGGCAGCTCGTCAACGCAAATGTCGAGCTTGGTCGTGTTTAAACGCCATGCACGCGCGTACACAGTCAGTTGTATTCCATTCCATTATTCTGGTCGGTTCTAGACAATTATAACCCTAACAAAAAGCAGCCGAATTCCCTATGCACGGTCCCTGTCCCTGTCACGGTCAAGCACAGGGGCTTTTTTAGAGGTTGTCGTACATTCCAATTACTCCTCCCTCCTTCGTTTCCGGGAAACTTCTGCGCGACCCTGTGTTTATCAACAACTTGACGAGCACACCGTATCATATATTACGGGCGGTTTCGGTAGAGTAGTGTGTATTTTGGGGCCGTGCGCGCCTGCCGCTTTGTTCTACTGTGCATATGATCAGTCAAAACAATTATTCCACCCTCGGTTTTGCTCCTGATGAACTAGAACCCATTTTTTTCTGTAACGGATGTTCGTTCATTTTATACGTACTCAGTAGAGGCATTGGTTTCCTGAACTTTCTCACTCGTGCGAGCAGGGCAGCCTATGTTCATTTTTCGCTCATTGATAACCACAGAAGCACTCTCGACTATTCTGCGCGACACTGCACTAGCATGGACCAGTTCAGGTGAAAAATGCCCCTAATGCTGCTAGTTGCGAAATGTGGAGGATTTGGTTGTCGGCCGCGGCCCTATATCCCCCTTCTCCCCCTCACCCCCCTCCCCCAAAGCCTACCTTGTTTCTTGTTTAAGTGGGTTGAAGGAAAGTGTTTACTCTATATAAAGACATAGCACTTCCAAAATACACACGTCAGTATTTCGTCCTCAGAAAGTACAATTGATTTTTTACATGTACAAAGCACGAGTTTAACACTGAACAAATCATGCCCTAAACGATGCATTGAACGTTGACATGGTCGTTGACAGTTCAATAAGAAAGTATTGTTTCGGATGCGCGAATACAATCCACGAACCACGCTCATTACAATGCAGAAAAAATAGAAAAAGAAACAACTTCCGTGAAAAAAAAGCGCGACTTTGACTGAACGGATGCCATCCACTGCTCCATGAAAAACCTGGAGAGTGTGCGAATTTACTGTGTACGACATTGAGACCCACCCTTGGTGTCATGGTTTTTTACCTGATTTGAAGGATTCCTGGTTGATTAACGCAACATTTCTTTAATAACAGTAGCGCAATAAGGTTCTAGAAAGCCCTCACTATAACCGATATTTGGCAACGGGACTGTTTTGGATGCGACTGAGATGTGGCCCTGCAGAAATGGCGGTCGCCGTGCTTTGGTTTACGCTTTACGCTTAAACGTTCGTTCGATATTGATTCTTTATTATCTCTACCGTGACTCCTCTTCTGCTTTTAACTGAGCTTATATTTTCTACAAGCATGGCTCTTCGCAGAGGACCATGCGGTTTGCAACTCCGGAAAACGATTGGTCACCAAATCGAACGACCGAAGCGTCGTCAGCCGAAATACGGATCGTATACATTAGCGCTAGTGTTGAGCTGTATTACTTTCATGGACCTTACTATGTTTATTACAATATAGGAACTCCCAGAACAGAGCCGCATTCATTACTGCGCGAATGTTTTTGGGGCACGTTCTTGCTTCTCGATCTATTCCGGACTACCGTTTGTGGCCGACCGGTGTTTCGGCGGCTTCGTTCAGCGAGCAAGTCACAGCACGCGGAATTTTGACCGGCCGACATGTTCGTGTCACCGCGGGCGTCGTGTGACAAGGCGGTACAAGGCGGTCTGCCAACTAGGAAGTCGTCGTTACCGCCGTGTCGTCGTCGTGTAGGCCTACTCAACGCGCATAAACGAGAAGGGCAGTAATACACTGAAAAAGATAAATATGGATGAGCACGATAGCGTTAAGCGTGCAGCAGGAAGCGCTAATTACCCAAATGTGTCATGCAACCCTTCGATGCTGAGCAGACGACGCTTCTCTTTGCCGGAAGTGAGAAAGAAAAGCCGCCCAATTGTAAGATTGCTGCTTCATGACGCACATGGGAGAATCGATGACGTACATGCGGAAAGATGGCGGAGCCCAAAAACACACAAGAAATGGTGAGATCGCGCAAACGAACTGTGCAACGAGAGTGTGAGCTTTCCGCTGCATGGAAAAATGCTATAGGTACATGGCAGAGACGACGTTTACAACCGAGCCTAACGATTCCGCAAGGGTAAAAGTTTTAGTGTGCTCAAAACGCCTTTCAGGACCATGTTAAGGACGTCATTCGGCTTCCAGTTTTGTTCAATGTAGGCATACTCCTCAGTGTATTTAAATGTCACAAGTACTGCTTTGGTTGTTTCTGATTTTAATATATGTGATGTTGTGAGAATCGGCATTATTTGTTTTGTAGAACGCATTCGCGCTCGTTGGCCTGCGTCACGCCGCTGCGGCTGGCACAGTGACTTCATGCAACAGTTTCATTTAATTTAAATTTTGTTGTTCATCTTGGAGGCACAAAGAGGTAGTATAGAAAAACTGCGCGGTGCATTGGAGTACGCTGGGCGTAGAGTTAATACTACACACTCTAGAGAAAAAGCTACCCGGCCAGCCCATGTATTTCAACTACGGTTCTAGGGACCATAATTCAACCGTGCTAAATAAATCCGAGCGCAGCCATGATGCCATGCATACAGCGTTGCCTGCTGTCTTTTTGCTTACTAAAGTTGGCTGCAGTAATGGGATTCAACTGTTAACAAATGAACTATCATTGCAGCTTCCGTTGCAGTGAATGCGCAAATGCGCAAGGACAACTTTTGTGTAACAAAACGTTGCGTGAAGTTTTTCCTGGGGGCAGGTAGCCAGTATTTCTACGATGTTAACGCATAGATGCGGAGGTGAATTCTTCGGAACTTTAAAGGGTAGTGCGTAGAGTAGTGCGTACTTCGTACGCTTCCAAATAGCTTTTGCGATGCGTTAGCGGAGTTCGGCGTACTGGAGTTAAGCGGACGTGTTTTTTCGCGCTCCTCCGCTTCTAAAAGACTTCGTTTCGGCGGCCCGTTTTCCGTGTGGACCGTCGCCCTGGATTTGGATGCCGCACGGCTTTCGCTCTGCTAATGTGGGCCGTCAAGTGCCAGCTCCCGCTCCCCCGTACCCAAATGTCGGGCAGACTGCATTCCAGCAACCTCCAAAGTGATCGGAACCGCTACGGAATTCGTTCGTCGTCACAGCAAGCTCGCCTCTATGATTCGCCGTTCCCGTCGAGGCTTCTCGTCTCCCGGAAGCAGCATGACGGCAGCCAGTAGTGTTCGAGGTGTGTTCTGTGCGAAGGAATTCATCACAGTAGATCCACTCTTCTCTACCCTTTCCCCACCTTTCCTCACCTTTACTTTTCTCTATCCTATCCTACTTCCCCTAATATTCCCACCCCAGAACTGGGTTGAATGCAGGGGAGCTCCATGAGAGCTGAATAATATCCCCAGTCTATGTCATTTCTTTCTTCCTTTAAAAAGGAATCACTTTCCCCTTTCTGCTACTTTTTCCTGATTTTTTCCTGATTGCTTCGCCCGTGTTCGCGCGTTCCCTGTCTCTGTATGTCTTCTTTTGTGTTGGGTAAAAAAATCAGCAAATGTCCAGCGCTAGCCTTGTGTAGTCTCTTTGTTGGAACGTCTCTACCGCGCTATTTTAACATGCTTCACACGTCCCATCCTCCCCACGGATGCGTCAGCTCATTGTCTTGTCGCGCGCCGTTGAGGGGCTCTTCTGAGCTCTGAGCTCGAGGGAGTCTTTGAGCTCGAGTGTCTCGGCCATCACATCTGAGCGCAGCGATTCTCCCTTTAGTAAACCATCGTACGTCCAGGCCTTAAAGGATGCCCCAGCACCCAACATCCTCCGCCACCTTTTAGAGTTCCTTGACCTAGTAAATTTTTCGTGACACTTTATACCCCATCTGCGGGGAACTCTGCCATCCCCTGATTGAACTTCTTCGTACAACTAAGGGCTCCTCATCCGCGATTTGCTGGCCTGCCGCACCTCAAGCCGAGTTTGATGTTGCTAAGGAAGCCGTCGCCGATACGGTGTTTCTCAATCACCAGAGAATTGAGATGCCCACTCGCATTATGGTGGACAGCGTTGCAATCGGCGCTTTACTCCAGCAGAAAATTGACTCCGAGTGGCACCTGCTGGGTACCTTTTCTCGGAAGATTCAACCTTCCGAAACTCGCTACAGCGTTTTCGGCCGTGATCATTAACTCCACCACCCAAACTCCACCACCCAAAACTTCGGGCACATTTTGAATGGTCAGTCGTTTCACATTTTGACCGACCATAAGCCTCTGGTGTAGTTTTCCATACGAACTCCTCCAAGCACGTCGTACGAGAACACCGTCATCTTGCTTATATATCGGAATTCACAACCGATGTTCGACACATCAAGGGCACCGACAATGAGGCAGCGCACGTGCTCTAATGCATTACCTCCGTTGGCGCTTCCGCATCTGGAATAGACTGAAACCGTCTAGTCCGGGCGCAGTTGGAAGACGCTTAACTGCAAGCACTGCAAGACCACCCCGATTCCCTCCGTCTACAACTCGTGCCTCATCCACTGTTGTCTGGGTCACTGTGGTGCGACGTATCAGACCCCTGCACATCGTCTATTTGTTGCGGCTGCTTTTCGTCGTGCTGTGTTCAATCGCTTCTTGACACCTGCTGCCCCAGCATCAAAACCACTCAACGTTTTATTACACAATCGTACGTTTGGGCGAGCAATACCATTGATGTCCGCCACTAGGCCCGCGCGTGTGTCGGTTGTCCGACCACCAAAGTGATCCGCCAAACAAAGACTCCCACATAGTCTTTCTTGCCAACAACCTCTCGCTTTGACCACTTACATCTTCATTTGGTTGGACCACTTCCTGGCTCTAATGACTGCCGATACATTCTTAGAATCATTGACTGCTTCAGTCGTTGACCCTAAGCCATGCCCATTCCAGACGTCACTGAAGAAACGGTTGCCAAAATCTTCGTTTCAACTTGTGTGTGCCGCTTCTGCTGCCTCGGTATTGTTACCGCGCATCGAGGCATCATCATCGTCATTATCAGAACTTGCCTATCTACGCCCACTGCAGGGAAAGGCCTCTCCTATTAATCTTCAATTATACCGTTCCTGTGCTAACTGCGACTAATTTATCCCCGCTAACTTGATCTCACCTGCCCATCACACTTTCTGCCACCCCCTGCAGCACTTGCGTTCTCTAGAGATTCACTCTGTTATCGTTAATGACCAACGGTTATCTTGCCTTCACATTACATGCCCTGCCCACATCCATTTCTTCTTCTTAATTTCTACTAATATGTCCTCAATACGCGTTTGTTTCCTGACCCACTCCGCTCTCTTCTTGTCCCTTGGTGTTACACCTATTATCTTCCATTCCATTGCTCACTGAGTCGTCCTCAATTTTAGTTGAACCCCCTTAGTCAGCCTCAAATTTATGCCCCGTAGGTCAGTACCGGTAAGATGCAGCTGTCATACACTTTCTTCTTCAGGGACAATGGTAGGCTGCCTTTCATTACCTGAGAACGCCTGCCGTATGCACTCCACCCCATTCTTATCCTTCTAATTATCTCTGCCTCATGGTTGTGATACAGGGTCACAACATAGCCTAAGTAGATATATTCGCTTACCACTTCCACAGCCTCGCCACCTATCTCAAACCACTGTGGTGTTCCGAGGTTATTGATCTATACTTTTGTTTTCTGTATAATATTTTCATACCCACGGTTCTAAGTTTGTCTAATGCGGAAAGCATGCTTTGCAATTCGACCCTCGAATTACTTAGCAAGTTAACGTCATCAGCAAATCTGATGTTACTGAGTTATTCTCCATTAACCTTTACTCCCACCTGTTCCCAATCCAATGTTCTAAATACTCCTTGTTAAACATACTGTGAATAACACTGGAGAGATTGTGTCTCCTTGTCTGACGCCCTTCCTTATGGGTATTTTATTGCTCTCCTTATAGAGGATGACGGTAGCTGTGGACCCATTGTAAATATCCTCTAGTATTCTTACATAATGCTCATCTACACCCTGGTTCCGTAATGCCTGAATGACTGCGGAGATTTCGACCGAGTCAAATGCTTTCTCAAATTGTATGAAGCCAATATATAGGAGTTCAATATACTCAGCAAATTTTATGACCAGATTGATCGTGGGAATATGGCCTACTGTTGAATAATCTTTACGAAACCCTGCTTGGTCTTTAGGTTGACTGAAATCCAAAGTGGCAGAAATTCTGTTAGAGATTATCTTGGTAAGTAATTTGGTGGCGACCGAGAGCAAGCTGATCGGCCGGCAATTTTTCAAGTCCTTCATGTCAGTTCTTTTATAAATTAGGATGATGTTCGCGTTCTTCCAAGATTGCGGTACACTCGGGGTCATTAGGCATTGAGTACAACTTAGCACGCTTCTTCATGGTGCTTCTTTCAGGGATTCTTAGCATTCTCTGCTGTGACGCAGCAGAGGGTGCTAAGAATTTCTGGAGCCGGACAGGCCGCCGTTGTAATATGAATCTGCAGGCAATCTCAATGTACTTTATTCACTTACCTAAACCGCCTGCCAGGGCCTAAACACTGCCACGCCACGGCATACCATCCCTGTGCCATTGGAATGGTTGAACTGTTCTATCTCTAGCTCAAGACTGTCCCCACCGCGCTTTTTCAATCGAGAGCACTGGATGGATAACCTTCCTATAGTGCTTCTTGGCCTACGTGCTGTCCTTCGTCGGTATCTCGGCTGTTCAATGGCTAAACTAGTCTGCGGCGCCCCCCTGCGGGTTCCTGGTGACTTGTTCGTCCCTTTGGCCTCCCTGTCCCAGCCGCTGCAGTACCTCGAACGCCTGCAGGACTGTTGAGAGTCTGCGTCCAGTCCAGCCTCGATCGCGTGACCGGAGCATATTTGTGCATCCTGACCTTGCGTCTTCAACCCACGTTTTCCTCAGGTGAGACGCTGTGAAGGCGCCCCTTACACCCTCCTATGATGGACCTTACCGTGTACTTAACAAGACGCCAAAGTCTGCCGCCATCCTGTCTAATGGACGAGAAGCCTCGTTAGACCGCCTCAAGCCATCCTACCTCGAGACGCCACTTAACAAACTCCGTTCAGAAATCTGAGTCCTAACATGCGATCTGCCTAGAACCTAAACCAACACACCGGTGTGTCGCCATCGTGTGCGATTCGACTTTCTGTCTGGGCGGGGGACCCTGTAGCGCCCCTTTATCAGTGCTCTCAACCGGCGCCTTGGCAACCGCCATCAAATGTGAGAAAAGTGATGTCACGAGTGCCATGTGCTCGGTGCGCCAGCAGAGCACGGGCAGTTCACTTCTGGAAACCTGCACGCTGGTACTCTGTCAGGCGCTGCGCTGCGACTCCATGATTCCCGACACTAAGAATCACAAAAGTTCACTTGCGCCAACTGCCAGTGACCTCACGTGGCCTACACTCGAACACGCGGAAAGTTTAAACAGGAGGAGCAAATTATCAATGTTAACGTCACGGAGAACATCTTTTAGAGGCGCGAAAGGGGTCTGCCTCTTTGCTCTTTCCCCCTGGGGAGGTACGCCGACGCCACTCACCGGGGAACGGAGGGCGTTTGGGTTAGGCGGCGACTCAGGTCAGCGAGACTGATCTGGTCCCGCCCAGTGCCCCCCGCTGGGTTGTCTGCGGCAGCCCAACCCAGAACCGAACCGCCTGCAGAGCCTGCAGTGGTTGCGGCGGCCACAAACGGCATTGGGTGCAATGCCGTTCCTTTCGTTGCCCCTCCTCCAGCCCACAGTACAGCTGCTTGCACAGAGGAGATGGAAACGGGGAAGCCCGTGGTAGCTCCCATCCTCGCCCCACCGCCTGGCCCGCCCGTGGTGCTGCCAACATCCGTGGTGGGGCAGGCTACACTGAAGGGCACCGCAAAGGGTGCCCTTCAGTGCAGCCAAAGACCCCGGTCCGCCGGGCAACCCCAGGACATCTGATGCTGAGGTGGATTGGGTACCTTTCCTGTGTGCGTCGCAGCACAAGGAACAGGTCTTTTTATCTAAACTTCTATAGAAGCCAAAAAAACCTCTGCCGAGAGTCGCAGCCCCGAATGACCTTACGTAAACAATCACACTCCAGTAGGTCCGAACAATCAATACTGGGAAAAGAAAATACCATATTTACCCTATTCTAAGCTTCCCCCCCCCCTTTTTCCACGATAACGATGCCCAAACCAGAGTCCTTCAATGCTTTACTGGTCACGAAACTGCTCCGTAACTCAATGGGAGAGCTTCATATGCTGCGTTTGGCCGCCGCGCGGTGGCGCCACCCTCTCACTGAGGTCACTCCTCGGGCGGCGTTGCGCTGTCTCGAACGGCGGAGCCGCGGCGAGTTGTGTTTGTTAAATGCGGGAAAAAAAAATGTAACGTGCATATCGCGCTCTCGTGATGCGACTTTAGTGCAACGACGATGCCGAACATGTGTTGCGTCCCGGGATGTCGGTCCTTGTACAACGATACCACAGAAAATGTTTCCTTGTTCTGTTGACCGAGAGACGGGAAGCTGCGTGAGAATTGGAGGCGTGCCATTCCAAGGCAAGCAACGGGAGATTTCAGCTTCGATTATAAGTGTGCGGCAGTGTGTGGCAATGTACTGTGTGTGAGAATTGAAAAAGCAATGTACCATTTTGAGAGCAGCGTGGACCTAGAATTGTACAAGGCTAACTTAAAGCCGGATTTTTGTCATATTACTCAGGTTGTAGCGGTGCTTCATTACGTGTTCGCAAACTTGTATTATCTTGCGCTGAAGCTCGCGTGTAAAAAAGCTTTGGGACGTCCTTGTGCTTTTACTTTTCATATTTCCGCGAATTATTCCTTAGGGTTCGTTTTGTTTGTTTTGTAACCGCGCGTGGCCGATTGCGGTTTCTTATCTGGCGTTTCAACCGGAGCGCCCGTTTGCTCTCTTTGTCGTACGTCCCGTCGGGGAATATTGTTGGATATGGAAAGGGTGCCACCTTGTCGCAAACTTGATTTTTTGTTTCTTCGACAATGTTCTCAATCCTATTTCCATGCATCTGAAATTAATAACTGTCCGAGAGTAATGCATGCATAGCAAACGCCGCGCAACTCACTTAATCGACGTTCATCTGTGCACGTCACACTGCGGACTGCTTCTTCGACGTTTGTGTTTCATTCTAGTCTTTTGTAGTGCAGGAGCTCGCTAGCTCGCTGCGTTCAGAAAAACTTTGCTTCGTTCTTGGCTACGTGGAAATATTCCGTTTCCTCCGTGTGCTGCACATCGCAGCGCGAAAAAATAAATTTTTGTACGCTGGACCACGCTCTTTTGTCTCCCTTCGTAACATTGAAATTTTTTGTTGCGTGTGATAAAATCAGTTTTATTGTTCTTTTTTCGCTTCCTGTTTTTGCAAGTATCTCAAAGCGTGGATGCAGAAAGACACATGGTGCACCATTGCATTGAAGGACTCTGCCCAAACTAAGGAAGGTGCTTAGATTCGAAAAATGTATACTAGCCCTCCCTCCCGCTACGAACTTTTTTCGCGGCCATATCTCGGGTGGCAGGAATAATGTTTTATAGGGCAAAGATTCAAACGAAAAACAGGTACAGACACTGAACCCACCGCTTACGTCTGATACTCACTCAACCGCACTACCATTCATGTCCGTGGGGCCGCTTGCACCTCCGCTCTCAGAATCCCCCAGCAGGTCTTCTGCTCCGTTGAAGTGGTTTGTAATTCACCGCAACAGCAGCCCGGACCGGCTTCAACGCGTCTGAAATCCTTCTTGCGACGGTTTCGAAAGGAAGGGAGTGTGCATAAAATTGGGGGGCTGCTTAGAATCGCAAAAATAGGGTATTGTTCAAGTATAGAGGCCTTCTTAATAATAGTGCCGATAAGGACTAGATAATGCATTCTAATCAACCAAGTGTAATGTGTCTCCAAGAAACGCACTCAAATTCCAAACAAAACAAATTTCTTTAATTATATGGTATTCAGAAAGGACAGGGATGGTTGCACACATTCTTCGAGGGGTGCGGGTATAATCGCCAGGAAATCCTTACGATTCCACCCTGTCAATCTGACCACTTTCCTTAAGTCTGTAGCAATTCGAACAATATTTGATCGGTTATTAACGGTATGCTCCCTCTACATTCTTCTTGATATTTCACTTTCGAGCTCTGCTTTCGAGGCGCTGGTTGTGCCGCTGCCCGAGCCATATATCCTTACAGGGACCTGAAGGCGGCCAATTCTCTTAGGGGCTCTTCCCGCACGAACGAGTGAATTCCCGAGATCGCCTGATAGAGACGTTGCTAACAACCTCGTCAGCGTGCCTTTTCAACATAAAATTAAATACACTACATACCATAATTTACAGCACAACACATACTCACGTCTTGTCTTGACCATTGAATCTGCAGTTCTCTTTCCATCACTTGAGTGGGGGGGAGGGGGGGGGGGCACAGACCGATATGGTATTGACCACTTCCCTACCTCGCTAACGTATAGGTAAATGCCCAAACAGTGCAACGTTACCGATAAATCCAGACTACACCCTACATCCAGACACTACATCCATAACACAAATACACGGGAGGGACGCAGCCCCACTCATCACGGCGCACATCCTCGACGCCACCAAAAAGTCGATTTCCCAGGCCTGCGTTTCCCACTGCAACCTGAGTAGGCGCTGGTGGAACAAGGCGTAGGGTATCCTTCGTCAATACCCCACGTCGCAGAACCTCATTCCTTCACACGGGCGAAAGCACTTGGAAAGCGTGTGCGCCGTGAAACGATTATTATTAGGGGTGTGCGAATATCAATTTTTTCGAATACGAATCGAATACGAATATCGAGCTTCGAATATCGAATCGAATATCGAAAATAAGCTTTCATAAATAGGCTTTCAGAACTAACTTTTTTATTTCTTTGTGGATTTTGATGACAATTGGCACAACTGGAAATGGTTGCGTTATAGCACCAAACAAGTCGAAGTATTATTTTGAAATCTGTCTATTTATAAAATTTTTTTTCTGTTCACTTTGTACCGAGCTTGAGCGGCCTATAAAACATGATAGAGAACTTGTTCGAAGTGCTTCGCATTCCCAAATGAATGGAAAAGGTCGTGACAGTCAGAATGTTTTTATTAAAACAGAATTTTTTTAATTCTCAGTTTTTCAGATGTGAATGTACAAAAGGCATATAGACCATGAACGACAGCATGAATAAATAATTCACAGAAGTAAACCTGAAAAACCAAGAGTGTCACGACCGCAGGTGTCCATCAAGGAATGTAACGCAAATAACGGAATAAAATACACATAGCTGTCCCAAGGAAATCACTACAACAAACGACGTACGTGGCAAAAAAAAAAAAAAACGTTTTGAGAAAACGGCTTCCGAGGTTGCAACATAAATATTATTCATGAAAAATGGCAAGGGTTGTAGCCTTTCGTGTCCTTTTCAACACGGGGTTCTTGAAATTGGAGTGCCTTTTGCAGCCTTTTTCTTTCTAGAAAGCATCATTTTTAGCTCCTCTGTGAAGAGTACATAGCCCAGTTTGCGGACCAAACGGGCGGAGATAGCTTTCAAATTCAAAGCAAAGCAGGTTACCAGGTTGCCTGTATTGCACTGGACAACTTCCCCCTGCAGTGTTATGACCATGAAAACAAGGGAAGCCCTCTTTTTTTACCTAAATTTGAAAACTGACTTTTGACTTCTTTTATGCTGTAATTATAACCTTGCCTGGAGCAGCAACTTCGTACTCGTACGCGCAGGTGTTCATTGCCAAAAGTTTATATACAACAAGGATACAAATGAGCTAATTTGAAGCTTGGTATAATATTCTGCGTAACCCCAACTTCAACGCCTTCGCATTTTTTTAGTACTCTTGACATTCAGGGCATCCAATATTCCTCGCAGCACAACCAATATGCACTAACTATTGATTGATTGTAGGGTTTAACGCGCCGACGCGACGCAGGCAATGAGGCGCGCCGTAGTGGCGGGCTCCGGATTTAATTTGACCACCTGGGGATCTTTACATGCGCCTAAATCTCGTACAGACGGGCGTTTTTGCTTTTCGCCTCCATCAGAAAAGCGGCCTCCACGGCCTGGAATTGAACCCGCGACCTCGCGCTCAGCAGCGCAACGCCTTAGCCACTGAGACACCCTGCGGGTTGCACTAAACTATAGATGTATGTATTGGTCATAATTAATAGTTTCCCTAAAAATTCAATTTGTTAAATGGTACGATGGTACGGTACATTTTTTACGCATTGGTAATAATATTTTCCCTAAAAAATTGCGATTTTTAAATGCTACGAAAATAAGGTACATTTTTAACGCCATCAACACGTTTTTGTTCCTGACTCAGACCTGTTTGCATGATTACTCGAAGTGCACGGGAAACGTTGCGCAAGAAAGCAATATGGCTCGCCCGCATCGCGGCCATCGTATACCGCAACATGTCATGCTTTGTTTAGCCATGAAATGGCCCTTCAGGTTGCTTTTAAGATTAAATTTAACGTCACAAGAATTAATTACAACTACTGGCGCTCAATCGCACCAGGTTGCGCAATAAGGAGATGCTCCAACGCGCAGCGGCTACGCCGTGCGCACGGCAGCTTTTGAGGCGTCAGCCGTTTTAGCGTGTAAGCATCGCAAATCAGACGAAATGTTCACTTCGCGAAACGCTATCACAACTAAGGCGCTATCACAACCGCTATCACAAGCGCGCACACCGCGTTTCACCCACCGGGGTAAAGTCAAGCGCACCACGAAGCGTTCGATGACCTCCGCCTTTCGAGCATCGCAACTTCCCGTAATCTGGCTTTTAATCTCAGGCATTCCCATCTCAATAAAGTCTGCGTTGAATACCAGAGCAGGTAAAATGACAACAGGAACCTGGCCGAGCGAAGCAGCTAAAATGAACTCTAAAAGGCGGCCGCCATCTTGCAAGCATTGCCGTGGCGACGCCCAATCAGGAGGGCCGTTGCAGCGTGCACCAGCCGGAAGGCCATTCGCGCTTCAGAATCTATTTCTGCCTTGGTTTGTGCGTGTGTATTTTTCTGCCGTTCGTGCGTCTGGGAATAAACGAAAATAAAACTGGTGGCCGGAACCGGAAAGCGGATCGCTTGGCCGATTCAATGGTACCAAAATGGCCGCGCCTGGTGGAACCGTTGCGGAGTTACATACAGCGCTCCAAAAATTTCCGTTTTTTTGCCCTTTTGCGCTGACATTTTCTCACAGCGGCTAGCCAAAGTATTTCTACTCCCACTTTGCGATGACTTTCGGCGGGAAATCTTTGCAAACGCATGGAACAGAAAACAAAGAAACAATGTTTTGCTTTCAAAAAAACGATGTTTTGTCATTTTTTTTTTTTCGAAGTTGAAAGGCGCGTCCCCCCTTCAAATCAATACAAATATTCGACAGTAGCCGATTATTCCAACCCTCTCGAATATTCTAATTGTTTCGAATACATAGTTTTCGAAGCGAATACAAATATGACAAATCTAATATTCGAGTAATATTCGAATTTTTCGAATATTCGCACACCCCTATTTTAAAGTGAACCCTGGAAAAAGTTCTTGTGTTCACGAGAAGGCGCAGGATCCATTCGGACCCTGATATCACTCATAATTGTGTTCTAATACTGGTCAGAGGGGAACAGAGGTTTCTAGGCTTAATATTGGATAGCAAACTGACATTTATCCCACACTTGAAACAGGTTACACAAAAATGCTTAAAAACAGTGAACATTCATAAATTCATCTCACACCAATCCTACGGTGGAGACAAACAACTTCTGCTTGTCTACTGCTTTGATAGGATCCCGGCTGGATTATGCCAGTATTCTTCATGGCTGAAAGACTAAAATCTAAACCGGCGCGAGTCACGCGCAGGATGGCAGCGTGATGGCGCCCGCGTGCTTACGTTCGCGCTCCTCGAACGCGGCTTGAGTGGGCGGTTTTTGGGCGTGGGATTTTGGCGGGAACTCGATAGTGAGGTCTGTGTCCATTGTCACGTGAACGGATGGTGGGGTGGTCTTTACCAGCTCGGAACAATGGATACAAGGAAGCCGTTGACGTGTTTAACAACATACATTTAATGCACACACAAAAAACCCTCAGGCAACGCACTCGATATTTAAACTACACACAAACGATAAAGACTCAAACCTCTACAATCCCAACATACAACTCACATACAAACCCCTAACTTAACACCTCAATATACAATTCAAATCAACCCTCAAACGTCTCTACAATAAAGCTCTACACCTTCAGTCCATGTTCACTCATTACGTCAAGTCCTACTTCATCTCTTTCTCACTCGAACTCCCTAGTCGTATCCTACGAATATGTCCCTAATGGACTGGCCTACCCCGCTGTCGTCGGCGCTGACGTGTCGCACCCGTTGCGTGGCCGCGACCCGGTGGTAGCCGTCCTCGTCTCGCTTCGGTGCCGGCGTTCGATGCGCGCGGTCACCCCTTGGACGGCGTGGGCTCCGCGCGTCCTCACTTCTTTCCTCTGTGGCTACCCCCTGGTAGCCTCTCTCGCTGGAGGTCCTTGATGCCGGCGTTCGACGCGCGCGGTCATCCCTTCGGCGGCGTGCATCCTCGGTGACTACCCCCTTGTAGCCGCTGCCGCTGGAGGTCTCAGGTAGGCTTGGCACTAACGTCACCTTTCGGGGCCGTCGAGACGAACGTCGACGGAGCGTGGACGCTGGCCGCTGGTGCCCGGCCGATGCCGCTGGGGCCACGAAGACAGGTTCGTGGTGCACCTAGGATGCCGGTGCCGATGCGAAGTCTGCCCGCTCCCGCCCAGGCTCGGATCGCGCGATCGATGGCCTGGCCGCGTCCCCCTGGCCCGTTCGTTGAAGCGCACGTGCTCCGGCCGCCTCCTTGTTTCTTCGATTTCTTGCCTCCCGTTGTCCTGCCTCCCCCTTCTCTTTGTGCGCCCCGCTTTTATACCCTCTGGGCTCTCTCGTGGCGCAGTCCCATTGGCTTCTTGCTTCTTCCCTGTCCTCCTATGGTCATCTCGCCACTTGTCCCATGCGTGGCCTTCCCTGATTGGCCGACCAGTGCGCTGCCACCTTTGCCCATGATTCCTTGGTGCGTCGGCGCTGGCACTTGCTGATTGGCGCGCTGCTGGCGCGCACTTCAAATTGCCGTTCCTTTGTTCCTTTTCCTCGTTTTTTCGGGGGTTTTGATGCGTCCCCTTCTCAGGGGGTGCCCTGACACATGACATCCATTCGAGAACGCGAGCTTCCAGCTTCAACGCTACTTCCTTCAATGCTTCGCAAAAACATGTGGAAACACCGTGAAAGCAAAGTGAAGCAACTTGAACTCTTCGCAGACCGTATTTGCGGAATAATTAGCTGCGGAAATGCCACTGACATTTTATTGGCGTTGCGGGTATGTAACGGTTGAAGTTATCTTTCCTTCAGTGCAGGTATTCAATACATGTGTAATTAGAGGGGTGTAATGAAGATCTAAGACACGGCCGTCATTCCTAGTGCGTATTTGACAAGTGGTAACAGCTTGATGCGCAGGGGTCAGCGTGACAGCTAAGGTTGTTGCGGCGTTGTCTCCGCTGACAGCGCATTTCTGGATTTTCAGAAGTGCTCCGCCAAACCGAATTCTCGCGGCCCCGCTCCTCTTGTCCCCAGTCCCTCCGCGAACGAGGCCGTGCCAACCTCTAATCGCCCCATGAGCGTGTCCTCCTGCACCATTTTGCTCTTCCGACCCCTTCCCACCACCCTCTTCTCCCTGGACTCTCCCTGTCACTTTCCTACATTGTGGACCTTCGTCATGGTGTCACGTCAAGATGGCTAGGCCTAGCAAACTATACTGGTACGCAGCACAATGTTAAAGCAGGGGAATAATAAAAATGGAATTATATTACATACACACGTTAAGCGACAGCTTAGACTCCCAAATACGTTCATCCAAGATACCTTGTCCAGAACGCATCCCCCTGAAATTTTGGCTGGCTCAGCCGGTCGGGTTCGTTGGATTGTCGCCAAGATATTTTTTCTGGCTCTTTCCCTGGCTGCTTGGCTAAACCTGATGAAACTCCGGAAAATGGGGGCGAACTTGTGAGCACTGCTCCGAGTTCCGAGTTAAATATTAGACCACGCCACTTGTACCCCAATTTACCCTTAAGCCTTAAGCTTTATTAAGTATACAGTTCACACTTGGTCTTATCATGGAATGGAAGACAGGAAGGTTGAACTTACTTTCATCCATATGGTGTTGCTATCGTCCCAGGTGACTACTAATTCTTGGTCACCTTGAACTGGGGAGTATGCCGTAATCTGTGTGGGATGAACTTTTGATTTTGTTTTGTCATAGACGGTCCGTGTATCTTTGCAGAACTGAAAGAGCAAGAAAAATGCAAGGTTTTGGGTGCTCTAATGGTCAGGCAAAACAACATGTGCAGGACGGAACGAGCTTCACTATACTTGGGCACAACTGAACAGACGCAATAGCCGATGAAGTATATGTCTCGGCATAAGCGACGGACTCGTGACGCCAATGTGCGGGCAGATATTGAAAGAAGGTCACCTCTAATGCGAAACCTGGTCTACTTTTCTCAATTAGTTTGTCGTCTCTGCATTAATTTATAGAAACAGCAAGTACAAAAAATATAAAAAACGGCTCATGCCGCCTTCAAAACTACTGGCAATTATGCAGTCAGTGCCGCGAAGAGGAGCTGCAGGCTGCGGTGATGAGGCGTAAAGGCTTCCGCTGTTGTTACAAACATTTAACACAACCACTGAGGTCTTCACCAACGTTTCCGCGAGAATTTATTACGCCTGCTTCTCCGCCTCTTGAGGTGACACTTCAGCTAGAGGGGTACATTTTGAGATATCGGATAACATCGTTTTACTCTTCAATGCCCGAAGGCTCTTTACGGGAATTTAATGACATGAATGGAAGGGGGAGGGATAGATGGGTTGGAGTTGGTTTTTCGGCAAAGGAACCCTTCTCTCCGGTAGTCAGCGGTGCTGGCGACGAAGAAGGCCAGATAACAAGCCCTGGGCTTGTTATCATTACGCGCCCAGAGTAGGGCGCGTGTTTTTCTTTCTTTCTTTCTTCCGTATATTTAAAAAAAAATGTTAACTTCATGAACCGTAGTAAAAAAAAGAGCCTAACCACACCCCTATGCCTCTTTGGCGTTGGAGACTGCAGCCCTATCTTTCTGTATAATATATATATATATATATATATATATATATATATATATCTTGTAAGGCCGATGGTAGGTGAAGGCAGGCCAGAACGCGCAAACCGCTTTATTCGGAGGCCGAGCTGGAAGGCAGCAAGATGGCGACCGACCCCGGTTACCGATGATGATAGTTCGAGAAGGCAGCAGAATCGGTGATGATGAGTATATAGAGATATGAAGACGCCGTGGCCGCAACCGGGCGCCAGTGATGATTGCATTCCACTGAGACATTGCATTCAGCGCTCCGAACTTCCGCAAACGAGGCTACCACTGGTCTCACACTATTTTTCCCCCGGGGGCGGGAGCGGCCGCCTGGTCGCGTTTTACTGCGGATTGCGACGGTGGAAAGGCTTGAGGCGGGAAGTGTAGTCAATCTCTGTGCCACGATGACGCCGGTCCGAACTTCCACAAACGGAGGTGACGCGATTGTTCACCGGTGAGGTAGCCTCAAGAACCTTGTAAGGACCAAGGTACCGGTGTAGGACTTTTTCGCAGAGGCCTAGAGAGCGAACCGGTGTCCAGACCAAGACTTCGTCACCAGGTCGGAAAGAAACGGACCGGCGAATAGCGTCGTAGCGGTTTTCGCGGTCTTGTTTGCTTGCTTCTGTGCGCATGCGAGCCAGTCACCGACAGTGGTCAATCCAAGACACGCATTGTTCCGGGAACGATGCAGAAGCGGACACAGGAGCGGTAAAGAAACAGTTATCAAGCACGTGCGATGGATGACGGCCGTAGACAAGATAGAAATGTGCGTACCCTGTAGGGCTTTGAACTGCCGTGTTATAGGCAACGGTAACTGAAGAATATACTGTCCAAATTTCGGTGGTCAGGTCGCATGTACATTGATATCATGTCAGAGATCGTGCGGTGAAACCGTTCGGTGAGGCCGTTCGTTTGTGGATGGTAGCTTGATGTCATTTTGTGGGAGGTATTAGAGGCACGAAGCACTTCGGCAAGGATCTCAGATAGAAACATCTTGCCGTGGTCAATTAACAGTACGCGAGGAGCTCCATGTTGTAGCAGGATGTGTCGCAAAAAGAATGCAGCGACGTCGCCAGCGCTAGCCGAGGGAAGTGGCGCTGTCTCCGCGTAGCGGGTTAAGTGATCAAAGGCAGTGACGATCCAGCGGTTACCAGTGGACGTCGTCGGTAAGGGCCCATACAAATCAATACCGACCACTTCAAACGGCGTAGTTGGACACAGAACAGGCTGGAGGAGACCGAGAGGGGGTGCCGTAGAGCGTTTGCGGTGCTGACAGGGTGAACAAGATGCGACGTATTTCGCGACAATGGTCGAGAGTCCTGGCCAAAAGAAGCGACCTCGAATGCGGTCGTCGGTCTTTTGAAAGCCAAGGTGGCCGGCGATGGCGTCGTCATGAAAAGCTTGCAAGACGCGAATCCGGAGAGAACGAGGCACAACTGGGACCTATGTGGCGCCATTTGGGTGGTGGTTTCTGCGATACAATGCATCGTGTATGAGCTGGAACTGCCGCAGTTGGCGACGTAGGCGGCTATACGGTGGACGTGTCGAACCAGCGAGCCGATCCATTATTTTCCGGCAGTAACTGTCTGCTCGTTGATGATCAACCAAGTCGCGGCGGTCGTCAGCCGGTGCATAGTCGACAGGTGCAACTGATGATGGCGGTGCATGAAAAAGTGATGCCATGTCGTTTGAAGACGGCATCAGCGGGCACCGCGAGAGTGCGTCTGCGTCTACATGCTTGAGCCCGGACTTGTAGGTAATCGCACAGTCGGACTCTTGCAATCGCCGAATCCAGCGTCCCAGGCATCCCGACAAGTTTTTCAGTGAAGACAGCCAGCACAGGGCGTGATGGCCTGTGACGACGGTGAAAACTTGGTCGTGGAGATATGGCCAAAACGTTTGCACAGACCACACAACGGCCAGACACTCCTGTTCCGTTATCGTATAATTCTTCTCCGCTCGTGTTAGAGAGCGGCTGGCATAAGCAACAACCCTCTCGCGGTGATGAGTGTCGCGCTGAAACAAAACGGCGCTAATGCCGTGCCCACTAGCGTCGGTGTGGAGGATCGCCGGTCTTGAGTCATCAAAGTGGCATAATACTGGTGCGGAAGTAAGCGCTTGCTTGAGGTCTTGCAAGGCGTTTTCGTAGTCTTCACTCCAGTCGAAGGGGCTATCAGAATTTATTAGCTGGTTCAGAGGTGCAGCGAGAGTAGCAAAATTGTGGACAAAACGGCGAAAATAGGACGCCAGGCCGAGAAAACTACGCGGCGCTTTTTGTTGCTGAGAGCGAGGAAAATTGGCTACAGCAGAAATTTTGTCTGGGTCGGGGCGCATGCCATCTTTACTGACGACGTGACCAAGAACCTTTATCGATTTGCTAGCAAAACGACATTTCTTGGTGTTCAGAGTCAGACCAGCCTTTGCGAGGCAAGTCAACATCTCGTCCAAACGCTGTAGAAGTTACGCAAAACTTGAAGGAAAGATGACGATGTCGTCAAGGTAACACAGGCATGTTTTCCATTTAAGGCCGCGAAGGGCCCTATCTATCATGGGCTCTTGTGGCTGGGGCGTTGCATAAGCCAAAAGGCATAAGTTAAATTCGTACAAGCCATCTGGAGTCGCAAACGCCGTTTTCTTTGTGTCAGACTCGCGCATGGGGATCTGCCAGTAGCCAGATCGCAGGTACAGACTAGAGAAATATTCAGCGCCTTGTAGACGGTCCAGCGCGTCATCTATGCGCGGCATCGGATATACATCCTACCGGGTAATCCTATTCAAAGCCCGATAGTCCATGCAAAAGCGTACAGGACCGCCTTTTTTTCTCACCAGAACAACAGGAGAAGACCACGGGCTCGAGGAAGGTCGAATAATGTTTCGTTGAAGCATGTCCGCGACGTTTTCTTCGATGACTTTCTGTTCCGACGATGATGAGTTTTTGTGTTTTTCGAGCAGCTTAAGTAGGAGTCTCGTTTCGAACGCCGTGAAGTCTTCGCTATTCGTGGCAGCCAGGGTGGGACGTGAGGGGCCGGAATCTGAAGACAGGGGAACGGAAAACACAGAGCAGAGGGGAACTAGAGACAGATTGTCATCAGCCACAACGGAAGCGAGCGTGGTGCCTTCAGGAAGGAGTATTGTCTCCGAGCGGCGCAGACCCACGTGCAAAACGGACAAAGCAGGTCACGATAATGATGCCTTGGGGAATACAGTTGTGGCTTTTGTTCCGGAATGTTGGTATCCTCCGTATCTCCGCGTTCAATTTGGGGTTGCTGGCACAAAATGAAGGCGGATGCGGATGACAAGAAGTCCCAGCCAAGATAAGGTGATGCGCAAAAGGTGACAACATTGCACACTGAACGTGATGACGAAGTTGACCGACTGAAATTCGTACCGTGCACTGTCCGGATGGCTTTATTGTGCTGTAATTGGCGCCATGAAAAGAAGGTATACTGTAGGGTGTTGAAACCTTGCGTAGTCGTGCACACAATTCCATACTTATCCCCGAAATACTGGCACCAGTGTCAATAGGGGCATCTACACAAACACCCTCAACCAAAACTGACATGTTCAATGGATGCTCCGGAGGCATTGTAAGGTTCATACGTGATGCAGTTTCCCCTCCCAAAAGTGCATTAACTAGTTTTCCGAGTGCTGGTGGGCGACGTAGGTCGCAGCCCAAAATGGCGACAGCGCCCGACGGACGGCCTGGCGATGGTGGCTAGCACCATCGCAGCACTCAAGCATGTAGCGCGCGCTGCGACCCAGCAACTTCGTCGTCCTCGTTGTCTTCTGGGATGAGCCATAATGGGGCATTGGCCGCCTAGGCGTTCCGTGACATTACCCCCCCCCCCCGCGGTCGAGGGCGACCGCCCCGGTCGAAGCTGCAACGTGGTAACGATAGGGACGCAGATGAGCAGTGTGGGAACACGCATGCCAGGCAGCATGCCCCACACAGATGCATCGTCGTCGCAGATGCTTGTTTGTGACGCAACATGCGGCTGCTGTCTTCGTCTTCTTTGATGGCGTAGCATACCCCTTTCCTCGAAGGCAGTCGTCCCGGTCGGTGCAGCAGTAGCATGATGAGCTCGGTAAAGGTGAACGATGTGATGAGAATGTACAGTGAAGCTGTTGCCACCACGGATGTAAGACATGGGTTTGGTGAGCTCAGGCGCACTGCAGCGACGCGCCCACAAAGGAATGACGAACCGGTGAGGGCTTGCTACCTCGGCGGACCACAGGGCTGGGGACACGTCGTCGTCGGATCGGCTCGTCACGGGCTGGGGACACGGGGCGGGGGGACGTCATCGAGTTGAGCTGGGGCTGCCCGACGCGGTTCACGCACCCTCGATGATTCCAGTGATGCCAATGAGGAGCGAAGCTGGGCCCAGGACGGGGATGACGACCCGCACTCTCCACCAAATGTAACGTGGCGGCAGAGCCAATGACTCGAACTATGGTTGAAGGATGAGCAACAATCTATTTACAGAATTCGGAATCCGGCCATAACAGCGCGCGCTGCGAGCCAGCCACTTCTTCGTCGTCCTCTCGTCGTCTTCTGTGATGAGCCATGATGAGGCATTGGCCGCGTAGGTGTTCCGTGCACTGAACATTCCGTGCACTGAGTTTATTGTCCCGCACAACACGAAAGAACCGTTGGCTGGTACAGGTAGAAAGCTTTGCTTTAAAAAGTATGAACCCAAACTTCCAGCTGAACGAGCACGTCGTCAAGCTTCTATCACACTGAAATCAGAGGATGTGGAAGGGCAACAGCCTTATGAACCTTCTTTCCGCCGAACCTGTACGGTGAATCGGGCAACCTTTTATCTTTCGAACAGACCCTTTTAGCGTACCATATTGTCAATGTACCCCTGCAGTGTCATAATGGAACTGCTGCATGCTTTGCACGTGTCATCCGGCGACTCTTAATGCACGAGGCTGTCTACTCAACGTCTGTCCACATTCTGCTCACATGCATTGACCATGTCTTTTGTTTCGCCTCCGCACAGTGACTTTTTCATTTGATGCGAGAGTGATTGTATGATCGTTGCTTCGAGCTTACTTCGTATTTGCTTTTATTAACGGGTGTGATTTCCTTGTATTGTACCCGTTACTTCGAACATCCTGCTCGCGCGTGTGTGTGGTTCCCAAAAACCCCTAACGCTACGCATCATGGCGCACGGACGGTCCCCAGACACCCTGAACAGATTGAGCGAAACAACCTGACTGGGGGTGCTTGTGAGCATTGGCAACAAGGTCGCGGAATAAAGTGCAAAGTGGTACACGGGCGGCTGCAAAAGGACGAGAAGACGGAGGGGTGCTCGGTGAGCGGTTAGGGAGGTGCTTCCGAACACGGTTCGGGTGGCTGCTGTTCGCGGAACCATAGAACCTGTGGAGCTGGTAGGTGGTGACAAGGATTGGAGTCATGGAGTCAGGCAGGAGGTTCCTGTAGAGTAGTCCCGAGGTTGCAAACACGTGAGTCAGGGCTCGCAAACGTGCGTGGGGTCGGCAGACGACTAGGCTCACTACTTCCCCTGGCCGAGGTTCGCGGTCGCGGCCGAGGCCGGAATTGCCATCCCGCCTGCCACGCAGGGCTTAGCGCTGCCTCCGCTGCTTCGACCGAGCCGTACCTGCGACTTTTAAATGGCCGAAGCGCCGACACAACCCCTGCCATGACCCCTGCCACTGACGGCAGCGCCACATGTCGCGCTTAGCGTCGACAATACTGTGAGAACGTTCATGCTTCTCCTCGAGCTAGAGGTTTTCGACTCTTGTGTCGTGGTCGTGTTTTTTTCGCTGTGGTTTTGTTTTTCCCATTTTTTTCGTAACGTTCTAAACAGAACCAACTCTCATTCCCTTCCTTCGTGTTCCATTCCTACGCGTTACACGCCTCCAAGGCCGCTCGAATCCATCTTAACCTAATTGAACCTGGCGGGGGCTGGTTGATGACTCGGTGGCTGTTTTCTTCCTAATTTTAGGCATACATAAGTGATGCCACGCTTAACATACACTGATGCTTTATATGAACGTGTGATGGGCATCCCGCCGTTGGTAGAATTGGCGCACCACAACTACACGTTGTTCTTCTCCCACCAACACGCGACCTATCCATTTTTGACGCTACGAAATACCATTTCCGGGAAAGCTATTTGCGCAGCCCGAAGCCGCTGGCTCACGCATCCTTCATGAAGGAAAGGGGACTTCCGTGCAGAGTAGAGGCTATGCGGACAAACGTGGCTAGTGTCGGCGTACAAATTCAAAAACTTTTTTCTCTGCTAAAATAACATTTCCGATTCATTTTACTAAAATAAAAAACGGCGATTATTTGTATTGGTGAATGCTTTATATTTGGTTTTTTACAACGAGCACAGCAATCAACGGTTTAGGGGTGTACGTGGGCCGGAAACGATATTTTTCTAAGTTTGACAAACGTTCTCGCGGACATTTCTGCTTTCTTCTGTGTCGATTTTTACGAGTTGTCCACAATGGTGAAAGTTAGCAAAAAATGCTTCAGTGGTAGAGATTGAGCTTGTAGTTCTTATAAATGTTTCAACATGCGCAACATTGTGTAGTTTCTGAAGGGCGCAACAAGAGCACAATAAGCGAATTTCTTACAATACGGCAAAGGGCAGTCCAGGGCCTCAAGATGATGTCCACATAAAATGGTGGCGATTGAAAAGTGAGTCATTATTTTAGTAATTTTTTGACAGACCTAACATTGCTTTAAACCCTGGAGATAAAAGGGCGGCCTCAAAAAGAAAAAAAATCGTTCAATTCGGCTACTCTCACTTCATACACAGACATCCTCGCCCATTACCGCCACGAACGACGACGGTTCCCTTCATTCACTACATCCCCATTTATCCAGACCCGAGGCGACTAAATTTCGCCAACTTCAAACAAATTATTTTCCTCCCGCCACCATCTACTACGCTACCTGTAATTTCTGTTCCCAATTTGGCTCCCCCTACCACATGGCATGGGAGTGTCAGAAAGGCCCATGCCTTGTCCCCAATTCTCACTCAACGTACGAGCAGTGGGAGGGCCATCTGGCAAGCTCCGACATCGCAATCCCGCGTAGCTTTGTGGAGAGGGCCAAGGCAACCCGCGCGGACCAGGGCTTCCCGGAATATAGAATGCCATCCCCCCTCCAACCGGCTGGCTGCCCAACCATTCACTCACTCACTCACTCACTCACTCACTCACTCACTCACTCACTCACTCACTCACTCACTCACTCACTCACTCACTCACTCACTCACTCACTCACCCACTCACTCAATCACTCACTCTCTCACTCAGTCGAACAAAAATACTTTGAGGAAGCATTGTTGGCCGTGCGAGGATGAGCCACAATTTTTTACTGAAGAAATCCGTGGTGGCGACTTTGCGGCTGAGACGTTTGGTATAGAATGACCCACATATCTCCGCTCTAAAAATTACGGCGGGTATGTTTGAATGTAGAATGATACTAATACTCATTGGTTGTGTTGACAACTTTCCAGGCACCCCAAGTGGTCCAGGATGGCTATTCAGTTATGGGCTCCTTGAAGCGGACATGCTCACTGCAGCAGGGTGTCTCCTAGGTGCGGCTTTTGAGTGGCGTAACTTTGATGCGTAGTTTGGGAAATTCTTCGTTTCCGTACTGCTTCGCACATTGCTCTGGCAATGCGAGTCTCATACGTTTTGTAAGCACAACAGGTTCGGGTAGCCTTCGGAAGCTCCCGTTTGCGTTGCTCCGATATGTGGCAAGGCAGCTTCAGAAGGGGGCTGAAACAAACTTGTGGTAAAGCGAACACTCTACCCCAGCAGTCAAGTGGCGGGTACGAGGAACGCCACCCCAGAGTTATTGAGCCCAGGCAGTTAGATCATTCCGGCACATCGATACACCATGATCTTGGTGCGAACATTTTGATAGATGCGTTGTCGACAGACGCGGTGGTTCAATCGTTGCGATGATGCCGTTAAATTCTGATCTGTGCTTCAGGCAGTTGCCCTCTGCGCGGACACTCTGTAGGGAGAAACAAACCCCGCCAGCCTGCCCACCATTACGTGTACCTCACTTGGGACGAGTTTTTCCCTCACGCTTATCACGGTTTGCAGGAGGGCTTTTCTGCGAAAGCCGAAGCAACGGGTTTTTATTTCCTCAAAATGGAGGAAAAACGGATTTGAACTGGTTCGCGGCGAGCTAACGCAACTGCTTTTGCAGTGTTGCTTCTACACCAACATTTTACGGCGTTTAAATCTTCTTAACACTATACTATCGTTGTCGCAGAGTATCGGGGATGGACCAACAAACCCAGACGATCATGACGAATTCCGGATAGCCATTATCGTAATAATCGTCCTCACCATTATTATTATTATCAGCCTATGAGGCCCACTGCAACACGAAGGCCTCTATCATTGATCTGCACGTACTCCTGTGCTGCGGATCTCGAGTCTTACGGTCCCGTCGGAAATTTGTTATTTATTCCTTCCATGGAATCCATTTAGCCAGAGGGGCCATCGATTGTCGGTTCTTTTAGTTAAAGACCTACCCCAAGTCTATTTGATTTCTTAATTTGCACTTGATATCTTCTACTTGAGTTTGTTCCATAATCGAGGAAGCTCGTTTCCTCTTTGTGAGCGGTACTCTCATCGTTCTTTGTTATATAGCCCGTTGAGCCGCCGTTGGCTCTCGTTCCAGTTATTTAGTAGTGCGCCAGGTTTACGCTCCATATGTTGTAACCAGCAGCACGCTTTCGTTGCATACTTCCTTTTCAGTGACAGGAGTAGTTTACTTTTAATTATCTCTGAGTCAATCTTTTCTCATAGTTTGGATGAAATTTAGGATAGCTAATGCGCAAAAAAAAACAAGACACGAGAAAACAATGGGACGAGCCCCGTCGAGCAAGGATCCGCTCTGACCACTTGTCCAACGTAGTTATAGTCTTCTATTTGTTGTATAGTTGAGGTACCTCAGCTGAATATGGCGCTTGCAGCCTGTTTATTTATCATTACTTCACATCTATTGAGATTTATTTGTAGCCCCACGGCCAAGCCTTTATTGAAGTTCCTCAATCATTTTTGCATGTGCTATGCTGACATACGGAGCAAGAGAATGCCGTCTGAAAACCTTAAATGGCCTAAACACTCCCGATTCATCCGGAAGTTTCTATTTTCCCAATCAAGATTTTTAACTATCCCCATCCAGAGATGCTGCGAACCATTTTGGCGAGATGGTGCCTTCCTACTGTGCTCCCCTTCTGACCGTGAACTTCTCTTCTCTTTAAAAGATTATCTTGTCCCTAGATTTCATATATGCCGTCTATGAATGCTGTGTAGGTCACATCCATTTCGTGGATTTTGAATGCTTCAACCTCACCTGCAGTGCTTACGGAATCCAACACGTTTTCAGAGTCTACAATGTTCCGAGTAAATGGGCTGATTTTACTCTGTGGGTTTTTCTCTTACTTCATTTATGACATGGGTGTTATCTACAGTTGAGTATCCTAAGTCATTGATATAAATTTCGGAAAAACGATGAGCTAGCACCAAGTCTTGTGGAACACCTATGTTAACTGCGCTTTTGTCATGTCTTTTAGCTCAAACTCAGTGGTTATTCCGGAAATCATTTAGCCATATAACAAGCCTGTCATATCGATCGAATATGAGCAGCTTTTCTGGGAATAATTTTGGAGGAACCTTAAAACACTATCTTTTTAAAAAGTGCGATCACAAAGAAATCATTGTCGAGAATGAGGTGAGGTTTATGGGTAGAGAATACTATCTGTCTGCCATATGAATATATTTTTTGGAAGCACAGCTGCACCCTGAAAGAATTTCTCAGAATTTAAATTGCTCAGGCAGGCCACATTCGTCAAGCGTTAAGCGGTTTGCTCACAATTCTCGACACATCAGCGTAGCAACTGCTTCGTAAAAAAATTGGCTCCAAGCCACGCTGTGGAGGTGGTTGGAAAGCAAAGCTGTAAACGGGACCACCTACAACAATTGGCCATGCGCCGTCACACGTCACTACAAAGATTGAAACCAGAGTTTCCGCCAGCCGTTACCGGGGATTCGCGCCAAGAAGCGCCCTCCCGCTCCCCAGCCGATGAATCAAAACAAGCGTCTGTCTCCCCCGACTCCACGTGTGGGCGTAGCTTAGTCGCTAAGAGGACGGACCCTCGTTCCCATTCCCTTCGGGCCCAGGTTCCACCTGCGATTCGGGGAGGCGGCATCCCGAACGCAATATCGTCGGTCCCGGAAGGGCTAGAGCGGCGGACACCGCCGCTCTAGCCCTGCTGTGCATCGGCAGAAAGAAAACGGATAGGAGCGTATTTCGAAGGGTGAGGAAAGGGGCGGCACGCGCAGCTACTGCATCACCTCTCTCCCTGCTTCCCCTTCACTCTTTTTTCATGTCTCGCCTCCAAAAAAATTGGCTCCAATCCCCGCTGTGAAGATGGTTGGAAAGCAAAGCTTTAAACGACACCCACAACAATTGCCCATGCGACGTCACTTGAATTCACACGCGTGGCTTTAAAAACAGTGAAACCAGAGATTCTGCCAGCCGTTACCTGGAATTCGCGGGGGCGGTGCCCCGAACGCAGCAGCAGCGTTGGCCACGGCCCGGCTAGAGCGGCGGCGTCCGCCGCTCTAGGCCGGCCGTGAGCCGGGAGCAAAAACGCAGAGGAGCGTCTTTTGAAGGGTGAGAAAGCGGAACCTAGCCATCCTGATGTTTTTGGTGGCGCACACGACGAAACCGTTGGCTGGTAAAGGTGGAAAGCTTTGCTTTAAAAGAGTGCACACGCTTCCATGAGAAAAGGGGTCTGACACGGGGTGACCATCTCGTATTACTTATCGACTGACGCGCAGCGCGAGCTTCCATGGCGCGCAGTAGGACAGCGCGCTAGATGCTTTCCCCCTTAGCATCGATGCTGGCAAGGGAGGGCCACCTCCGGCGATCATGGGATTCCAAAAATTTGACTCGGCCACAACCCTTTGCACGACTGTCGTCGGTGGCAGCGCCGGTCGATTCATCGGGAGCGCGCTGCAACGACTCCTTTTCCTCCCTCTCTCAGCAACAGTATGTTCCGGCGCTGCGGAATAAATCACGTGACGTGTGTTTTGTGTATTAGCTTTTTTTTCTTGCCGGGTGCAACACGTTGGAGGCGTGTTCACCGTAAAATCAGCCTCTATCTCCCGCGTCTCCACGTGTGAGCGTAGCTTAGTCGCTAAGACGACGGGTTCTCCATCCATTTCTCTTTGGGCCCAGGTTCGACCCCTGGCAGTGCCAGTAGTTTTATTTAGCCTTGTTGGGAGTTTCTTGTGGCGCACGCCACGACGACACCGTTGGAAGGTAGAGTTAGAAAGGTTTGCTTTAAAAAATTAAAGCATTTCGGCATAATGGGCTGCAGCGCCGTTATCCGCTCACTGCTGCCACCTAATGCAATTTCAAATTTCCGGCCTTCCCAGTGCTTGCGCGCCTCCTGCCTGAAACTCCGCCAGCGGGAGTTCTCTTGCTTTTTTGCTTTCTCTGATTTCGTATGATGTAGCTGTTTCGCGTCACTTCGAAGGCCCCACTTTGTTTTTGCGCGGCTGGAGCCACTCTGGGGTATTTCGAAAGCTCCATTTTTTTCTAGCGCGGCTGAAGCCTCTCAGAGGCATTTCGAACGCGCTATTTTTTCTTGCGTGGCTTGGGCCTTTCACTGGCATTTCGAACACGCCATTTCTTTCTTGCGCGGCGGGGGCCTTTCTGCGTCATTTCGAACGCGCCATTTACTTCATGCACAGCCGCTTTTTTGGCTTGCATATATTATCGTAAAAATTAACTTAACAAGTGTTCCTATCTAAAAAACGTGGGGGCTGCCGGTTATATACACAGATTTTGCCTGAAATGGACCTGCAGTTTTTGTTGCACTAAACAACAGGGAGATGTATGAAAAGGGCGAGCGGTTCACGAGGTTCGCACGGTTGACTATTTAAACCAAGTGGTTTTCGAAGCCTCAGCGTGCTCCCCTGACGACGGTACATCAGGCTCTACCTGGGTCCGTTATCACGCTGCGCCCCCTTATTCCGGCAGCCGCATCGACCGTTAGCGAGCTACGACGACAAGGCGAGCCCATAGTGCTCTGTACTTAAAGCCTCCCCCCAACGCTAATCTTATAGCCCATACTGCACGTAGGAAAAAGAAAATGAAACGTCGAGAGTAACCTCCATTTCTCAGCAATATTTCGCAAATGCACACGGGGGTCCAACGCCACAGATTGGGCAGAGTCCGTGGCTCTGAGAGTGAGGAGAGCCATTGCTGGGAGGGCATTCTGCCGAAACAAAAGGAAAAATACAGGAAACGTCGGAGGACGTTATAACGCAGAAGCAGGAAGAATGCGTGTCTGATGAAGTGCAAGGCCGGGATATAACAGCCGGCGTAAGCGACCTCGTGACTTAAGCTGTCAGAAAACTCACCTTCGCTGTTGTGTCCGCAGGCTCGGTTTGACTGTTTTCGCAAAGATCCCCTATTTCCCGATTTTCATCAGTGCCGTACATCCGCGTGCACAGAGAGACCGAGATAACCAAAGATGGATAGGTTAGCTTCTCGCGAAACCCGGCGCTCATCTCGTCCACGAGTTTTTTCTGGGTATATAAAGAAATAGAGAGAAAGTTTAGAGTTCCTTCAATTCATTCAAACCGCTAGAGTTAGCATGTCAGCGCATCCGTCGGGCTTCAAACGTATCGGCCCCAAAACACACCTACCGCTTCATTTTTAAAAGGCAAGAAACGCTGACACCGTGCACAAACTCTGCAACGTTATGATGTAAATTACGACCACACGGACACGTAAGCAGACGGTGCAAGTACCCGCCGACATACACTCACAACAATCTATTGCAATAACTCAAGAAACATCCCTTACTTGCAGTGTTAGCGAACCCTTGTTTACATGCACGCGTACATTCAACATACCTCGTGTGTTTAAAGGTACGCTGCAACTGCTGATAAATACTTTTACCCTTTCCTTCGTGTTTCGAACGACTTTAAAAGCCATAGACATCGCTGGGCTGCTATGCGTGAATGGCTCGTCGGAGCAGATAAGTTTTAGTTACTTTGCTTTGGTTAAGTAGTATTATTTTCTAGTCGCTGCCGATTGCGTTTATTCGTGCAAATTAAACAGTGCCGGCCTGAGTTACGTCACTCAAGCCATCAGACAATGCCGAGACAAAAAGAATGCACAAAAGGTTTTGACCGGCTTCCCAAAGCTAGCATGACCTACAGCAGTAATATGTGGCTTCCATGCTTCGTAGCCAACTAATCTAGGTAGTATACACACGTTTCGACTCCTTTTTTTAAAAAAAAGGCAAGGAATGCATGCATAGGGACTTCACGAAATTTGACCAGCCGAATGTTCTAGTGACCACTTTAGCGACAGGCGCGTCGAATGTGATCCTAGTGCCTGTGCTACCTGTTTTTTCTGCATGAGGCCTCTTGCGAGATTGTGGCTGCAATTGTAGTGCGCACAATACTTGACGGATTTCGTTGCGTGCGGGACAAATCGCTTGCCTTAAATTACATTTCAAGTGCACCACGGGAAACCGGTCATGCTTACAACTGGTCGCGTAAAGCTCTGGAGAGAGAGAGAGAGAGAGAGAGAGAGAGAGAGAGAGAGAGAGAGAGAGAGAGAGAGAGAGAGAGAGAGAAGAAACGTATTGCTCCAATGAAGAGGGCTGATGCCCGTGGGAGGATTGTCCCTCGTGATTGGACACCAGAGCGAAGACGACTTCTTGCACGCCCCCCCCCCCCCTTCTTCCCCAATATGTGCAGCCCAACGCTCTCGACCAGTTCTCACCGCCCTGAAGTGGGCGAAATGGGTTTTAGGGCAGGCCGTAGAGTGTGATCAATGCTTTAAGCCATCGCACAAGTGGGGCAGTAAGGTAACGAGTGGAGAGAGGGGTACATGTTGGGCCCGCGGTAGATGCATGGAAGGGTGTACGTCTGCGCTAAATGCCATCGGAGTTATTCGGCGTAAGCGAGCGCCGGGTGTGCAGGGGCAGTTGAAGGCGGGGAATTCGGTAATGAGAAGTAAACAGATAAAAGGAAAGGAGCCGATTCAAAGCTGACATGGCTCGATAGAAGGGGTCAGGGCTAAGGACCGCTGCGAAGGTGAGCTCTCGAGCTGCTCCGTGTGCTGCCGTGTTCACCCGTACATGTGTATGGGTTTGGGTCCACACCAGCTCGGTGGGGAGTAAGGGTGATTTTGCTTGATTTTGAGTGCCGGTGGAAAATGCGACCCGGGGAAAATCTTGAATGGCCGACTTCGAATCGGAGATTATGATCGCAGGGGACGGCCGAAGTCTCTCAGCAAGAGAAATTACCACCTATTCCGGAGTCGCGGGCGAAGTGCAAAAGCTGAGGGTGGTAGAAGCGATGATTCCGACTGGGTAGAGGTAGTTTCGCCCGTAGCCAGCCGCGTAAATATAAAATGTGGCCAGGCGTACAGGGTATCGCTTCATAACCCGTGAACGCTGCTCTCGTGGGCTCTAGTGTGCTTAGGGTGCATGTTGGGAAGAATGGGGCGGATATTAATTAGATAATGAAAAATGCAAGACATCAGAATAGATGATTCTGTACCGAAGGGTAAGTTAAGTGGAAGTTGGAGGAGAAGTGATTGACCTTTAGGAGCGGCGGCAAGGGGCCGTACTGACTATGGACTTCGACGAGCTCGGATGTAGCGTTGAAGCCTCCAAGCGATTCTACACGAGCAGTGGGAGTGTTCGGTAGAATCCTCAGCATCGTCTTGCACAACTTGCGAATTAGTCTGCCTTTTTCAGTTCCCTAGTGGAGGGTGCCACGTAAGGCAGGGAGTAAGTGTTACTCCGCATGATGAAATCCCTCTCTGGCGGGTAGTCATGCGGCGAAGGAGGTCCATGGTCTGACTTGAGAGGCGAGGTTTGCGAGGAACATGGCAAAACAAAGTTCTGTTGGATATTAGGACTAGGACGCTACTACACGGCATTTGAAGAACCGAGTGGTCATCCAACCGTGTAGTATAGTCGGCAGCCGAGCGGGCGCGTTTGGGCCTGCTGGTCAAGAGAAGCAGCCCTGCCTGCTCGAGGAACAACTTTAACCAACGCCTCGAGCATGGGCAGCCACACAACCTGCCTCCTGCTGGAGGGTGGTTTTAAAGTTGTTTAGACTTGTTTAATGCGCAGGTTCTGTAGTTGTGTCTATCTTTAAAAGTTAATCATAGTTCTACTCTGATTGTCCACTTGTACTTTGTTTTACTTTACTCCATTGTACTCAAATGTACTTTACTGTACCTTTCCCATATTGTTCTGTAATGTCTTGTGCTCTGCCTGTTGCTTGTATTTTTATAACTCACATTATAATTTCCAGATTGTTTGATTTTGCTTCTTGGTTGTACTGTACCAAAGGTGGCTGGGGCCTCTGTCAGGCTTTCTAGCCTTTAGTCCCAGCCTGCCTCCTCGAACTTCTGGGGAAATAAAATCTTTGTAATCTTTCAAAATTGCGTATCACTGCAACCCGAAACTTATAGCCTGACGTCATCAGTATGCAAACTGCAACAAAGCGAGGGGATATTAGCAACAAGAGTTTGAGGTTTATCAGAGGGATAGTGAAGGGTAGTGGGAAGAGAACTGCTCCTAGTGGGGTACCTATGCAGTGGAGCAGAATCTGAATGACAGCTGAGCGATTTTTCAGACAAGTCGGTAAGTAGTTGTAGGTGCGGCATCCCGGAAGTACAGTGGTTAAAGGGACCATGCCGACGAAATGCAAGTTGGGTTCATTCGAATGATTGCCTCGGGAGAGTAACACATTATCCCACGTTTACCGCAAACTTCACTAGAACAAACTACATAATGAGGATCAAAGTGAATGGCCATGCGACCCACTAGCTCATTTCCTGCACTAGAATCTATGACATATGATGGGCCGCTGTGCGATTGGCTCTGGCAAATAAAGCAAACGCAAGTTAGGCAGCACTTCTGAGCTTTCAGAATCAGCGATTTGAGCTCAGGTGTAGTGCACATTCGTTTTATAGCCGTAAGAACGCTAGGGTAAACAATAGAAGTTACGAACGCGCAGCTAAACACAGAAGCACGAGCGCGCAGTGCGCCCTCAATGTTTGCTGTCTGTACAGCCATCCGGCGCGTTGAGCTCCACTTGCCAACTGGCATTAGCGACATTGTCTTCTGGGGCACTGTTCGTCGATGATCCCAATGTTTTACTAGACGATTGCTATCTACTGTGACAGAAATGAGCCAGGCATATATCCGGTCAAAAACCAAGCAAGGGTGGACAGCGGTACCGAGCAGTATTGTGGCATCATCTAGGACACCTGACGGTAAACAATACGTTCCGCCCTTTTCTGTAGCTCCGGTCGGCATATTTAACTTCGCTTAAGGATGTACCCTGAATACATCACTGCAGACGTCACGAAACACAGGATTTATTAGGACAATAAAAATTTCGGATTAAATTGTTTAATTTTTCAGCGAACAAACAATCATTTGCGGGCAGACAAGCCCCCGGGATGCTATAAAACCCCAAACTTTTCGAACAAAACAAACGCGTGATTTGTCTGCATGGCGTCTTGAGTGCCGCAGACTTGCATGATGAGAGACCCGAGTTACCCAGTATCGGAATGGCACGGTACTTGTATCCAGAATTAATAATTATTTAGTAGCAATGGGATACCTGCCGCATGATCATGTTCAATTATAGCGGGTAATACAGGGTTGATTTCATTGCCGTAAACAACAATAGGTGACAACAAGTCTGTTTGCATCATCCAGGTAAGGTGATTCTTCACCACGCTCCAATTTCTTTGCATACTAGTGTGTGTCCAGTGTGACTGAACACCTGTTGCCTTAATATCTGCTGTCAAACGCTTAGGCTTTTATTTGATATCGATATGCTATGAAATAGCCATTTAGCGGACGTATGTACCGAAGATGGAAAGATTGCATGTCTCATGTTTGATTGATTGATTGTAGGGTTTAACGCACCGACGCAACGCAGGCGATGAGGCGCGCCGTAGTGGAGGGCTCCGGATTAATTTTGAGCACCTGGGTATCTTTAACGTGCGCCGAAATCTCGAACACACGGGCGTTTTTGCTTTTCTCCTCCATCAGAAAAGCGGCCGCCGCAGCCGGGAATCGAACCAGCGACCGTGTCTCATGTTTTCCATTAAAGTATTATGCCTGTTCAACATACGTAAACAAGTATCCTGTACGGTTTGTTACAGTGTCTTGCGGTATGATATTTGCAGTTTTCACTTTTGTACCGCCTTCTGAAAAAACAAGATCAACTTCCTGTTGCAATCTGTTCTTAGGTCGGTAATGCTTATGGTTTATCCCATGAGTCGCATGTAAACGTCTTTCAGTTGTTACACATGCCTGATTTGTCGCATGCCTGATCCGACAAACAATGGTGCTGAGATACATATTTCTTCACTGCATACTGTACACGCCTCAATATGACCTCTTCTCATGTCATCGTTTTGTTGTACCCAAGGTTCGAGCTAAATATGGCGAGCGGTTTCATACTTTTTATCTCCCTTCTTTAGTGAACTCAATTCCTTTAGAACTCTTTTCGCTTAGCACCCGTGTTCAAATGAAAGCCGCTGTTTTTGAATTACGTAATTGACGTATAATCTGTTGAATGAATTCGTTCGTTCTCCTTAATTTTTCTCTTGATAAACGAATGTTGATAATTGCAGACGAGGGAGCGCCTCGCACTTACCGCCACACTATCATCATCATTGACGCCGTTCTGTCATCGCCATTAAAAGGGTTCGATTGGGGGTCTCACGCCTCCGTTCCCTGGTGGCTCGTCCGCATCCAGGTGGTCGTTCCGTCACAACTGGTGTCGAAACCCAAGGGAAATGAGCGGCTCCCATCGACGTGGGCAACAGCTACGCCGATGAGAAGTTTCTTCTGGAAACGGTAGCCGGAGCTACTTCGTCCTCCTCGGAACCGCACCCAGGCAATCAACGCGCGGAACTGACTGCCTACTGAGCAAGTAAGCCGGAAATTTTAACGCAAACATAAACCGGCTCAAAGCGGAACACGCTGGTCGGCGACCCAGTGTGACAAACACCGTGACTAAAACGAGGGTACTCTTTGAGCGCGGCTGCTCTGACCGAACAGCGATCAGGAACGTGACAGACAAGTTCGTGGCCAGCCGCGAGGGGCTTTACAAAATCGACGCCCAGCTCAAGGACACGATTGCAGTCGACGATCTGGCAAGGGGATACGAGTCGGCAGCACAGTATGCCGACCAAACACTTGGGGCTCTGACTCACCCTAACTGCCGGATCGAGGACCTCGGCGTCAGCACCATGGTGCAGGCTGCCCCGTCGGCGGCGATTAATACGCCACTTGCCCCAACGACGGCTCCGTTCCAGTTGTTCGGACCTCCTCTCCCAACGTTGGCCATCAAGCAGTTTTATAGGGACTTCTGTGGATGAATGTCGTCCTGGGAGCAGTTTAACGCTGGAGTCCAAACGAACCAGATTCTCAATACAACGGTCCAGTTTCAGTGCCTTCGCAACTACGTGCAAGGTGAAGCTGCCGCTCTAACTGCCGGATTACTAACAACAGAGGCGTGCTACGAGAGTGCCATCCAGCCTCTTAAGGAGAGGTTCGGGGACAAGCGTCCGATCCTACAGTCGCATTCCCGGATGCTCCGTGAGCTGCAGCACGAGACATCTCCATCGGATACGAAAGAGTTGCTCAGACTTCACGACTGCGTCTATAAATGTCTGCTGCCTCAACGTCCGGAACGTGCCAACGAGCAGCTTCTCGGCGATGCTAAACGACATTCTGCTCGAGTTTTTGCCGGAAGACACCGTGGTAGCATTTCATCGACAATTTCGCCTCCAGGAGAAAGCACCGTACACGGCATCATCTTCTTCAGTGAGCGAAAACGTGAAAGTACGATGAAAGTGCAAGTGAAAGTGCGTGAAAGTGAAAGAACGATCTAAGGGCGGCATATGGAGCAACTATTGCAATGCACGCATGCTTATCTCGAGGCGAGTGAACGATGCGATCCACTTGAAACATTTTCGGAGTCCAATGACCGTCTAGAACGCAATGGCTAATCAACAGCGGTGCTACACTCCTCGCAATCTGCAGAGCACCAACGTAACGAGTGTGTTTTTTTTTTTTTTTTGCAAATCGGCAAAGCACACTACCGAGTCCTGCCAGGCTTCTCTGAGCATCCAGAAACGAAGAAGCGACTAGCAAAAGACATGCGGTGCTATTGATGTAATAGGGCAGGCCATCGCTCCAAGAAGTGCCGACGAAAAGAAATATAATGTGCAACACATGCCAGGGAAGCATGCAACTGTCATGCGCGACCCAGACTATACATGCAAAGTGAATAAAGGCGAGAAGCACACTGACCCAGCCTCCAGCGTCCAGGTGCAGAGGCAGGACGCCAAGTCAGCATCTGCTGCCCTCACTAGCTGCCAGTTGGACGAGGGTGTTTACCGCCAGAACTTCCGGTCGTGTATGTTCAAACAGCGCCTATTACATACGAGGCCTTTTGGACGGTGGCTGCCAGCAAAAATTCAAGGACAACCTCATAGAGAAGCTGGGACTAGAGGTAGTGGGGCGACAAGCATAGCTGAAACGCATTCGCCTCGGCGGCCCCTTCGAAAGAAAGACGGTACAAAATAGTTGAGCTCCGACTGCGTAGCCTGTTTGACGACGCCGAGCGTGGGGGTCTTTGCAGTTACTGTACCGAAGATTTGCCCGGACGCGCGAAATACGAAAACGAACGGTGCGTTCGTGAAACATCTACGAAACCTATGCTACCCACTTTGTGATGAACGAACTGTTCCCCAAGGACGGGTGAACCGAGGAATCGACCTACTCATAGGATCCGCCCAGCTGTGGACAATAAGGACAGGAGACTTCATTCGCAACTATCAAGTGCAGAGTTTAGCAGCTATAAAGGCCTCGCTCGGGTGACGCTTCAAGGCCCAATCTGGGAACCGAGTCCTGCGAATAAGACAACGGCTGTAGTGACTTGCGTGTTGAGTACGCAAGTAACACGCAACGATGAATCAAAAGGGGACCCTGCATGGAGTCTACGCAGCAGCCTTGTGTCCCTATCTCTAGGTGCTGCATTCATCTCACAGCACAACAGAGAAAGAAAGGAAGCAAGGGCACTTGAGGGATTTGAAGTGGGCAAACAGGGTCAAGGACAATCCAGCAAGCATCGAAGTTGCCCGGAGTTGATAAGAGATGTTGGATGCGTGAGCGTTAACATCCGCTTTTTAAGGAATTGAGGCAGTTGCTGACATCACCGCAGGCCTTACAGGTCACCGACATGTGCAAGGAGTCAAAGCCTATGAATGGTGATTATGAAGCGAGGGATCAGACACATTCTATGGAAAAGAAAGGACAAGCTTTGCTAACCAAAATAGCAGCGTTGGCTTACGTGAATGCCTACGGGCCCCGAGAATACAACAGATACTGTTTACATTATAATCTGATCACGTCAGTAGCAACGTAGGTTCCGACCTGGGCGTTCCGGACAAAAAGGAAGTAACCAGAAGCAACGCTGGAAGGAAAAGATTCTCTAGGTTCAACTGGCCTGGACGTTAGCGACATCGACAATTTTTGTACCGCAATATCCGTGATGTGCAGAAACTGCCTCACAAACCTTCTAAGGCTTGAGCTGGCGTGCACATGTATCCAGTCTTCATCACCATCAGCATACTCAGGTCCACTGCAGGACGAAGGCCTCTCCCATTGACCTCCAACCACTCCTTCCCTGCGATGCTCATGTCCACTGTTTACCCCTAAATTTCTTTATTATATCCCTCCATTGGATAACTGCCTTCCCCTCCTTCTACACCCACCTCTTGGTATGCACTGTGGTACCCTGATTGTCCAGGGGCTGTCGGTTACTTTACAAGGCAAGCCCACGTCCATTTTGTTTTCTTTATTTGAACTATGATATCTTCTATTCTACTTTGTTCTCTTACCCAGGTAGCTCGTTTCCTATCCCGGAGTGTTACTCCTAACATTATTCGTTCCATGGCCATTTGAGCAGACCTAAATTTGATTCCTAGTTATTTACTAAGGCGCCAAGTTTCATCTCCGGATGTCACCACCGGCAGTATACACTGGTTGTACATTTTTCTTTTGAGTGACAGATGTAGCTCACTTTTCATTATTTATGACTGCTTGCCGAGTGCTCCACAACCCATACGTATTCTGCGCCGGATTTCTCTTTCGTGTTTAGGGTCAGCAGTAACCATGTGTCCAACGTAGTTATATTATTTTACTTCTTCTAGCGTTTCGCATCGTAAGCTAAAGAGGACGCTTTGTACATGCTTATCGTTCATTTTTAGATTTATTCATATTTATGTTTATTTTGCGCCCAACGGCTGTGCTTTGAGTGCAGTTCCTCAAGTATTGTTCGCAGCTCTTCTGCAGTCCCACTCAGCATGACTGTGCCGTCCGGAAAGGTTAAATGGGTTTAAACGACCAGACAATAGATGACACCTACATAACACTTCTAGAATACATATAAGGAATGCAAGGGCAGGCTAACTCTCCAAAAGCAACGCGACAAATTCCCAATCTGAAAGGGAGTAAAACTATGACGGGGTAATTAGAAACGTTGACTGGGAAACACAGGATTAGGGGTAAACGGGGAGTACTTAGCAAACTTGAGCAACACAGGATACTTGCGGGCCTTGAGAAAATAATGATTAATATTACTATTATCGAATGCCTTTTGAAGGTCTAGTGCTATGAATGCTAACGAGCCAGAAGTGAAGGGAGCATGTAGTAGTCCATGCTTAAGCTGCAGTGAGATGTACTGGGTTGATACGCCAGCTCGCTATCTGAACATCGTGTGCGGGTAATGCTGCTTACTCCTCAAACGTTTTATACCCGTTTTTGACATGCAGATTTTAGCATGATTCAATTCAGATGGGCGCTCCTCAGATTCCCAGACACGTTAGAGTATTTTGTGCAGGGTGTCGAACCGAAAAAAATACCGGTTCGGTTACGGTTCCGGTTCGGGTGAAATAATTTCGTTCCGGTTCAGTTCCGGTTCGACAAAATCACGTACCGAACCGGTTCGCGAACCGGTTCGGGAGCTTGAACCGGTTCGCGAACCAGTTCGATGAGTTGAATTATCACTGAAATTAGAAAAAAATCACTTAGTAGTTTAAAACGACAGTCAAATCAAAACACAAACAAAAATTCAAAATTCTGCTGTTCCCCAAAGGCAGTGGCGCAATTGCAAAGCAAACTTTAAACAATGGCGATATATTAGGAAAAAAAATTGGCCGCGTATCTGCTTCTTTCGTTGCAAATGTCGTCAAAAGACGATAGTCTTTATCAATTTTTACCAAGTAAATGACTCCCTTCGCTTTCCCGTTCACCTCTCATGTTGTTCCTCTTGCGTCGCGCTTCTCCCAAGGTAAAGACGCCAAAGGTTTGCTTAAATCATTTTAAATTTGCCGCGTTCCACTGCTCCAAACCGGTTGTCTCGATGCCAACGCTGCCGTACGGCGAAGACGCGCGTGAATCGAGGCGCCCTACTTCAAAGTTTATAGAACCGCGTTTCCTTACTCCACGTGCGTTGCAAGCAGAACGTGGAACCTATCTAGTGGAACCTTTCGTAACTGTTGCCAGTTGATTTCTGAAAATGGTGCAAGAAGCTATAGTGGCGCGGGCGACAGCAGGCGACAGCGAAGTGAATTTTGTTTCTGGAGTTGATGAAGTATTTAATTTCGCCAAAGTCAAGCATGTATGACTTTTTATAAAGGAACACTGCAGACATCACTTCTGTATTAATTTGTTGTCTTATATTTGCGTAATGTCTTGTTCTTCTTCAACAATGTTGACAGGTACGAACATTACACCGGACTTAGACGGGTAGATTTAGCTGTGACTATATAAGACTATTGCGCAGGCATTGTTTTACTTTGGCCGGATGGCTAAATCGAGTCACAGACAGACAGACGGACAGACGGACAGACATACAGACAGACCAAAATTTCTGGGTTTAAGTAGCCCAAGAAAGACGATCGTCTTTAAAAGATGAAGCGGCGACGATTCACCCCCTACTTTCTCGCTCAGACTTTATGTTGTCCTAGCGACTATTCATAAGGCCACCGCCAAGAGATATGACGGTGGGATATATTTTCTGCCCTTTCCTTTTTTGTTGAAATCGCAATCGTCACTATGAAACCGCCCATCAGGCTAACCTTGAAGCCTTAAATTTAGGCCTGCGTACTGGTTCGTTCGAATGCCAATGCGAGCTTAATACCAATGACGCACATTTTTTATATTTCTAACAAAACAGAAAAATCCTACAACAGGCACATAAATACTACTAATGAATTAGATTACTTGGTCACCCTGAATAATTTGTTAGCTGTCACCTTATCGAATGTGTTAGCCACACTTTTGTTAAAAGTAAGCTTTAGTTAACGCTCAGTCACTGCATTATTGCTCTGACCACTGCAATTCTTTTTGCGATAGCTATACCGCATGCGCGCATTAGAATCTGTATGTCATCGTACCGCCTGACCCCGGCCATCGTTCCGTGTGCTACATTACGGAATCTTATAACAGATTATGCTGTTACAAAATGAAAGGGAAATTTGACGCGCGGAGTATGAGATGGAACTTTTTTGGTTAGGCGCTCTTTAATTCGCGCACAGCAGTACTCCCTTCCGGAACGAGTAGCAGTAGAAGTAATGTAGCGAATTGGGCAGTCAGTACAAGTGCACCTTCGAAAAAAGCAGATCTGAAAGAGACAAAACTGCAGAACAAGCAGAAAAGATAATCGCTGGGCGAATGGGACAGTGTGAGGTACCGGCCTGCCTTTCTGCACGTGTCATCTGCTCTGTTACTGTTTCTGCTTCCAAGACAAAGTCGAGGGCTGCAGTTTCTTGCCAAGGGATTAAGTGCGCACCTTAAAAGTTTTCCCTGACATATCTGTTGTTATTTGTATTTGTAAAAAACGGAACTTGTCCACTGTACTGTCCCCAAAAACTGACCACGGAACTCACTTCCTTCGCATTGATGACACGTTTGGTTGTGAAAGGCAGGGCAAAGAAAAGTATAGAGCAATATCCACGTTTTGGAGGTTTTTTTTTACATATTCGGGTTTACTTACTTTTTGCTTAATATTTTAAAACAACATGATTCGCCTTTTCCTTTTTGTTGTTTTCCGTGTAAACACATTAAAAAAAACTGGCGCATTTGATGCCCCCTGCTATATCTCTGCTTCGAGGCGCAGCTCATGTTGCCGGCTGGCAGACTCATTTTAACCGGAACATTGCTGGCGCTAGGCGGGACAAGGACGACGAAGTACACAAAAATGAAGCGCACTTCATTTGTGCGCTTCATTTGTGTGTAATTCGTCGTCCTTGTCCCGCCTAGCGCCAGCAATGTTCCGAGTAAAAAACCAACTAGCCCCATTTCAAGCTCTGGTTATTTTAACCAGCTGGTGAAATTAAACGTGGATCAAAATCTCGAAACACCGACGTCCTCGATTTCCATCTACTTCAGAAAAACGGTCGTGGGGAAGGGAGATCGAGGCCACTTGTGGTCAGCAGCAAACGGCTTAGTCACTGAGCAGCTCTTGCGGTAACACTTGTCAAGTATTAACAATTTGCAGGTGTCGGACCTTTTAAACAAATTATGAAATGCAAAAGGTTTGCACACATCGGGTGTGTGCTTTCGCTGTTGCGCAGTGGAGCACTCCTGCAGCCTGATTGGTCCGATAAAGTTGCAGCTAGGGAAGGGCAAAGTCGTTTTATATCCCCTGCAAGCTGCCGAGAATGAAATTTCGTTTGGTCAGCTTGCACTATGCTCGCGGTTTTAGCAGCAACAGACCATTGCTACATTGTTTCATAGAGCGTGATAGTGTTCAACTGTCTGGCGTGGAATGTGCGCGAGCGTTTACGAAGTTGATGGTACGTGAAAGAAAAAAGACCTGAATTGCATTGACTGTGCAATATCAAGAACGGAGGGTCGAACCGTTTCGGCATGAACCGGTAACCGTTATTTTTTTTTCGGTTCAGTTCCGGTTCGGGTTCAGCGTGCTCAAAAAATAACGGTTCGGGTTCGGCTTCAGTTCCGGCAAAAATACCGGTTCAGTTCCGGTTTTCGGTTCGGTTCGGTTCCGGTTCGACACCCTGATTTTGTGATAACCTCTATAGCTTTATCATCGAAATTTCGAGGGATCTTGTTGGTGGCTCCATCTTCCCCTAGAGCTGTTTGGGCAAATTTTTAGGACTGTGCGGACCCCAACTGTTGGGAAGCGACAATCCAGTGTCTGGTAAGGGGTAATGCGGCTGCCCAGTGCATGGTAAGAGAGGCTGCGGCGGGCGTTGCGCAAGGTCACCGTTCCTGAGACGGGCGAGGTGGTGATTGTTTGTACCGTCAAATTTGAGTGAAATGGTGGTGACACGGTTGCGACGGGTTGATTTTGAATGGGAATGGTCAATTTCTTGGTGAAGAATAGCCCAGGTGCCAGGCATGCTAAGCTTGCCCCGCATGCTATCGCAGAATAGGCCCCATTGTGCAGGGGCCAGTTCGGCCGCATGGTTTTTAATACTACTGCGCAGATACGATATGCGTAATAGATGACTATAATTGCGCTTTTCACGGCGCCAGCGTTTACAGGGCCCTGGTACGCCGCCAAAGATGCTGAAGTTGGGTGTCCATGCAGTTTTCTTAAAATCGAGTGTGTTTAAGCCACTCCTCACCCCGAGTATCATTGGTAGGGAAGGCCTGTTCAGGCAAATGAACCGAAAGGGCGCCCAATTTAGGCAGTGAGGCTGCCGGGGCTTTGGAGTCAGTGCGTAATGCAGCCGAAAGGTAGCATGAATAATGACATGGTCATGGACTATGTTGTGGGAGTACATGGCCATTTCAGGTGGGCAATTCCCTCGGAAATTCTCAGGTCAGGGGAGGTGTCAACTTGCACACTGTTGCCTATCCTGCAGGAATACATTTTTTGGTACCCATAGATGAAAAGCGGGGACACGCAGTCGCAAACGAAGACTAGAATGTTTACGATGAAATGCGAAAAGAGTAGTGGACAATCCAAAATGGCCAAGGTAACCAAAAAAAAGGCAAGGCAGATAGAAACGTATAAATGGAGAGAAAAATTACCAGTGTCTTAGCTCAGTTATGTCAGGATATACGTAGCGTAAGTTGAGGTTCAGCTGGTTATTGCTAGCTTTGCATGTTGTCCAGGATTAGCTTGATTATCATGCTTACTGCTTCTTCAATGACACAGACATGGTATGCGCATTATGTGACACATGTGTATTTATCAAGTGGCTCCGGCGCAGCGTCACAAATCGCCCCAGAGCGAAGCTGGTTCCATAGGCGCACGCCGGTGTTGATGCGACGCACGAGCCATCGGCTCTACACCGGCCTCCGCTCGTATGATCATCAAGTGGACCGGGGCCGCCACGTGCCGCGCTTGCGCAGCACGGCTCTCAAGGAGCCACGCGAAACTGCTCAACCTCGGCCAGTGTAGCTAACTCTACAAAAAAATGTAAGCTAAAATGATGTACAAGGTCTAGAAATTGGGAAACAGAAAGGAACGTTTATACGATAATTCCAAGGGCAGTGCTTTGCTTTTTGAGGCTGGAGCAGGTAGCTTGCGGTTTTTTGGGGTAATAGACACAACAGTCGCAGTTAGCGCAGGAGCGGGGAAATTGGAGAGTAATGGGAAGGGTCTTTGCCCTGCAGGGGGCGTAGATAGGATGATGATGATGAGGAGGAGGAGGAGACACAAAAGGTGGCTATGATTATGTGCGGAAAGAAGCAGAAACTATGAAGAACATAGTGTTAGAATGCGAGTGCATCCATCCAAAACTACAAGAGGGGAATAATCGGCTTCAAGAAGCCCTAGAATTTAAGGGTAGCACAGAGAGAGTTAACTGCAATGCTGTCGAGGCGACGAATAGAAGATTAAAATGCTGGTGGACAAAAAGCAGAGAGGGTAATATTGCCAGCTACCACCGGTAATCGAAGAATAAGCATTTTGTGCGTAATAATTAAGTATTTTGTGCCTGCCCTAAGAGCAGCGCTAGTAGTAAACAAAGTAAAAAACATAGGTATAACAGTTTTTTGGTAACCCCGCTACAAAAGGAATACCATTAAAAATCATCATCATGTTTATCGTTACGATGAACTTACTCCGAAAGGCACGGCCGCACTCCATTTTTTCTGGTTTACGTAGATGGCGTTCAGATATTTTTTAAATCATGTAACATGTCCACCTGTATACGTCAGGTCCAGCTTCATGTACACCAAAGTTGCAATCTCTTGGTATTTTGCATTTAGTGTGTTCATTGTGTGTGCATAACGCAAGTACTTAATGGGTTATTAGGAATGCATTACGGAAGGCACCTAGTGTAGCTTGCCGCAAAACTCTCTCGCTCGCCAAACGAAACCGGTTTGAAACTTAATCCGTTGAAAAGTACCTGTGCTGTATTTTCAAAGAGGCGCGGCAGCCTGCCCGATCCTGACATAAATCCCAATGGTGACTCGATTTCTGTAAAAATAAAACCCAATTTTTTTGTGTGTGATTTCGACGAAAAACTCACATTCATCCCTGACATCAAATAACTCAAACGAGAATGCCTAACAACAATGAATATTTCGAAATTCCTATCTAACCAATTATGTTGCGCAGACACAACTCCTCATTCACCTTTATGTCGCGTTGGTAGGGTCTCGATTGGATACGAAGGTGTTGTGTATGGGTTAGCCACGACAACAGCGCTAAAAATGATCGACCCAGAGCTGCACTTGGCCCTTCGCCTCTCGTGTGGCGCCTTCCGTACTAATCCTGTCTATAGTCGCTTTGCAGAGTGCAACAAATGGTGCTTGGCTTACCAGCGAACTTATGTTGACCTTCTATATGGCTCTCAAATCTCCTGAATGGACCACCATTTCTTTAAAGCAATTTTTAATGATACATCCACAACCCAGCTTGTTTTAAACCGCCCATCAATTTATCTTCCCTTCTCGCAGAGAGTGGGGGACAAAGTGCTATTTATTGGGTCTCCTTTTAGACACATTCTGATCATCTTATACTGATCTTATTGCACCATGGCACCTTCGCCCTGTATCATGTGACTTCTCTCTCACAATTCAATAAAAATAGGACACCAGAAACTGATTTTGCAGCATTTCATTTACCTGCAGAATAAATACGGGCTGCAGAGTTTTTAAGTGATGCATCAAAAAACCTTCACTGCGGTGTCTTCTACTGCACACGGACGTAATTTTTAAGTAGGAAGAGCCATGAATGTAAAGACAAGTATTTTTACGGCAGAAGCATATGGCGTTTTTCATTTAAGTCCCAGTGTTGAACATCATATTCCTAATGTCCATCATTTGTACTGATTCGCTAAGCATCGTCCGTACATTGTGATCCAGAAAGTCATCGAGAACCTACGTCTTCAATCTTGTTTTCAAATTAATTATGCTAGCCTATTCTTCAATCCTTAAAGGTTACCGTGATCTGGGTGCCAGACCATTCTGGCATCGGCCGAAATGAGCTGGCGGATGAAATCGTCGCCAGCGCTGCACTCCGAAACACAGTCAACATAACACTACCTTACAGAGACCTTAAGCCACACGTCAAGCAACCGTGGTAACAATCCGTAACACATGGCAAGAAAAGTGGAGCGAACAGACAGATAACAAACTACACGTAATAAATCCACACTTCGGACCATCACTACTGGCTTATATAAGAGACCATTGAAGTTATCTTAGATAGGTTACGGATAGGCCACATATGTAACACACTCACCTGCTCACTGGATCGCCAAGACTCCTGCGCGGCAGTAATGGAGAGGGCGTATCCGTCATACACATCCTCATTCAATGCAAGACATTTGACATTATGCGACACAAACACTTCAGCGAACTCTACAGACAGCATATTTCATTACATCCGTCATACTTTTCAGGATACGATGTCATGTTTTCTGTTACGCGCACCTTGATGTTTCACTCAGAGTTTCAATTCTTACAGCTCATCTCATACCCTCCATAGTTTTCCCCGTGGTCCTACACACCAGTCCCTTTATTCATTTTTTAACCAGTCTTGGCCTTCATCCTAGCCCTGTACAACAGTCGTCCTCACCTTCTGCAGCTGATTTTATTTGTGTTCACTCTAACCAATTTTTATAGTCACCTATTCATCACAATACTTTCTTAGCGCTCTTTACCCTGTTGACCTGATGCCAATGACAATCAAACATCATCATAATCACCCGCTACACCCCTCATACTTTTTGGCCGACGACCGAATGTTTTCCATTAAGCTGGTTTTTCAGGTTTCAACCGACGTCAAATTTTTACAGCTCCTTACATATCATGCATTATTTTACTGGCCCTGTACACCAGCCATCTTCACTCTATGATGTTTCCTTTACGCCACAGGATGCCGAATTTACAGTGATTGGACTTTATTTAAGCAGGCAGAACGACGTTTTTACGCGCCGCGACGCGGGCCTCGGCGTCGTCCTGGTGGCTACTCATCCGAGACGTGAGCTCGCCGTTGCCGACTCGCGAGTCTCATGCCTTGCGCCGCAGGACCTACTGGACGGCCCAGTCTTGATTTTCGTAGGTGTAGCTCCTTGCGGCTTCTGCAAGCCGTGGCGGGATGGTTCTTGACCTCGCTTCCATTAGGCTCGTGACACAGTTCCATAAGATGTGCTTCTGGTCTGCAGTCTCCCTGCAGCAGAGCTGGCACTTGGCAGTAGGGTATGCTTCCGGATACATTCGGTGCATCAGAGCCGGGGTGGGTAGGGACCCGGTTTGAAGCTGTCTTAGTAGCACTGCCTCCGCCCGGCTCAACCCCGGGTCCGGAAGAGGGAAGGTCCTCCGAGCCAGGCGGTAGGCTTTGGTTATTTCGCTATAGTCTCTCCTTCGGTCCTTAGCACCGAACCACGTTGGACGGTCAGTTGCGGGGGCGCGGTTGGTGAGTGCTCGCGCCTCCGCGTGTGCCGTCTCGTTGTGGTTTGCGTTCTTACTCGACACGTCCTTCCCCGCATGCCGGGATCCACTTCACTCGAACAGTTCTTGGGCCTTCTAGACATGCATTGCGTAGCACCTGCAAAGCTTCTTTGCAGATGCGTCCCTTGGCGTAGTTCCGAACTGCAGTTCGTGAGTCGCTGATCACCGACTAGCAGCCTGCGTCGGTAATGGCCAGGGCGATGGCCACCTCCTCTGCGCGTTCTGCATCGGTGCACTTGACGCTTACCGCCGTCACAGTGTCTCCCGTGGTGGCTTTTATGACAACGGCAGCGAAGGCTTCGTGTGGATATCCCGCCGCATCTACATAGCGAGCGTGCCTATCCTGGGCGTGTAAGTCGACGAGGGCTTTCGCCCTTGCCGCCCTTCTGCCCTTGTTGTAGTCAGGGTGCATGTTTTTCGGTAGAAGATCTACCCTGATCCGGCAACGTATCTCATCCGGGATGACATCTCTCACTAAATAACTGTATTTGGCGCTCTTTGCCCTAGTTGGCCGTGCGCTATTACACATCAACCATCACCATCATCATCATAATCATTCCGGCGGTAGGGCTGCTCGAAAAGGAATGCTACGCATTAACATTGTTTGCAGCCAATGCTACTGCCGGTGCTGCCATGTGAACCAGCAACTTGTCGCCTTACTTAACAACAAGAAAGGAAACAGGTCGCTCAACGGGCCATGAAGTAAAGGTAAGCTGACATTGAGCAATAGAAACACACTTATTTTTTATGTAGTCGGACGAATGGCAACTGGTGGATCACCGTGGTAACATCACGACTCCCGAAAAGCGGCATTAGATGTGGGAAGAGAGGAGATGAGAAAATAATAAGGCAGAGATTGTAATCGAACAGCACTGCGCAGAAGTGGTTGGATGTGAATAGAGGAAGCCTTCGTTGTGCAGTAGACCTAAATAGGCTAAATATTATTGATAGTGATGTTACTGATAGCGGTGGTGGTGATGACAATGATATAATGGTGATAAGGAGGAGCAGAAAAGGGAGTGATTCGCCATAGACACAAAGAACCAACCGTTCACAGCTCCCAGGATATTCGACAGGGTCATCTTTGCGTATTCAGCCAGCCTTCGTTGCACTCACGCACTGTAGTCGGCCAGCCACCTTTCCCATTAAAGGCAGGATTCGGTATGGGTGCAAGTTTGTCGTTGTTTGTACTCGTCCAGATATGGCCGAGGCCGTGTAATACGCGCTCTTCTGTGGGGGTCTCAGCGCCGGCGAACGGTGCTCGATGACAAATGTAAAAGCCAAAACCATTAGGTGTGCTTCCGCGAGGGTGCTACGCACATAGACATCTGTTTCACGTTTGGGGACAACCACACCAACTATTTTACCCGGCATGTGTGTTACTACTTGATGAAAGAAGATGCGCGTTTCTAGGATGAAACTTTAAAGAACTTTCTCACCATGCCCACCAGATGAGTCGTGTATTTAGAAGCACCGACTTCGTACGGGGCACCTCCAGTGACAACGCAATCAAAACTTTGCGACGGGAACTGCTTATTTCCTTTTCTCTCGAGCTCCAGCGTGTGCGTCAGCAGCAAAAATCCGTCCACCTTGATTGGGTGTTCCCTGGAATGTCAGAACAGCAAGTATCGCATGAAGTGGTTAATTTCGTATTAGCCCCCCGCTGCCTAAAGTGATAAGTGTCGCATCAGCTGCTTGGTGGTGTTTAGGCTTTAATATGGCAATCAGAGAAAATGTCGCTCACGAAAGCGCGCAGAAGGACGCCTTGATTACGTAATAATCTGCACCAAGGGCTGTAGATTACAAACGTCACCTACATACACTGTGCCAATTACTCAAGGGATTGGTTCCTTGCACTGGCGTGACGATGTCCGGCTATGAAACGGGAGTAAAATGGCGACGAATGGCAAAGCGCAGCAGGAACCATCATTGAGGCGAATTAGAATAGTACGGCGAATTAGCCACCCTGCACACGCGTCCAGCTTAAAATAAAGATGCCGGAAATTTAGATTACCCTCTTTACGCATCCTGGACACCTCTATGCACGTCGGCTTCGCTAAATCGCGCTTAATTTTCGCGAAAACATATTTTGAGACAGCAAATGCAAGTGGGACGAGATGTTTGCGCATGGCGTGGTATTTGCGGTGGATGCTGTTCGGTCATTGCTGTTCGCTGTGTGTGCTTCGGCGTTCAGTAGATTAACTTATTTTGACGCAGGCCATTTATGATTTCGGCGATGTTGCAGCGTGTTAATAGATGTCAAGACAAAAGGCTCTGAGTGGCTACCTTTCCGCACACATGTTGTGGGTTTACGGTACATAGCCGTCAACCAACGGTCCCTACACCATGCAGCGCGGCACGTTTGGTGATGCTAGACACGCGGCCAAATTTCTTTGGCTCTTTGAAGAAGCAGCTTGCGGCTGGAACCCCTATGGCCTTGTTTACATAGCTTCGACAGAAAGGGCAGAGAGGTGAGATAGAGCAGCGGTCACTGCATTACGTTGCCATTCACACGAAAGGCATCTACGTCTCCGCGACGGTGGCGTGTCGCAGTGGCCGCGACGGTGGCGACCGTTGCGTCGCAGCGAAAAGTTTGTCATCGTAAAACTGCCTTAAAATATGCCTCCTCGCAGCCCAGGCGGTGTCACAGGAAAGGGTGCCTTGGGTATTACGCGCCTCCACGTTTCGTATTCGTTTGTATTGCTGAGCAACGTTCAAGAGCACAATGCTTTTGACATTCTTGTAGCACGGGCTCCAGCCCACCACAAAGGTTAAATGTCGCGGCTAAAACGCGAAGAAACAGTATTTTAGTGGTCCAGACTGTGTGGGAGCGAACCTCCCACCACTCGTGGCGAGAAGGCGCTAGCGAAGCATTCCTCTTTAATTTGGCGAGGGTGATTCTCGCGCGCCTTCCTACGAGGTCTCGCGTGGCCCGCCGGAGACGACCGGGGAGACCGCCTTCGGGAAGCGCATCGCACCGTGCTAAATGCCCTTCGGCCACTCATGGTCGTTCTTGCACTGGCCGTTGTTCCCCACAAGCGTGGGTCACGGCACCCGCCGTGTTCATTTTCGCAAGCCTTGATTGCGTCAGATCGTTATCTAGGATATCCGGTTATTCTCCGGGCATTTTCTACCGCGACCGCTCTGTGAAGGCTCGCGCGGTCTAAGGTCGAGCGCCGATGCCGACCGAACGATCCCAGAGGCTTGAAATGTATAGCGGCCACAGGAAGCCCGCTTTTCCCACCTCAGCGAGCGTTGCGTCCGGCAAACGCCGGCGGATGCTAATTGCCGAGCACATGCTCACGTGGCTGGGCACATGCTCACGAGGCGCTATTTTCCCCAGGAGCTAGGTGCGTCTCCTGTGCAGTGTTTTGTATCGTGGTAGTCCGCGTAATAAACATGTCTATTATGGAAGTTATCGCTTCCCTTTTGGAGTGACTGACGACGTACACGCGTGGCGAGAGCCGTGGATCGCTCGACGAACCCTTGGAAGGCCGTTTCTCCGCAGTTCAGTGCTGCACGAGAGTAGCGAAAATAACGACGCCGCGTGATCCTCTTCCTAAATGTACAATAAACCCACAAGACCGACATACCGACTGCTCCCAAGCTGGCAATGAGGACTAACAAAACCTGCTCCGCTAGCCCGTCAACCTTTTCTTCTCGCCCCCAAGGTTCCGAAAGTGGCACATAACGAAACACGGAGAATGACACTGTCAAGGAATTCAAACGTTACACCTCCCTAAAAAGCAACAGATGCCTGACTAACACAATCATTCCCTCCCTTGGTTATCTCGAACGCTTCAGCTACTTCTCTAGTCAACTGCCGCGCATACATCAACAAAATCTTGGTATCACCGAAAAGCGGCCTACAGCCACCACGATGCCGGCATGAAAATAGACTTATATACTGTTCCTGTGATGATCCCGTCCATCGTGGAATGTTAAAGCTAATCTCTTCTTTGATTTCTTGTATGGCAACGGACAAGTACTGCGGCACACATTGTTGGACGGCTGTCTTTATGCTCTGTCGTATGGCAGGTGAAAGTTTGCCGTACAGCCGCAGCAATGCTCTGTTGTATGATGGCCGCCATGTCTGGGGGATTTCACTCTTGAAACTGCTCAATTCCTGCTTCAGGCTGGTGACCGTGTCTTCCAGCTTGTCAACTTTTCTATTAGGCTTCTAAAAAAATCTCCTCGCGCGAGTTGGGCTCGCTGAATGCCTAAATGTGCATTTTTTGCATGAATTGGCAATGCTATATTTCTTTTGCAGGAAATTTGTCGTTTTCAGTGTGTCGTGTGTAAACAGACCCCCTGAGAAGGGATGCAACAAACCCCCCCCCCAAAAAATGAAGCACACTAACGCGTAAGAGTTGAAGGTAGCGAAGCCGTACACAGCCTTCGCGACCAGCACGAAAGCTTGCGTCAACGATTGCAGCTGATTTGCTTCTTCGCTGCAGCAATGGCCTTTACTCCATTGTTGCAATAAGTGTGAGCTGCTTTCATTTTTTGGAGCTGATAATCATTGGACGTCACCTTAGAGGGGCGTCCGCAATGATGCGTCTTTCCGGGTCCGAGCAAGTGTTGCCACGATAACGGCGAAAGCTGGAGTTCTTTCTTCTCAATTTTAGTCAATTTCCCTAAGTGGGTATGCCTGGCCTGACAAGCGTGCACCAGTGACGCTTGGCGTTTGCCGCGAGGCAAGCACATACGAACGCTCGGCATTTTCTTGGCTTTTTCTCTTCCGAGCGGTCACCTAAGTGGATATGCTTGGCTTGACGAACGTGCGCAGGGGACGCTGAGTGGTCGTCGCAAGGCACGCACAAACGGGCGCTCAGCATTTTCTTGGCTTAGGTAACTGCCGGGCGGTCACAGCGAGGCCCGCGATCACGCGCTTGCTCGGCAATCCCATGGTATTTTTAACTACAGATACGAAAAATTACGCTGTTAAAAAGATGCACACGGCGATGTCAAGTTGAATGTGTAACGGGAGCGCGTTGGCGATAAGCTCAAGGGCTGCTGTCCTCATCGTGGTGTATGCCCCCGTGATCGCGAACAATGATGACCTAAGCAATGAGTAAACTGGAGCTTTTAGACTATGGTGTTGATTTCAGTGCCACCAAGTGGGAGCGGCATATGGCAGCAAGGGCGTCCAGATGATACAGTTGACGCAAATGAGAACGGTTGACGACGTGTGCATGCGTGCAAATGCAGTGAATGAAGCAGCCATTTTCTGAACAATTGATTTAGAATGGTTGGTGTGGGCCACAAAGGTCAGGTTGTTGTCAAATACAACTTCTAGGAGTTCCATTTCAGTTACTTGCTTGAGGTTTACGCCGTGAAGTCTGATGGTGGGATTCCGTATCGCACCTCGGTCACCTCTTGAAACGATTAGGAGGCAAGAACATTTGGAAGGGTTTAGCTTTAGCTTCACTTTCTCTGCCAAATCTGTAATCTTGGCAAGCGTTTCAGGGCAATGGCTTCTAGATGACAGCGCGTTCGCGCGTGAATGACGATAACAGTGTCATCTGCGTAGGCCTGTAAATACGTGTCTTCCGGCATGGGAATGCAGAGCATGCCAAAAACATGGGCATTCTACAAAATGGGGGCTAGTGGTAGAACCTTAAGAAGACCCTTTGTTGTGAGGCGGGTGATGTTTCCTGGGAACGCCTCCTAACGAACGGTGCGCCCCTCAAGGAACCATTTTAGCAGCTCATAGATGATTCGAGGGCGATTGTGTGAGCGGAAAAAGCACAATAGCCGGGGGTGCCAAATAGTGTCAAATGCCACAGCGAAATCAAGGGATATCAACAAATCGGGGATATCAGAGAAATCAAGGGAAATGAAGAGACAGATTACCATGGTCTCAATGGTGTTGCAGACGGTTAGGCAAATCAAACAAAGCGGTTTTATTGTCCCAAGGTAAATCCGTACTGATGTGGATGGAGGAGTCCCGAACGGTGTAGGAAATAGTAAAAACGTGAATTTAGCACTCGTTTTAGCAGCTTTCCAATCATTGACGTAATGCATGTTGTCCTGTATTAAGAAGGCTACGTAGGCGGACGTAGGTTTCAGTAAAAATGTAACGCGGGCTTGCTTCCAGTTAGGAGGAAAACATTTAACAAGAAAAGATTTGAACACGTGCAGCAGGAAAGAGGAGATGTGGGGAACAAGGAGATGAACCATGGGAGTGGTTATTCAATCAGGTCCCGGAACAGACAACGAATTTAATTTTCTGGAGGCCAATCGCAACTCATCAAGAGTAAAGTTGTCTTCTTGGGCTTCCGTGTGGTATCTAGTTGTGGCAATGACGGCCCTCATTGCTTTGTGGGCGAGAGTGTCGTCTTCATGGCAATCAGAAGAGAAGTAGGTTTTCAGGAGGAGACCAGCTGACTCTAGTGTGCTTGTTGTCGACGTATCATCCGGTAAGTGCAGAGGGGTAAAACAGAAGGTAATCGGTGCTTCTGAAACGCCGCTTTGATTGGTTGCCCGAACAAGTTCTTGCGGGAGATACTGTGCATGCCTGTCTTAGGGCCTTGTCCTTGGCGATCTGTATGTGCTGTCTGTAGGCGGCGAGTCTCCTGTAATAAACAATACGATGATCTGCCCTCAAGAGTGGATCCCGGCAACATTGATACCGCCTGCGCAATACTCGCACCGCCGATCTTTCCCTCGCCAGCGCGTCTCTCCACCACGCGTTTCTCCTGTGTTGCTTCAGCGGTCCTTCAAACTTTTTTAAAGACGATAGTCTTTCTTGGGCTACTTAAATCCAGAAATTTTGGTCTGTCTGTAACTCGATTCAGCCACCCGGCCAAAGTAAAATGCTTACTGCGTAATAGTCTTATATACTCACAGCCAAATGTAAACTCTAAGCCCGGTTTATATGATCATACTTGTCAACTTTGTTGAACAAGAACAAGGCATTACGCAAATATAAGACAGGAAATTAGTACACAAGGAATATTTACAGTGTTCCTTTATTAACGAATTCCTGGGTGCTTGGTTTTTCGATAGCAAATGATATTCTACATTTACTGCAGAAAACGGCCGCCTCCTGGCGGCATATGAAAAATCACGCGGCAACAGCAACGAAAGGTTCCCCTAGCTAGGTTCCACGTTCTACTAGGAACGCACGTGGAGCACGGCCACGCGGTTCTATAAACCTTGTAGTCGGCCGCCTCCATTCACGCGCGTCTCCGCCGTACTGCAGCGCTGGCATCGAGGAACCCCGCCTGTAGCAGTGGAACGCGGTAAATTCAAATCGCCTTGAGCAAACCTTTAGTGTGTTTACTTTAGGATGAGCGCGACGGAACCGGAACAGCATGAGAGGCGAGCGTAAAAGCGAAGGTGGGCATTTCCTTGGCAAATGCCTGCAAAGACTATCGTCTTTTGACGACATTTGCAACGAAAGGAGCAGATACGCGGCCAATTTTTTAACTGGAAAACTTGGAATAAAAAACGTAAAGAACTGTGTTGAGGGCGGACTTTGTAGAGGCATCTTGTGGGTTGAAATTTTGAATCCAATCGTCGGCTGCCAATTCCTCAACCAAATATTCTAGTGAGTGAAGTGATGCTTTGCTTAGCCGTCTTTTCATGGGCAGTGGAAACCGTTGCAGGCCGAATACTACAGACTTGTTATCAGATAAAGTTGGCGTGTCAAGTACATTCCACAATCACCTTCCCGAATGGGGCCGGAAACAAGGGTCAGGTCAATCCAATACTCCGCGTAGGCATTTTGAAAGGTCGCTACCGAAGTTCGGGTATTTTGAGTTCAGTATTTTGAGTCGGGTCACGTGAATTCGGTGGGCGAGCTGGACGCCGCGGGAGTTCAAAGCATCGCCTCCCCAAATGGCGTTCCGGGCGTCGAAATCTCCCGCCAATATCACATTCGCAGCAAAGTGTCTTTGGAGGACCTCATCAATTCGAGACAAAATAAGTCCATCGGCACTGATAGCGCCGCCTAAGTAGCGATGAGAAGCATGCTGGACTGCTGATTTTGAAGTCGCAGAGCCACGAGATAAGGAGACACGGTGAGGGGAAAGACATCGAATTTATGCCGGGGTATGAGGACTATGCATCGGGGAGTGTCTGGGTGCAGAAAATGAAGCCAATTTGGTGGCACTCCAAGCACGGTTGATCCGCGAGCTTATGGCTCACAAAAACAGCCACATCAATGTGCTCTGCTTCGACGAAATCAGCAAGGTGTTGGGCTGCCGCGCGAGTGTGGTTAGACGTGTTTGAAGAAATTTTAAAGAATGCGCGTTCAATTTTGAGCGGTCAGTTGGAGCTATGTTGCTAGGCGGCAACGGAAGAGGTCGAGTTAGATGTCGGAGTGGTGTCATGAATAGTTTTTCGACGCACGCGGGCGTCATTCTACTGTAAAACAGCACGGTTCGTTGAAGGTGTGGTGGGAACGTCGCCCTGCCACGCGACACTCCCTACACACAACGTTCTCTTGGTTTAGCTTATTTCATCCGGACATTAACCCTCACTGTCTCGCGACGCAGCTTACTGTAACTTAGGCCATACGCTATGGCAGTGCCCGGCGTTACAAGAGGACGCCGAACTCATCACAGAGGAAGAATGGACCATGGCGCTCCACAGCAAGACTACTACACTAAACTCCGGGCTTTCCAGAAGGCCTGCGTTAGGGCGGAGATCCTAAACCTCCCGCCACCCGCAGAGGTGCGGCCCGCGTCTACTCTGGACGGTACTCTGGGCCGCTAGGTTAGACCTTCCGGACTCAATAAAGTTCAATGTGTCTGTCTGTCTGTCGGCAAGGGTGCAGTATTCTGCGACGTGATCACTAGCACAGTACAAGCAGCAGACACTCTCCGAGTTACATCGTAAAGCGACGTGGCCGTATGTGCCACAATGACTGCGTGCCACCTCGTAGAACTTTTTTTTATATAGGACAGGACGTCCACCCGATCAATAAGCGATCTTTCGTTTTCAGGATGTGGTAGACGGATGGCGAAACCTCCACAATATGGACGTTGTTACGAGTACGGTCCTTGAAGCAGGTCCTGTGTTTGAACTCTTGCCGACAATGTTCCTCCATGATGCGATTAAGCTGCGCGATCTTCTCGCGAAGTCTGCGGCAGAGGCGTTGTTTGTTCCAACAAGATAGTAGAAAGTTCTTGGCTTCGATCATGTGTGCCCATCTGCTGTACATCTTGCCTACTTTGAGTTCAGTCTGGATTTCCTTATTTGCGGCTACAACGCTGCCTGTGAGGCCTGAGCACCATGGATCGATGCCCGTAACCTGGTTTAGTTTTCGTCGTGTTGCGATTCTTAGTTTACCGAAGTCGTTCCAGTCAGTCCATTTGAATTTATGTTTGCCGGCATGGTGGGTCCCGGGCAGAGGCATCTTGATTTCTATAATCAGGTGGTCACTTCCCAGGTCCGTGGTTGTGTTGTGCCACGGTTGCTGTCTGCTAGCGAAAGTTCTTGATGAAGGTAAAGTCGGGTGTGGTATCTCTATTCACCGAGTTGCCTATTCTTGTCGGATGAGCCGGCTCTCCGATGAGGACGAGGACGAGCTGGTGTGCATCTAATGCTAAGTTTCTTCTTCTGGCTAACCTTTAGCTCTAGCCCCACTCCGGGTAAGTGGCGCTGATATCTCCCCCTTTTAGGAGTCTATGCCGGTTTGCCGTATTGTAGGCTCTGTGCAGGAGTTCCCTGAAGCGTTGAAGCCTTTCTGTGGGACTGCTATATATATTGTTACGGGCAGCGCAAGTGGGCGCCGGCGCAAAGCTCCCTGGGACCCATCACCGATGACGGCGAAACAGCGAATGGCACGGCCTCATGGCTCGGCCACCATGTCCGCTTGTAAATAGATCGCATCGCTCTGCGGCACCATCATGTAAATATATCGCTCGCATCTTTCATGCTTCGTTTCATCATTTGCCTTGCTGCCACGAAACATGTTTGGTGAAGGTTGCGGTCTTCAACACCATGCTGGTTCCCAAGCTTCACCCCGTCTCGGTTCCTGAAGAAATCGACTTGACGTTGTTGGATTGCGTCGGCCGCCCCAGCCCCGGTTAGCCATAGACATCTACCCAGCCCCGTATCCCGAGCCACGATACGCCGAGACCAGCGAACACGTGATCTACCGCGACCTGGCCAGACGGCGATGTCCCCTGTCCTGTTCTCCGGCGTGTCTCCAGGTGCTTCGGAGATTCCTTCATGGCGTCGACGGGCACAGCTGTTCCGGGTTACTTTCACCAAGCTTCCCATGATCCCTGGCGGCAAGAATTTCAGTGTATATCCTCATCTCATCGCATCTCATTGCATCTGTTCAAAAACTGACCTCGACCGAGACGGTCGCCTTCGACGGGCGGTAATGTTAGGGGAAGGGCAAGTGGGCGCTGGCGCATAGCTCCTTGGGACACATCACAGACAACGAAGAAACAGTGGATGCAACGAATTCGTGGCTCTGGCGATCATGGACGCTTGTAAATAGATCGCATCCGTCTGCGGCCCCATCATGAAAATATATAACACATCTGCCACACTTCGTTTCATTTGCCTTGCTGCCACGTAACAGTATTGAGGACGAAGATGTGCATTTCCTTTTCCTGGTCGGTATTAGTTAGATGAAGGTAGTCGCTTGGCCTTCTTGGTATTTTTGTGGTCGTGTTCTCTGAAGGCCAGCCCTTGGTGAAGCTGCTAACGCATCGGTCCTGCGTCGGGTAGGAGTGCGCTCTGTATCAGGGAATGCTGGGGGCGTCCTCGAGCGTTTCTTGCAGCAGTATGACGTCCGCTGCGTCCTTGGCGTGTTTGATGTGCTGTTGTATTACCGCTATGATGCCCTTGAAGCTTCGGCTATGCCATTGCCACACGTGATCTGTGGTGCGTTGGTGGCCATGTTGGTTGGAAGTTGGGTTGAGCGTGTTCGCCTTGGTTACCGTATGCCTGAGCTCATTGGGTTGACATCGAGTGGTTCATGATGGCCTCGATTCCTGACTTCATGCTTGTGAGAGTCACCTTCATCTCCTAGATCTCTGGTTGGAGCTGTTTTCTGCTGGCAGCTCCTTGATGGCTTCCCCGGCCCGCTTCTTGAATGGTGGTTCAGAGATTGCCCTCTTCTTTGGCTCCTGTGTTACGTTGTGCTGAGCTTGGTCGGTGCTGTCATAATCATCGGCCACGGGCGCAGGCTGTTTTACTGCTTTGGGCAAACTTGCGACACTTGCGACGTTCGCGGCCTGGCGTTCTTTCCTTATCACCTCCATCTCCTCAGTCAGCTTTTGAATCGTGGCTCCCACGAGCGTGTTTTCTTCATTGAGCGCGTTGATTTCGTCGTCCATCTGTGGTTGCCTTTGATTTTGGTTGCCATTCATTTTGCCTTGTGCTTCCTTCTTGTCGCCTTTAACGGTATCGGTCCAGGTGACTCCGTCGCTCGACGAGAGGCTGTCAGTGCTTGTGTCGCTCCTACTGCAGCAGCCCTCTCTCGCACAGCAGCTACTTATAGACCTGAGATTAAGGGGGGCGGAGCCTTCTCTAGAAGGCGTTCTTGACATGGTTCAATACCGGCGGAGAGCCGAGAAGTGCTTGCGCGGTGGCAGGTGTTAGTTGACATTTCCGCTCTCCCATTGCCTCCTACTGAGTACGTACGGCGTCTTGAAGCTGGCCTTGTATTCTCTACCAGCGGTGAGTTCTGCGTCTCCACAAAGGCCATACTTCAGGGTGCAGTTCTGGTTCCCCCCAGGGTTTTGTGTTCCACGACCCCTACACCTACAAACCGTCGGAGTGGGACACACACCCTTATGATGACCTAACCGGCCGCATTAGTGACATGTCGATTTGCTTGCGGTATAGGTGCCAAGGTATGAGCGCCGCCCCATATCGAATGTAGTTGAGAACTTTGTGGCCGCTGAAAGCGACGATCACTGTAGTCATGGTGCCAATTCGTTTGGCCCCGAGCGTCGAATGATTACTTGGGTTTAGGATGTTGTTTTCGATGTCCCTTTGGCTATCTTTTATGGGAATGCAATGTACGACGCCCCTGGTGGAGCCGTACGAGGTTTCGTTAGCGTTCCTGCCGTCACGGTTAGCTTGGACTATGATCGTCCTGCTCGCTGCGTAGCAAAGGGCGTTGGCGTTCTTTGTGGCACTGGGGACCGCGATGTTTTGCTGTACATTGGGGCAGATCGTATACCCCATGCTGTCGTTGGTTGAGATATTAGCGGCTGCTAAAATGGCAGCCGATATTGCGGGAGATCCCGCCTTGGTGATATTGAGGCCACCTTGTGGCCTCAATATCTTGAATTCTCTCGGTAGCACCGGCGTGTGCGCTGCTTTGATTATTTGCATCTTGGTGTTCTTGGTTTTCTTGTCCCGGGACTTCGTTGAGCCCTTGATTGTAGCATCGCTGGCAGAGGACAACTTGTTCGCGCGTCCTGTCGAAGCCTCGAGTATCGTGCGCCGGCCGTTCTCCACCCTGCCTCCGTGCATAAATCGTCTGAGGAAATGCCTTCTCCCATCACCTCGTGTTCATGGTCAGTAGAAACCACTACTTCGTTGTTTGTGTTTCTTTATCGGCGGCGAAGGAGCCCTTCGCTACGGATGCTCGGTGGTGGTGGTTGTCAAGGAGAAAAGGTGACGGCGACGGCAGGATGCGATGACCCAAAAGAAGAAAACTGTATTTACAATTATTTACAAGAGCTGTTTACAGAAGGGCGTGATCGAGCATGGCTGTCTTGTCGATCGATCCCTTTCTGTTGCGCCCAAGGTATCAGACCTTAGCGGTCGACTCTGGGTTACGCCCTAGACGGCATGGCTTGACGCGCACTAAGCACGAAGGCCCGCTGAATCTTGATAACCTCAAGAATTACAGCCAAGTCTCCCTCTGGCCATCATGGGCGGGAGTATAATCACTCATGCTCATTGTAAGCCGGACAGCAGACCTGATAGGTGAGGCCGACCTCCCGAACCCATTAATGGAGGGGCCAAGCGCCACCTCCCCTAACTCCACGCGTTTCCCTCCCCTCCCGAGACAGAGCGGACGCAGGAGGGCGGGTACGCGTGGACGGGGCAGCTTTCCCACGGTCAAAGTGGCCATTAGGCGCCGCGGCGATCTCAAAATTCGCCGCCTGGGATTACGCACTTTAAGCACAACACAATGGCCCCGAGGCACGCAACTCCGAAACGGCCTTTTGTCGCCCTAATTGGGCGCGTCCTTTCGAAGCGTTTTAGGACGGGAGCCGGGCTCTCCAACATTCCCTTAGGTCGGCGGCCACAAAGAGAACTAGGAGTGGTGCTTACAAAAGTCGCCGTCTTCGCCTAAGCACTGCAAGCGTAACACGGTTGCCACCGAGGCACGCAATGGCGCATTGTTGCCGTTAAGGCCCAACAACACGCACGCGTAAAAGCGACGTACTCACGCAACGACGTAAACGGGCGTAAGCGTCTAAGGAAACGGCGTACTCCGGCGTACGCGGAATGCATTGGTACGCGCTTGTTACGCCCAAAACAGAGCGCGCCAGACATCGACGCAAACTTGCGGACGTACGGTGTTGACGTACACCTCTGGCGGTGATGTTATCAGTGGTCATGTCGCATAACAAGACAGTGAATTGATAAATAAGCTAACTTCACATATCGTTATGCGATAAAACGAAGTAATTTGTAAAATACGGTGACCAAACAACCCGACAAAACACCTTGCAAAACACGCGAAGCAACGAGCAACAATGGGAGCAAGGCAGTTTTGCGCCAAATGTAGCGGAAGGGTTTTGTGCCTGCCAAGCATGCATACTAATCCTTAACGTTTTTTAATGTCTCAAGAACTGTTTTAGTTGTTTCTGTATTAAATATACGTATTTTTTGTGAGAATAGGCATTATTTGCTTTATTTGAGTTAAAATGTAGTTGAACTGGTCGCCACAAAGCTGAGTCTGAAGTAGTCGAGCCACACTGCGCGGCGCATTGGTTTACGCGCGCGTTGCGGCGATATGTGGTTTAGAGATGGGCAAAACGGTTCACTTCAGTGAGCGGCTCAGAATGGCTCAGTTCAGTGAAGTGAACCAGTTCATTTGAACGGTTCAGCGGTTCATTAAGGTTTGTAACCTGTGTTAAGCATGCATTATCTAAATTACTCAATTGTTATTGAGTCATTTATTTTGTAACAACATCCGGTGTATTTGTGCTGAAAAGAATTGGCCTCATCATCATTAAAGAAGTTTTTATGTGTCAGTGGTATTTCAGAATCACTCTCGGTCGATATATAAAGAAAAAAATGCAACTTTTTGTCAACTTTATAACCTCACAAATATGATCTGTAGCTGTGACGCCAGAAAAAAATGATTCTGGAAAATAATGATACAAGAAACTAATTTTAATATTGTGGTGGTGAACAACACTTTGTTCAGTTTATTCGAAGCGAGACGGGTCCGCTTTTTGGCAGCGATGATAGATGACGCGAAAGTTGCACACAAGACCCAGCTGGGTCCGCCGATACGCCTCTAATAACTCTACGGGAACGTGCCGACACGACTCCTTCAGAGCCATGCTCAGGACGATTCTCTAATCGAGCGAGCAGCCGCTGAACGTCGGTTCTTAGGAGAGCCGCTCTGCCAAAGAACCGCCGGGAGCCGAGAATCGCCGTGGAACTGAGCGGTTGAAAAGATCCGGCTCGTTCCTGACTCGGACAACAGCTGCACACACAAATGTAACTGTAGTGATTCTAGTGAATCATATGGTCACAGGAGCTTATTTTCCTATTACTTTGAAAATACAGACGCAGTTCGTTCACTGCTGCCATTGCGGCCTCCCGATCAGTCATTCACCGCCGCCGCCACCGCGGTTCCCAAATGGCGCCTCAGAAGATCCGCTTCGTGAAGAGCGGCTCTCGAAAAGAGCGGGAGCCGTTCTTCGGTTCTTCGGTTGAGTAACTGAGCGGAAGAGCCGGAAGAGCTGAAGAACGGGTCAAAACTGCATCCGGTTATTCTGACTCGAATTGTCTGCTCCCACGACAGGGGGCGTGCTGGGGGAATTTGGAAAATTAATCCCAGCTGGCCCGGCAGCGGCGTTGCTTTCTCGCGCCGGAAATAGCTGGCGCGAACCTGGCGCGAATAGCTGTCGAAAGAACCGCCGCTCAGTTTTACTGAGCCACGGCCCACTCGTTCTTCAAAAAGAGCGGCTCAAAAGATCCGGATCACTCCTGAGCGACGCATTTCTAATGTGATTGCTCGCCCTCTCCGACGTCGTCAGCCGGCGTAAAGGCAGCGGAATGAACATGGTGCGCACAGGGCCGCTAGATGGGCGTGAGTGGTCGCGTGACACTTTCACGTGGCATTCAGCGAGAACGCGTGGGGGAAAACCCGTAGATGTGCTTGGTGGGTACACCACCTGTCTTCCCCGTTTCGAGTGGGGTCGTAGCTAAAGCGGTAAGACAACGGGCTCTCGCTTTGTTAGTCTATTAGTTCCGGGTTCGATTCCCGGCGGTGCCAGTAAATTCTTTTATTTCTTCGCTGGAGTTTTCTGGTGACACCAACGTTCGCGAAAGAACCCTTGCGGGGTAGAGGTAAAAAGCTTTGCTTTAAAAGGATTGTGCGATGTCCTTTCGCTCGACATCCCCCCTTCACTCGCTTTTAGGTACGCGTTACTCGATCGCCTTGTGGTGTTGACGCCAATTTTGACCTGCAGAAATGTGTTTCCCTTGCCAGCCTCAGCTTCCGCCGTAATTTTTATATTACATGCAAATGGTTTTTATACCTTTTCGGCGCAATATTTGATACCTTTGTTGTGATTGCTACAGTACATCAGAAATAATAACCTTTATAACCACTATACAACTCAGCCAGTGAGTCACTACTGCCTGCGTGGTAGGCTTAGAGAAAAACACCACAGATCCGTACTAATTACGGTAAACAACATACTGATTTCCAAATACCATGATTCTTAAATAAAACTGAGGAAAACTTTGATTGTAGCGGACGGTTGTAGAACAAATACATTAAAAAATGCTGCTAGAACTTTGTAATGAATAATCTTAATCTGCTTGTTATTGCTAGTTTTGTCTGTAAATGTATTATTATATTTTTGTATATTTACTGTATGTATACAAGATGTACCTTCAACAATAAGTTGTATGCTAGGAAGCTGCAAACATTTTTTGTTGTATTTAAGTAGTCTACAGCTGTACGAGAAAACCTGTGAATATATGTATTGACCCCACTCCCCTCACCCTACTCACGTTTTGAGTATATTTTTGTGTGTATTAAATTGAATGTTGTTGTGTTTATTGCTGTACTGCGGGGTTGCTCCTTGAAGCAAGAGCCTCTGTCAGGCTATAGCCTTTACCTCTTGCTTCACTTTCCACAATTTAAAGGTGAGTAAACTTGAAACTTGATGTTTAGAGCAAAGCGTCAAATTACACTGCATGTCGTCATAGCTATATGTATTACGTCACTGATCACTATAAGTATTACTGTAACTATTGCGTCACTTACGTTGTGCTTATGCAAAAAACATGGCGAATTCACTGTGAATTTTTGCAGTCGAGAATAGGGCCAAAGAGTATCGGCACTCTTTTCGCCTATTGTTCGGTTCTGCCGCCGTGTTCATTGGTCAGTTCGCATTAGGTGACATCTGTTTACCTGCGACGGGCGGTTCCTGGGCGCCACATTTTGTCGTTTATGCGTTTTATTCGGTCAACTGTACTGGGCTTAGCTTGTCCTCGCTCCCTGACATCCTTTGGAATGCCAATCAAAGATAACGCGTGTGACAGCATTTATGCAGCAGAAGTGTGTCCACAGATGCCATTTTGCAGAATCTTCGGCAATGTTGTTGACAAACAACCCGGTCGAAGTTAATCGCCAGGGAGTAGATGCGGTGATCTCGCGACACTAATGAACGAAAAAATGACCGCCTTTGCTTATTTCCGTGTTTTAGTGGCAGTACTCTAATACCTCATCTACTGACACTAGGCTGGGCTTCTCTGGTGGCAAATGTGGGATCCGGCAGTGCTCGGCGGGTTTGGCAATAACTGCTCTATTTATTGACACTTGTCCTGTCTATCCTTCAAAGATAACCTGCAAACAATCTTTACCAGGAAAACATGGTAGGGGGTCATATTGGTCACAGGCGCCCTATCATCCATAATGCAGTTTCGATGCTTGTTTTGTGGTTTCCTTAAACGAATTTTGAGCTCTATGACGTATGCCTGATTATCCTGACGCATGCGCTCAGTGCCGTAGGCCTTCGCACCTTGGCGTGTTTGCCCACTGCGATGAAAACCTTGGGGGGTTAGGGGTATACAGTTTGATGTAAAAAAGAACAAGCTGCTTTTGGGTCTTGATTGACCAATGCCGCCAGTTCTGGTGCTATTTGCACCACTGTAATACCGGCAAAGCTCGCTTAGCCCTGTTATCATTCAATAAAATTGATATAATCATTCAATAAAGCCAATGCAATATCATTAATATCAATAAAGCCAATGCAATATAATATCATTCAATAAAGCCAATGCAAACCTCGGCGGGGCCTATTCTAGTGTACTACCCACGGAGGATGGCCCGAGATGGTTTTGCATGCCCCCAAACTTCAGCGCAGGAGGCCTATGACCTTGTCCGCCAAACTAGAAAATAGTGCGGAGCCTGCACGTACGCATCTTTCGACCTTCCTCTAACTTGTTCGCTAGTAATGGATCTATTCCTGTATGTAAACACCGTGACCACACGAAACGCTCGTGCGCGACGGAGGGCGCATACTGGCGGCCACGAAATGCGGAGGCGGTTCGCAGAACGCTCCTGAGAGGACGGTCCGACCCGGCCGTGCCGCGTTGACATGAACCATGTCGGGCGCGGTGCGGCCGTCTACATTACAGCTTAGCCTGCATTACAGTCTACATTAGTCTGCTAGCCTAGCTGATGCCGTCGCTCCTCCATGCAACTTCCTCCACCTAAAATCGCCAGTACCGTACGGTCACTGACGACTGGAGCATTTATGCTTTCGGATAATCACTGCACGCCAGAGCCGCCTACAAGGGGTTGTTATGCACGTTGGTGCTCCTGTGACTCGTTACAAGAATGTTTTTGTGGGTGCTTTATCTTGGCTACATGTAGGAAAGCTCATTCTTTTTTGTTTTCTAGGTCCGCTTACGCCGAGCACTGCCCGAGGCAGCGTACACGCTGCCGGTTCTTGGTTTTCCAGAGACAGTGCCGCACGAACAATTTTATGGGGAGCATTAAAGGAGGAAGAATTAATATAAACAGCAACAAGGCTAAAATTTATCCTACTAAATATATCTGGATAATGTGCTTAAGCATTAGTTACGGATTGGTTCGTTACTTTTTTTTCCCCGGTGAAATCGCTAAATGGTTCATCGTCATTGTGAGGGTGTTCATAGAAGCCACATATGGTTAGCGCGTAGCTAGTGACCATGGCAAAAAATGCTTCTCGAGGGTCATTATTTCATGATAGTCGAAGTTAGCGGCCTTGTACTCCCCGCTGCGTACGCCAGCGTCGGGAGACCGCAAAAAAAGAATACATTCACCAAGTCCGTTCCTTTAGAGCAAACTTGTTTTTCTAGTCCCGTGTGCACCCACACAGACGTGTGAGCGTCCCATTTCGCGGCTGGCACAGCAAGCAAGCATATGTTTGGCTGCCGCTTCAAGGCTTACAATAATGGATAAAGCTATAAATGTATTGCACTTACAAGCACGCGTTCGTCTTGAAGAGAACATTTCTTCTGCTCTCCTCACGACCAAACTTGTGGTCGATCTGGCAGGAGGCGGCTATCGCGGATCGCTCGTCGAAACATTTACTGCGTGTCGCCTAAGCCGATTAAACATTCATTGTGCCTAATATTGTGCCCTACCTTGTCAAAACATGAAAATATTTCGCCACATAAAAAACTGTGTTCTTCGTATATTTTCAAGCGAAAAATTGTGTTTGTGCGCACCGTTTCTGAGCGCCCGAATACTAATATTGCGCGGGACATCTGCCTTTTTGCGCTCAATGCAAGCTTTCTACGCGTCGCCAATCACTGATCTGTCAAACAAATACAACCAAAAAGAAGGCTTAAAGCAAGGGTGTCCCCCTCTGGTTCGAGATCGGTCGCTCCTGATTGCTTGCATCCGCCTTCACCACGACTAATCTCTAATCAGGCTGTCCACGGAGAAGCAATGGTGGCTGCAGGCGCGGCTGCCGCATTCCGGGCAAACTTTGCATGCAACGGAAGTTATTTGAAATCTTCCAACCCCACTTTCAACCCTTCACAATGTGCTAACGGCTGCAAAGTCCCTTAGAAGCTTTCTCCAAAGTCACGTCACCCGCTCGACGTCCATTTCTAAGCTTCGGCGACGCGCAGTGTCTAAAGTTGCTGTAAAAGTTCGAGCTTTATTCTATAGCTGTCTTCAACTGAACTTTTTAAATAGGTTCGGTAGATTGAGTAATTAACGTTCTTGAACAAATACGTTTCTGTATCAAACTTCTGTTTCTGCTGATTGAACAAATACGTTTATGAATCAGCTGAATATGCGTTTATGCCAGCGCGTTTCATTGCACCTTTCTTAAACCAACTTGCTAAAAAAGCTTTTATCCCTGCGTGTCTGCAATTTTGTGGTCCAGTATCGTTCTAAAGTCGGCTAAACATTCCTAACGGTCAGAAGTCTAAAACTAGTCTGTCATATATTGCTGTATAGCCAGATGGATACCTTTCCTTAGGTTTAGACAGGCACCTTTTTGAGGCGAATTCCCTTAGGAGCTAGGGCAGTCGGCGTCTCATGTCTTCTTCGTCTGATGTCGTCGTGGTATCACTAGTCATGGTACTAAAACGCCGGGACACTGGTTTTCAAACGTCTCGCGCTAGAACGTTTCATTCTCGTGGGGAAAACGCGTACTAGAATAACACAGCGCGACTCTCGTTTTCCAGCGCCTCGCGCTATAAACCGTCGTGTTTAAAAGCCATCAGACTTACAGCAAAGCTGTATACCTCTGCGCCCCAACAGTTTCATCTCAGTGGCTAAAAACGCCGAGGCGCCTAGAATACGCTTATACACTCCATGCTTCAGCCGTCCTCAGGTGTCATGTTAGTCGAAATGGCCTCGGATTTTTCTTATAGCTGGAAAAAGAGATTTGAATGTTTTCAAGTCCATCGACCTAAGCTAGAGAGCTGTTCCAAGATAGCCAAAAAAGCTTTGTCCCGACTGGTCTGAAAAACTAGACATACGTATTACTTTAGACTGCTAACGTATCGTGAAGATCGTTGAATGTATAGCTTAAACACAATGGAATGCTCTGAAATAATTGAGAAGAGAATTTTGTGGTTTAGAATTTTAGGCCGGCGATGCATAAGTGCACTAACAACCGGATATAGCCTATTTTACACCTTTTTATGGGGGGCCATAGGGACCCATAGGCGGCGATAGATCACCATGCATTTTTCCAAAAGCCCTAGTCGGCCATTTTTGTGAAGGTGTTGTGACAATCGGACGTTGACACTACCGTTGACTATGTGCGCATAAAGACGAGAGATCCGACATGCGTACAATCCCGCGTGGAATCAATGGTAGTCATTCGGAGACAGCCCCATGCTAACCTGCACGCGCCGCTACGCTGGTAAAGGCGTCACGTTCGCATGCGCAAAACGAGCAACGACCAGTTGAGAACCTTTGTTACCTAACAAACTCTGCCTTCCCTCACGCAACCCGCACAAGGTATCAGAAGGCCAGCTGCGGACGAGTCCCACGGTGGCCCTCACCACCCGCAGCCGGCGGAGCTGCCGTAGGAGCCGTCCCAGAGTGCGCTATGGCATCCGGGCCAGAAATCGAGACGAGGGTGTTGCCGACGTCCTCGTGTGCCACCTACGCACACCAGCCAGCCCACAGCCCACAGCACAGCACCTTGAGTTCGACCCCATAGCCGTGCAGCGTACCTGGACATCATCACGCATCAGAGTCCCGACCTTCCCGGGCCAACAGAGCACGCTTGCTCTGTTCGCAGGTCCTGTCCCCGATGTGCAGCAACAGCCGCCTTCCTGACCCGTTCCTACGACACGCAGCATTTCACCGGCGGAGCGCATCGGTACCTACCCAAACAGTGTTAAATTGTTTATTTAACCCTTTGTTGCCTCATTTCCCCACAACTGTGTGGACCCACCTCGTTGGTACAGTGACGCTACACCCTTTCGAGGCGCCACAGCGTGAAGTCCGTTACCGGGGAGTGCTGTGCTAGAGTCACCCTGCTTATGTGGACCTAACGTCTGGCTGCGCGAACTTCTCTGGCGGGAGTATGCGAAGTATCCCGCTGCGCTTGCGAGCGATCATCATCATTGTGCAGATACTAATGGTGGTTTCGTTCCTACAGCCACGGTACCAAGCCTTTCCAGTTTCTATCCACTACAGTACGTTAACCAAAACTGCATCATGTTTCATCCAAATGTTTGCCACCGGTACTTACTGGACGGACAGGGCGTATCCCTTTGCAGCTTCCACCGAAATGTTCGGAAACATTTTGCCGCCCGCCATAATGAAACCGCCCAAGGGTACCCGAGAATCCGGGTGGGCGGAGTCCAACCTAGACTGTTCGTCCCGAAATGGCTGAAAAGAGGAAAAGCCGTGAGCGATAAAGGCAAGTTATGTATTTATAGATTGTGTAATTAAGAAAGAAAGAAGATCGCAACTGCAGCTCAGAGACTTCCGCCGAAAAGGGGAACGCACTAGGCTGCGGCAGCGTCGTGAGCTAATTTGGGAAGGCACTGACGACGTTTGAAGAAAGCCTGTTCTGGCAGCAGCTTTCATCACATTAGATTTATAGGCAGACATGCCTCAAGGGGAGTATTACTGACTTTTTTGTCGGAGAAACAAAGTTCCTTTCCGGCACATAACACGGTACACAATACCACAAGTTGGAAAAAATAGGCCAATTTGATCATGCGTGGAGTCTAGAAAGCCGGAATGTTCCGATATTTAGCTCATTTTCTTGTACATAATTTCTTGCGCTATATTTGAGGTTAATTAGGGCCACACTTGATAGCAATATTCCAAGCTATTCACCAATACACTGAAAGGACAGGTACGACGCCACATTCAGAAAATTAAAATGTGTTATAGTTATTGCCAATTTACAGCCCTTACTATCATTACGGATAAACCCTATTACCCTTCTCTTCTTGTATCGCGTTGTTAAACAGTGTTTTCCTGCAAAGTTTTAAGTTGCCACGCACGTGGTTATACGTCATTATACGGCGTAGGCGATTCCGTTATTTGGGGTGACTGAACCGGCCAAGGCAGTGAATCAGAATATTAAGAATAAATGCCAATAACTGTGTTTCTGAAATTCCAGCTTTTCAATTATGGACATTCATCCTGTAAAAACGGGCTTATGTGAACTGTTGACATCAGGGCTAAGCTATTGTGCTTTGGTGAAGGGGCTCTCTGAATGAGCACCGCACAATTTTTTGCGGTGAATTCTCTTTCCGTGGCTTGCATCACAAGTGAAAACTTGTGCGAGATATGCATTTTGATTCACCTGTAAGATAGTGCAGAATATAAACTTCGCGGTCTCGCAATAAATTTAGTCTTTCGATAAACGGCGACTACACGGCAGGGCAAAGCATTGTGCGCAACGTGAACCTGCGGCAGCTGTAGGGTTGCTGGTGCAGTCCTAACAGTTACTGGCGCCGTCTTCGACGGGACAACATGTTCACTCGTGAATCAACCACATGCAATTGGTACAACTAAGAGCGTTTAACAAGTAGTGAGCTGTGTTGTGCTCCTTACCGGCTGTGCTCATTACCAGGCATGGAAATTGCCCATGAAAAAGGAAAGGTTGCTGCGACAAACTGAGCGATGTTATATCCCACGTGTTTTCGCCGCATACGGAAAAAGAAGGCATTGTTACTATGTACCGTTTCCTTTAACACCCTTCCTGCGGGACTAACTGCCATATCCAGCCTTAACCTACGAAGAGTAATAACAAGTGGTGCCTTCTTTCAGAGAAACATGCTAAGGCATTTCTTGTACGTGGCTATGAATTATTGCTGTCGACTTGAGTGTAAAAAGCTTCGTAGAGCCTCCTATATTACGCATGATACCGTGTTTTTATCTTGTCTTTTGTTGGTTCTGTCTCGGTATTTTCAAACTTACCAATTCAGTACAATTTTATATTCATGGTGAGGCTTGTCTCTCTTGTAATTTTTTCTTGTTTTATTATCTCGCTCCCATTTTTAATGGCGCTTGTCTTCGCTATTTTTCTTACGTTTTTGCCTTTCGTTTGTTTTCGTTCTACAGATTTATTTTTACTGCCCGCCTGGTCGGCGGCAACTGTTCTACCTGCCTTCCCACAACCACTACCTACTTATGAAAGAAGTAAAGCACTTGTAGCACTATGATATGCAATAAATCCACCCCACCCACCCGCTCTCACCACTCACACATACGCTCTCTCTCTCTCTCTCTCTCTCACACACACACACACACACACGCCCACGCACACACAACACACACGTCCACATATATCCAGCTATTCAATTCATCCATACCAAGCACCCATCCAATTCATCCATCCCACACCACCAATCCATTCCACCAAACCACCCACCCATCCAGTTTCACCCACCCACCCACTTATCCATCCAACCATCCATGCATCAATGCATCCATTATTTTAGAGTCCACCATGGTATTTGCCTTCGATGAAAACAAAACGCTATTTTTTAGATAATCGGCTTTATAGTTTCCGTTCAAAATTTATTTTTCTACAGATGAACGCATGCACGGTGGCCAAACGAACGCACATACATAGAGACGAATTTGCACAACCGAGTGCGTACCTGGAGTTTTGTTAATCCGTCATTCATTTCTGTTTTAAATCTTCTCTCTCGTGATCCTCTCAGTCCAAGCCAGTCCGGCTTTAATATGTCAAAACAGGCGTAGTGAAAGATCTTCTTTTTGGTCCAGTACTCCAACATTTTTTCTCTGCCTCCTTTTCCTTGAGCGTCCGTTTGCGCTTTCGATGCGTTTCTGGAAAGCGGTGCAATATAACTGTAAAAATTTCAACCAGCCGGCCTGGCGTTTCATTCGCCATCGCCAGTAATCGAGCGCATGCACAACGGTTCTTTTGCAAGTACGTTGAGGAGATGCTCACTGGGACCGCCTTTCGCAACTTTCTGCCCTGACAGCACGACGAAATCCGCATGCTCGAACCGATGAAGGGTTTGTAAGATGTTCCTGCGCCGATGCTGCTAATCATATTAGGCCCACAGGCGGGAAGGGAGCGCGCGTCGCTATCGGCGTACACCTCATTTCCAGATCCGTCCTTCAAAGCAGGGCCTTAACAACCCGCTCATGATAATGTACTATGTGTGGCTTGTTTTCTTTTTATTAGGTGCGGAGTACCTTAGGACCACACAAGGTTCGTCTGCGTCCATGCGCATAGCATTTACAAGCGCAAAAAAATCACACAGGCACCGACATGATACGAGCCTGTGTCTGCTAGACCAGAGAGTGTTAATGTTAGTGTCAGTCGTCTTACCCATTGGGCTACAACCGTTTTTTAAAGACGATAGTCTTTCTTGGGCTACTTAAACCCTGAAATTTTGGTCTGTCTGTATGCCTATCTGTCTGTCTGTCCGTCTGTCTAACTCGATTCAGCCACCCGGCCAAAGTAAAATGCTCACTGCGCAATAGTCTTATATACTCACTGCCAAATGTAAACGTCTAAGCCCGGTTTATATGTTTTTACTTGTCAACTTTGTTGAACAAGAACAAGAAATTACGCGAATATAAGACAGAAAATGAGTCCACAAGGTATATTTGCAGTGTTCCTTTATTACAAAATTCCTCGATGCTTGGTTTTTCGATACCAAATGATATTCTACCTTTATTGCAGAAAACTGCCGCCTGCTCTGATGTTGCCTGCACCACCTCCTGGCGGCATATGAGAAATCACGCGGCAACAGCAAAGAAAGGTTCCACTAGCTAGGTTTCACGTTCTGCTTGGAACGCACGTGGAGCACGCCAACGCGGTTCTATAAACCTTAAGTCGGCCGCCTCGATTCACGCGCGTCTCCGCCGTACTGCAGCGCTGGCATCGCGGAACCCCGCATGTAGCAATGGAACGTGGAACGCGGTAAAGCAGTGGAACGCGGTAGAGCAGTGGAACGCGGTAAAACCTTTAGTGAGTTTACCTTTGGATGAGCGAGACGGGAAAACCGCATGAGAAGTGAGCGGGAAAGCAAAGAGGGGCATTTCCTTGTCAAATGTGCACAAACACTATCGTCTTTTGACGACATTTGCAACGAAAGGAGCAGATACGCGGCCAACTATTTTTATTGCCAGGCTTGCACTTTACAACATAATACACGCAGGGTTCAACACATGCATGACACCAAATTGAAAAAACACCACCACTCCCGCCAGGGCTGGCGTTATCACTTTAAAAGGGTTTTAATGCTAATGCTGCCAGTAGCTCTACACTTGCAAGCCATTCCGGCAGGCATTCATGCAATTTCTCTTCTTTTATATACCTTCAAATATATTCACCGAAATACACCCGCGTCGACCGAGCGTCGACATCGCTGTAGCCATAAACCGAGCGTGCTCGCCAAATAATCTGGAGGCCCAACAACATAATCATGTCCAATGGCATACCTTAATCGTCATCCACTGCCAGGTAACGAATTCCGTGTGGGCTCAGGGGGAGCTCTTTGCGCATAGTCGTCTGAAGAACGTCCCAGAAGAAGACACCTTCCCAGCAGTGTAAGAAAACATGATATACTGTTTCGGACGTTTTACACAGTGTACAGCGTACCCCATGGAATAAAAACCCCTTTCTGCCATTCAGGTCTTTGTGGTTAATATGTTGGTGTGAAGTTTAAAAAAAGAAGACTTCACCCCTGACGGTACTAACATTTTCTTCACACGTTTAAGAACGTTTTTCCAAGGGCCTCCAGCGTGTAAGGCTCGGTACATAGGAACAGGGAGGATAACGCTACATAAATCATTATACAATTTCCTCCGTGCAATAGAACTCAAATACTCTTTTGAAAAACGCATGCACAGGAATTTCATCGCGTCTACTACTTCCTTTAAATAGCCGCGGAGGCTACCACTCATGCGGCCGCTAGTCACAACAAAATTGGGAAAAACTCGTCCGAGTCGCAGCTGACAGACAGTCCTCAAAACAGGATCCCGGACATCGCGAAAAAGTAAAAACCTACTAAGAAGCTGCCACACAAACAAGTGGGTCAGCCCTAGCCCACCCTCTTGAACTCGCCTGAAAAAATTTGTTCGACTACTTCTCTCCCAACTTGAGGCCCAAAAAATACCGCGAACACCCGGTAAAGTTCCTGAACATTCACTCGCGAACAATGTAGAACTTGCATCACATACCAAAATTTGCTGGCAAGGAAAACGTTGCATGCGTTAGCCCTTGCGAACATAGATAAGCCAGAGCTCCTCCAATTGTCAGCCTTGTTGCGCAGCTCTTCAGCTTGCGCACGCCAGTATGGCTCGCTGTCTCTATAATACTCCGGTGGAGTACCAAAGTACTTGACGGGATGAGTAACCAAATTGATGTTTGCGAAAATCTCTGGGGTTGTTGGCCAATCGCCGTGCCAGAACCCGACACACTTTCCCCAGTTCACCAGGCTTCCTGTGACAACGCCAAACCATTTCACGATTTCCACTACGTGAACGACACTTTCCTTGTTGTGACAAAACACCGCGACATTGTCCGCATAGGCGAGAAGTTTCACTTCACACGTATGTCAACGGAAACCTCGAATCTGATCGTTCTTCATAATAGTTAAACACAACATTTCAATGTATATGCAAAAGAGCAATGGGCTGAGTGGGCAGCCCTGGCGTACCGAACGTTGCGCGGTAATGGCGCTCCCAATGACTTGTTTATAATTCACCGCGTCATACACTTTTGGTACGCCAGGGTCACTCCGTCTGTAATGACGGCTCCCACTTTGACATAATCCAAAATAGAGAGCAGAATATCGTATGAGACGCACTCAAATGCCTTTTGAAGGTCTGGCTAAAGCATTGGGGTACGACCGTGAGTCAGTACCTGAGAGTCAAACGGCTTACTCCATAGCCTGTAACGCTGCGGAGTACCTTAGGACCTCCAATGTCCGTTGTCCAACCGCGCGCGCACCACCATCAAGCGAAAATCAAGCGAAATTCAATTTGAGCCGTGAGTTGCAGTTTCATTTAGGGAATAATCAAGGTGCAACTCACGGCTCAAATCGAATGACGGTCGGGGCCAAAATCGGCTATTACTCGGGGCGAAACTTGGATGTCATTTCGAATCCCCGCAGTCCGCGCCCTCGCCATCATCCACGGAGTGGTGATGCCGCCATTTTTTTCTCAGTACTCGTGGACGTCCGCTCGTCTTTACATCCCAGTTTTCCACGGTGATCTCGAAGCAAGATTCATAGCCAATTATTCAAGCGAACGCTTTACTAAGTTCAATGACGCTGTTGTCGAGTCCACCTAGCTGTGCTCCTCAAGGAACTCCTTGCTTTTTTTCAACTGACTCTACTTCGCGAACTTTATCCGCTGCGTTTCCTGTTCACGACACACAAGGGCGTCACCTAAATTCTTGGGATGCTCCTTACTCTAAGGCAGTCATTCTTGGTTGTCAGTGTCAAGGGCTGCTTTCCGTGCTGGGAACAACAATTTATGAATCCACTGTGGTAAGGCGTAATATAAATTATATTGTCCGAAATTTGCTGGTGTAGCCAAAGTCGCCATTTCAAAGAATGCGACATTGTGTGTGGCTGGACTTTCTGAACATCGGTGCGGTTAGGCGCGTGCTCTGTGAAAAAAAAACCACAAATAATACCAGGCCCATACCAACGCGAGTGTTTAGCCTTTAAATTGAAAGTAAAAAAAGGGGAAAAGAGTTTGACGGGGGGGGGGGGAGGAGGGGGGTTAGGAATCCTTGAAATGCCACGTAGGTCGAGTGAGATTTGCGAATCTTGTTGTCGAACCTTCAGCCGACAAGTTCAGTGGCACACCCGCGTTCATGACTAGATCGTACTCCTCATCTTTCCACCCAACACCAAAAGCATAGCTCCACAAAATCAGTCATCGCGACGCACTCTGCATTTCCCTACGCTACTAAATAAAGAGAACCCTGTGAAAGGGCACTTACAAGAAAGCAAGTCGAGCCTACACATGAGTTCCAAATTGGGCAAAACAATGCTACTGCCAGTGCGACTAAAAGACCGCGAGCTTTGACATTTCAAGACACCCTTGAATTATACAAAAATGAGGTATGGGGAATTCTGGCAAAATCAGATGTTGACATGATAACATACGGAGCGCTTAGGTGTACAAACCCTGGTAAATTTAAAAGAGCGCGACCAGCGAGTTGCAGCCGTTACCAGCTGTGCATTAATCTTTGGAAGTGCTGCGGGGCTTGGAACCCCCTTTGCAACTGGTCGCGAAGCCCGTTGTCAGCATCCGGTGCCCCCATGGCCCCCAAGAGATACCGAGTCATTTTCCATAATGGTCACTTGTACCGCATTCCCAGCAGAAAATTACCCGCGCCGCCATACCGTGCACTTAGTAGCTTCTGCTTGTTAGATACTAACATTCACTGATAGTACAAACTTGTATGAATTATTTAGCATAATAACTACAGCACTTTTCACACAGCAAATCACGACTAAAAAGCTTTTGCAAATCCACACGCAGACTTGTATATGCTCACATTAAAATGCGCCTTTCGGAAGTCTATCGCTAAAATATTTGCTTTTTGCGAGAAGCCCACCGTCTCTATCAGAGGACTTTCCGCTGCTGGCTATAAAAGCAAGACGAGCAGATGCATGCATAAGTTAACTAAGTTCATTTTTATGAAAGTCAAACACGGTCTCTCGGTGGTCTCGGAGACTTAGATCGTCGGGGGTCGTTTCTCCGCGGCTGGTCCTTCCCCTAGTAAATGGAATTCCGCCATGACTAAGTTCCATGTAAAAGCGCATGATTACGATTTGCTCCGCTGTCCAGTCACTGCCCGCGCCACGATCGTGCGGACTTTTCTGTTCTCGCTGTTGAGCTACGTCGCCTCTATCATGACCGTGCCTGCGCGAACCAAACTGGGGGCGGAGCGCATCGTGTTCCGTTTCCTCTGGGGCAGCAAGCCAGATAAGGTCAAGAGGCCGGTCAGGAGTGAGGGGGGTCTTGGCCTCACCGAAGTGGGAGAGAGAGAACAGGACTTTATTTCATTTGTCCGGCGCGCAGGTGCGGATCAGGCCACTCAGGGCTTCACCGCACCCTATCTGTGTAACCTGTCCGGTTACGTGGACCTCGGGTGTGAGCCTGTGGCCCGGTCCCGGCTACTAGGCGGGACCGCTCCCGTTGGAGGGCCCCCCGTTCGCTCTTGCCGGGCCAGGGCGTTCCCGAGCCGCTGGACGGCGAGCAGCTGCACCGACGGGTCCGGCGAGCTGATGTGATTGACTACCTGCGGAGGCAGTGAGTCCGGATCAGCACTGTTCGGCGTCACATCACAACCCCACATGATGTGGGCAAGCGTTGCGGGTCCATTCGCGCACTGCACCGATCACTTATGTAGAAGTCTGGGGACACATGCCGAGCGAGGGCCGGCGTCAACACCGTACGAGTTTGTAATTGGCGTAGGAGGACACCCTCGCGTCTGCTTAGCCTCGGGTGAGGCGGGGGCAGCGTCCGGCGTTCTTCTCTGTACCACAGCAAGATGTCGCCGTAGGCAGTCAGTGGTTCCGTTTGGAGGTCGACACCTTCCGCAGTCGGGGTGCAGGGGGGCGCCGCACGGTGCGCGAGCTCGCGTGCGACGGCGTCTGCCCTCTCGTTACGGTTGGCCGTGCCTCCGGCGATGGGTCCGACGTGGGCCGGGAACCATCTGATGGTGGTCGCTGTGGACTTCTGTACGGGGAGCAGGCGGGCCGCCGTTTCCCCAATATTGTTTTTGGCAAAGTTGGCGACGGCCGACCGGGAGTCGCTCAGTATAGTCGTGGTATTGTGGTCGCTTCGCAGCGCCAGTGCGATGGCGGCTTCTTCTGCCTGCTCCGCATTGGGTGCGCGGAGACTGCAGGCGTTCGCTGTGCTTCCATCTGTGGCGCGGATCACGACGGCCACGAAGGTGCGAGGTTTGTCCGGAATCTGGGCGACGTCCACGTACACCGCTGTGTTATCTGTGTCGTATGTTTCCGCGAGCGTGCGGGCTCTGGCTTGCCTTCGCTCCTTGTTGCGGTCCGGGTGGACGTTGCGCGGGAGCGGTGAGACCACCAGCTGTCTGGCGATGGCAATGGGAATTTTCCTTCTGTGTTCTTCAGTGTCTTCCTCGAGCGGTGGGCGGAGGCCGACTCGCTGTAGGATCTGGTGGCCCGTTCTCGTGGTTCCGAGGCGGACGAGCTGTGCGGTGCGCTGGGCTTCGCATACCTCTTCCAGGGTATTGTGTACACCGAGGGATGCCAGGGCCCGATTGCTCGTGCATGATAGGAGTCCCAGAGCGGTCTTGACTGATTTGCGTATGGCTGCATTAATTTTGTCCCGCTCGTGCTGCAGCCATCGGTGAAATGCGCCGACGTACGAGACGTGGCTCATCACGAACGACTGCAGCAGTCGCAAGAGATTGGGCTCCCGCATGCCTTCGCGGCGGGTGGAGACCCGCTTGATTAGACGGGTCGCAATGCCCATCTTCGTTATCAACTTGTCCAGGGCCGTGTGGTTGGTGTTGCCCGAGTCTATGTGGAGGCCGAGCACTCGGATGTTGCTGACGTGTGGTATTGTCATGCCGTCCTCGGTGCGGAGGGTGATGTTGCGAGCTTCTCTCTCGGCTATTTTCTTTCGGTGTCCAGGAGGCGGTAGTATGAGCAGTTCCGATTTCTGCGGGGAGCAGCGGAGACCCGTGTTCTTCAGGCAGTCCTCGACTTCGTAGATCGCTTTCTGCAGTGCTTCTTCAATGTGCCCGTTGGTGCCGCCGGTCACCCAGAGGGTGATGTCGTCGGCGTATATCGTGTGATGGACGTTCGGCAGTCGGGCAAGGCGTTCGGCTACCGGGATCATGACGATGCTGAAGAGGAAGGGGGAAATGACGGACCCCTGTGGCGTGCCGACGCTTCCCAGCTCCCTCTCGTCCAGTTGCAGATGGCCGACATGGATGCGTGCCGTTCGGTGAGACAGGAATGCCCGGATGTAGTTGTATGTCCGCTCTCCCAGCCCTAGTCGGTTGACCTGTGCCAGGATAGCGGAGTGAAGCTCGTTATCAAATGCGCTTTTGAGGTCGAGGCCGAGCACTGCCCTGCAGTCGGTTCTGCTGGGGGACTCGAGCAAGTCGTGTTGTAGGAGGAGCATGGCATCCTGCGTACTTAGTTTCGCTCGGAAGCCAAGCATCGTGTCCGGGTAGATGTGATCTTCAAGGTAGCTCTGCCAGCGGTTGTTAAGGACATGCTCGAGCACCTTACCCGCGCACGATGTCAGAGAGATTGGGCGCAGGTTTTCGATGCCAGGCGGCTTGTTGGGCTTCGGTATTAGTATTGTTCGGGCAGTCCTCCATTGTTTGGGTAGCGAGCCCGAGTGCCAGCAGTCGTTGTAGTATCTGGTAAGGGCCGTTATGGCAGTATTATTTAGGTTTCGGAGAGCCTTGTTGTGGATTTCGTCTGGCCCGGCCGCCGACTTGCAGTTGAGTTCTTGTACTGCGCGGCGGACCTCCCACTCCTCTATGTCGCCGTCTAGCTCGGGGTTGGCCGTCCCCCGATAGTTCGGGTGCTCGACGCTCGGGGTGATGGGCAGGTATCGGTCGTTTAGGCGTTTACGGATCTCCTCTGTGCCTAGGGTCTTGGACGCCGTGTGTAAAATCTGATACAGCCGGTGTTGTTGGTACGATTTGCTCTGTGTCTCATCTCTGAGGTGGCGGAGCAGCTTCCACGTTCGGCTCGCGTGGAGTTGACCGTCTGCCTCATTGCAAATTGCGTGCCATTGTTGGGTGCAGAGCTGCCGGCTGTATTGTTCAATCTCGCGGCCGAGGCGGGCGATCCGTTTGCGTAAGTTACGATTGTGTCGGCACTTATCCACCTCCGTTGTAGGGATCGGCGTGCCTCTAGCATGTGTGCTAGTCGAGGGTCCATGCTTGGTATGGAGTCATCCGTCACAATCTCTGTGGTAACACGCTTTGCGGCGTCTACCAGGCACTCCGTCCACCGTTCGATGTCGTCGATGGTCGGCGGGACGTCTTGCTGACGAAAGGCGTGCCAGTCTATCATCTTGTGAGTACGTTTAGCCACGGATGCTCCCGTTACTCGAAGGGGGATCTCGACTTCAATGATATAGTGGTCGCTGCCAAGGTTGTGGCCCGTGTTTTTCCAGCTCGCCGCTCTGTCGTCTGGCAGATGGACGAAGGCGAGGTCGGGGGTGGTATCTCGGGCTGTCGAGGTGCCGATGCGGGACGGTTGTTGTGGATCGGTGATGAGCGTGAATTCGGCTTCTCCGGCTTCTTCAAGTAGGTTCCTACTCTTGGCCGTGGTAAGCCCGTACCCAAGCTCCTTGTGGTGGGCGTTAAAATCGCCAGCTATGAGTATTGGATGGCCCGAAGCCTTGCGTAGGGTCTTGTTGAATAACATTCGGAAGCGCTGACTTCTGTGCTGCGGGTTGCTGTATAGGTTGATATGGTATAATGTTTCCTGTGTCTTCTTGCCGACCACCACCTCGGTCGCGCTTAGCTCGAGGGCCGTGTCTTGATCGAGGAAGCGGTCGTGTGGAATGTGGGTGATGCCTTTCTTGATGAAGGTGCAGACTCCCTGCGCCGCGCCCTTGGAGCTGGTGCGAGCACTGGGGGGTGTAGCGTGCGTGCGGTAACCCGGGAGTGCCGGTACCCGCTCCATGTGAGTTTCCTGCACCATGATGATGTCCGGCGGGGAGTCCATGGTCTGTAGGTGTTGCTGTAGGAGCGCCCTGCGGCACTGGAGGCCGTTGGCGTTCCAGTGCCAGATCTTGAGTCTTGCTTGGGCGGACCTGTTCATAATGACTGTTGGGGCGTGTGTGGGTTGCAGTTGACTGTGACGGGGGTCGGGGACCCCAGCTTCTCATATAGGAATCGTTCAAGTTCGTTGAGTCGTGCATCAAGCCGGGCAGCGAGTTGGTCTATCTTGGCGTTTTGCCGCCTCTCTATGTTGTCTATTCGTTCCGAAAGACGACGGGGTCTCACTGTGAATTTGACTCCGCCCCTTGCTAGCAGAGGGGATAGTGAGCTAACTGATCTTGGTGATGAAGAGCAGCGGCTCTTCTGCTCGACCTCGTCTTCTTCCAATTCTTCTTCTTCGTCATGTGCCTCCATTGCATTGACCCGTTCCGTCGGGGCGGTGGTGGTGGCGTGCTGTTGTGATGACTGGTGCGGCGTTTGAGCTGTGTTCGTTTGGATGACCGGCGCACGGCTTGGTTGGGGGGCCGGCAGTAGGTGTTGCGGCGTGAGGGACGCGGGTCTTGGTACCTTCTCGAGCACTCCCGATGTCTTCGTAGGTTTGCGGTGCCCCGTGTTGAGGATTTCCTCTAGCTGCTTGGTCAGCTTGGCTATCACGTCCTGTTGGTCGCGCACCATCTTTTCTAGAGCTTGCACTCTACTGTTTCCGCGGCTAAATGAGCGCGGGCGAGTCGTGTTAACCGATTGCTTAGCTCCACCTCCGTCGGCAGCTGCGACGTTGGCCCACGATGTGGTGTTGTGCGTCACCGGGCCTCGTGACTTGCTGCGCGATCTGTCGCGACTCTCGCCGCGTGACGGATTGCTCTTATTGTTCGTCCCCGGCAGCTCCGGGAATGCGTCCTTTCGGGATAGCCTGACCTTTAACGCCGGTGGCGGCGACGGTCGGGCCTTTTCCGCCGCCGTGGAATTCTTGATCGCCCACTGGCGCCTCTTCACTTGGAAGGGCACCTTGAATCTGTTCTTGCAGTGTCTGTCGCCTGTGGGGTGGCGACCGCCGCACAGCTTGCATTGCGGCTTGCATTCCGTCTCGTGGTCTTGGCCTGGGTTGATTTTGCCGCAGGCAAAGCACACGTTTTGGTTGGGCGTGGGGCACACGTCCTTGCGGTGGCCGACTTGTCCGCATGTTCTACAGACTTCTCTATGTTGTTTATATATGGTGCACCTGATAAAGACACCCGCATAGTTGACGTACATGGGCACCTTACTGCCTTGGAATAGCACGATGACGGCTTCGGACGTACCAATGCGGTGTGCGCCGATGACTGTCGGGTTGTGCTTGTTTGTGATGTAGTTGTGAATGTCCTCCGGGGTATCTTCGAGGGAGATGTTTCTAATGACTCCCTTGACTGTGTTGTCCGGAGCTGCGTGATATGCGTATACTTCGAACACTTGCGTGCCGAGGGTGATGTTTCGGATGTCCGCGTAGCGCACCGCTCTTTCGTCGTTCGGTGTGCTTATGACGACGATATTCTGGGCTACGTTGGGACAGGCGGTGTCTTCCGTGATGATGGCTTGTGGTTCCATGCCCGCCGCCCGCGCAATAGCTCGCATGAGGTCGGTGGGCTTCGTTCTTCCGACGATGAGTCCGCCGCGAGGACGGATCAATATCTTGTATTCGTCGCGGGCCGAGTTACGTGGCATACGGGCGGCCTTGTCGATGGCGGCGTTGACTTTCCGGGCAAACTGGGCCCGTGTGGGGGCGGTAGGTGGCCTACCTTGACCGGCATGGCTTGCCGGGGACGAGTGCTGACGTGGCTCTCCGGCGTTAGTGGGTGATCGCTTGCCACGCCGGGTCGCGAGGATCCAGCCGGCCTGGGTGTTCGGGGTATTCTCGACCTCGTCGGTTCCTTGGACAGTAATCGTCATTAGCCCGCCTCTGATGTCCAGCTCGGGGCCGGATTCTGGGGCGGGGGTCGTGTCCATCGCAGCGAGCGCGGGAGTGGCCGTGGTCGTCATCGCCGCCGGTGTGGAGCGAGCGGCGGGGGCTCGGGGGCCCGGAGTAGAGATGTCACGAGCTCCGCACGTGGGATGCAGCCGGCAGCTGAAGGCAGCTGCGGCGCGAGGCGAGGCCGATGCTGTTCCTCGCTATGGCGTTAGGGTTAGCCCTCCGTTGGCGGTCGTGAATTTTGCAATAGACAGGGCGACTCGCCTGTTGGGTGGATCACGACGAAAGTGGTATAAGGAGAATCCGTGCATCGTACCGGTTCGATTGGTGACGAAATCAGGTGGGCAGGAAGTGCCCATCCGCGGGTGGCGAAGCGAGAAGCGGGAGCCGAAACGAAGCGCGTGTGGCTGTGTCGGCCCCCTAGCGGCGAACCTCACCGAAGTGGGAGCGTTGGCGACAGCACTGCACGCGAAGTGGACGTGGGCGGCACTGGATTGCCACATTCCTCTAACCAGTCGCTTCGCGTCCTATTTTCTAAGTACTCCGCTACATCTGTTCGCGCAAAGTTCCGTCCGCAATAACGTCATCCGAGCGGGCGCGCCATCGTTATTTTACACAGGTGCGCCCAACACCCTGTTCAACCTGCAGCAAATAACTCCAGGCATGGACGTGTTCGCGACTCCACTGAAAGTGTTGACGGAAGTGCTGTCCCCCAGCCTCCCACCGCATCTACAGCAGTGTTCACTCGCGCGCCATAAACCCAGTTGCAATCTAACCTTGGCACGGTTTTTAGAGCATAGTAGAGCAACTTTTCAGTGGCTGTTTGCGCACGGGAACCATCCTGTCTTTCCCACACGGAGGCAGGCCCCTGTGGGGTTGGTTCCTGCGTTCCGCAGGGCACCTTGTTGGTTCGGCGGGGCGCCCGATCCCACGGTGCACATCTTTCGTGACTGCGTAATCCCGCAGGCACTCCCTCGAAAATTGGCACAGTTATTTAACATTCCTGGAATCCCTTACGACAATCTAAGGTTCCTCAATCCGCTCCCGCGCGTAGCAGTAAACCACTTTGTTTTAGTCCTCGTATAATATTCTTATCAGGTTTGCTTGGCTCGCTGCGCTGTTGCTCACTCTGAGAGACGGCCAGGCCTCCACAAAGTGCTTGCGAAAGTGCGGAAGGAGGTCTGGTTCCACCTGCAAAGAGAGCAACGCAGGCTTGGGCCCCAGGGCTTCGCATCCACTTGGTGTAATCCAGCGGTGATTTTAGAGGAGGCTGAGGGGAGCATCAAGGTGGTTTACTAACAGTTCTCTTTGTTTTTCAGGCTGGCTAACGTTTTCTTTTTCCACGTAGCCATGGGCATTCACACCGCCACCCTTGCGCCCAGGGGGAAGGGCCGCCACTCTAAAGCAAAAGATTCCCCCTCTCTCCAGGGGAAACCCTACCCTGAGTGGCGTTATCGGAGTTGAATGATGATGGTTGGTTGAGATTTGCTGGTCTGGGGTGCGGCACTTTGGTGCCAATCCCTTCACCATCTGACAACGGTAGGCTCGAAACAGTAATGCAAGATATTGTAGGTTCATACCAGACTTGTGGGATCAGAGGGCGGACTGTATTCAGGAATGTACATAAGGCGCGTTGTATTCTGGAGTGTTGTGATGCCACACAATCTGGGGATGCAATGCTCCAGATTGACTTTGAGAAGGTTTTCTATCGTGTCCCGCACGATATCCTAATTCAGATTTTAGAGCATATTAATGTCGGCAAAGTTATTTGAAATGGAGTGTGTATGGAGTACCGTAAATGCACAACCCGTCTTATAGTTAATAAGGCAGTGGGAAAAACAGGTCAGGTACCGCGATGGCTGAGGCAAGGATTCCCGACATCCCCCCTCCTTTTCTGTATATATATTCAGACGTTTTGTATAAGTGTCATTCAAAGCAGGAACATTCTCAAGGTTTTCGGTTGCAAATGACTGAAGTTCAACTACTAGCGTACGCGGGTGACATTGCAGTATTCTGCACTACTAAAGAAAGCCCTCTAGAGGTTGTACGAACCGTGAAACATTTTTGATTGGCAGGCGGTAGCGCAGAAACCTGGTCTAAATGCTTAGGCTTTTAGAATGGCAAATGGCAGCACCCTCCAAGCGTTTTCTAGTGTCACCTGGGGTGTCACCTAGTGTCACCTGGAGGCAGTCCAGGTTACACTAGAGGCAGTCACTTCTGCCTCTAGTAGGACTGGCAGAACTGGGGACTGCCTCCAGGTAGTGTCACCTGGAGGCAGTCCCCTCCAAGCGTGTCTAGTGTCACCTGGGGGTGACACTAGACAGTTATCAAGACAGTCACCCTTACTGGGCCAAGCAACTCAAGGAACTTCGAGAAAAGACAGACAAGTGGAAAGGGTGGGGTTTATCAATGCTTGCGATAGCCTTAGTTTGCAACATGTTTTTTATGAGCAAGCTGTGGTATGTGATGCAAGTTTTTCAATGTTCAAGGACTAATTTTCCGAAATTTCCTCGTGTGTTCGCCGCGTTTATCCGGAGTTCATCATGGGAAGAACGAACAGAACGAACCTTTTGCGGAAAGTGCGTGAAGGCGGACTTGGTTTTTAGCATTTATTTTTAAGGCAAATGGTCAATAGATTTCTGTTTCTTGGTGATGTCGAAGACGCGTTTCTTAGGATGGTTTGTCAGCGGCGACTTGGAAGACTTTTGTCTGAATGTGTTCTGAGATCTGAGTGCTTGCGAAAGGGAAACTGTAAGCGGATTTTTTAGGGAGGTGATGTGGTCATACCGTTTTCTTACCGTGCGTTTTTCTTTAGAGTATTTAAGCGGGGTGAGTGGGAAGAAACTGTACAAGATATCGTCGAGAGTGAATTGCCAGTGCAAATATACCGCAGCAAGCGTAATCTAAGCCCTTAGAGAGATGTACTTAAGCGATTTAAAAGAATGCCGGTCCCAGGTGGAGCGATATCTTTCTTTTTTTACTGGAACACTGGAAGTGAAGACCTGAATGGAGGAAAAGGGATGGTTTGGTATGTGTCATAGGGTGTGCACTGTTTTCTGTGTCGAAAGCCAGAAACAATTGAGCACGTGTTCTTGGACTGTTGGGGAGCGATGTTTTTCTGGGGACATCCTCCAGCGAACACTCAGAAAAGATTTGCCTGTGGATGCTTACGGTATTAGGTTATCGAATGTTGAAAATGAGGCCAGTGTGCCACTTGACACAACTATGCTGTAGGGACTACATAGCATATGGAGAAACAGGATGGCGGTACGCTACTCCGACCCAGATGCCAGACCCATCGGACAGTACTTCAAAGATTCAATAGGTTCATTTGTGCAGATACAGAAACTTCAGCCCTATAAACCAGAGTGGCTACCCACAATTGAAGCATTGTTGGTAATGAACGAATATTGGGCTCACTCCGCTTGCCCAAGAAGGGCTGCAGTTCTAGTGTTTGTATTGAGTATTGAGTGTACACACCATCAGTTATGTGTGTTTTGTTTGTGATCCTGTCAAAGAAGGCATAAATAGAAACACTCGCTGTCCTCGTGCATCTCGTTGGTTTTCATGCTCAATTTATTTGTTGGTTTTCTACGTGTGTTATGTGCGTGTTGAAGGAGTCTATGTCGTGCTGCGCGCTCAGCAGATCGACGCTGCGAGGCGTAGCTCTTTACTGGGTTACTCTTGACCAGTTAGTAAAGGCACTAAGTACCTAGTTCATACTGGGACCAGTAACTGATTATTATTCTGTTAGTAACTGCCCCGACCTCTTGTTTTTTAAGAGTATGGAGGGGAAAACCCTAATCCTCCAAACGAGCCTTCGATGGCAACGCTCTCGAGTGGAGAAGGAATAAAAAATAGATTGATCTTATGGATATGTCCGAATCGACGCATATGTACGAATCGAAATATTTTACAACACCGGTGATGTCAATGTTATGAACTGCATGACACAGTTCAAGTATCACTGTTTGGAGTGATTGCTTCGGCTTCGTAGCATAGCTGGGTTGAGACGAGAGCACCTGTGGCATTTTTGTTCCGCTTGTCGCTTCTGGGCGTAGTTCTCAAGACGCTCGTCGTCTTTCACATCCTCCACGCGTTGCTGCCTTGGCTCAGATCTATCAGCCAGCACACTCAGCATAGATTCGCAGTCTGCAAAACGTTTAACTGTTAGCAAAGGTGTTCGTGTTTTGCGTAACCCTTTTTGCGTGTCGCGGATGTACTCGACGCAGAGGGAAAGTTTTGAGCGTTTTTGTTTTTTTCTTGCGCGTATTCGCGTGCTCACTTTGCTTTCTTTACCAACACGACAGCCCCACGCGTGCCAACACAAGAGCTCCGCCGCTACAGTAATTTAACCCGCCGGCGGAAACGGCTTATCTGAAGACGACAATTATAGAATCCACATTTGTATTGTGGCGACGGTTGTTAGCACGCGACTTGCCCGCCTTGTTGCAAGCACCTGATCTACCTCCAACCAATTCCATTGACCTGCCTCTTCACCTCACCATCAGTTGCATTTGTCCCGCTCCAATCTGCATCCGCTTCTCGCACCTTTTCTGGCACATGTTTTCCCCCAACCCTGTAGTTGTAAATCTAATCTGTTTGATTACTCCTCCAGTGCCCCCATGTCTTTCATTCGCCACGGGTCCAGCAACCTCTTAGTCACCTGGATGGCCTTGAAGTTGATGCTCTGCGGCACCCCACAACGTAGAGGCTCAGATATTGGCGTGTCCTCATCTTTGCGCCCCGGTTTTATATCTCTGCAGTTTAGGCTACTATGCCCGATGGTTTCCCGACCTGCGTTATGCTCTGCGTTATGTGTTGCCGTTGACGCGTCACTCCCCGATCTCTAGCTCTTGTGTTCTGTGTATTTCCAGTGTTCCTTTATCGCTTCGATTCTTCTCGCCCATTTCGTCGCCTCCACTGCCAGCACGCATTATCTGGTGGTTTTGGGAGGAATCTCCGGGGTGCTGCTTCTCGCCACCAGAGCAGGCGAGAAAGAGCCACCTGGCACGCTGTGGAGCGTACGGGCCAGGAGGGAACAGCGGTACCAGCACCAGGTCTTCAAAAAGCCGCGAGAGAGGCAAATAAAGGTTCGCATAACCATTGCTTTGAACCGGAGGAGACTCTGACACTTCTTTTAAAGGTCGCCAGTTGGTGTTGTCGGTAGAGAGAGGTGGCCTAACCGTTTTTTTACGAGGTTCGAGTGAAATTCCTGGGGTTGGTTTGTTCATCTTTGTGGGAGTAGGGGGTGCGTGCGCAGAGGTCTTTTTGTGGCAAACCACTGTGGCAAATGGTGCAGCAACCAGCCACTGCATGGCTTTCTTAAGGAACACATCGCTTTGTTCTTTTACGTAATCCATGTGCTCAACGGTCCACTAGAGCTCCCCGTTCACGAGTCCCAGCGCGCACTTTTCGAGGCTCCAAATGAGGTTTGAGCGACGCAAGGGTTCGTACGTGCAGCGCGAGAGAAAGACCACGCAGGACCGGTGCGGCTTACTCATAGAACCTGCTTCCAAGGTTGTTATGCGCGCTCCGTACAGCAGGCGGAGTAGGCTATTGCGTTTCATATATCGTCCCACGCGAACAAGGCTTTCTGCACACTTCTGCCTTCGTTTTACATTTTATTTCCTTATCGCAGAAAATGTGATTGAAACAGCGCAGAAATCGTGTCTTGTTCTACGTGTGAAAGGCGATTGCTGATGCTCTCCCTGGAGGTAAGAAGGACAATTAATGGCAGGGAAGTCGCTTGAAACGCCATTCCAGTCAGACGCTGTGGTGGGCAAAAATGCCGTAGAAAAAAAAGGTAGTGACTCGTGCTCGTGGGTGATCGACTTGAGTCTCCAGAGCGTTCAAATATTCAGGCGATATATATTATTCTGCTGCCAGCGTGCGTTACCACCGATGTGCAACTGCGCTTTCGTAGCCAGGCTCCTGTCTGTTCCCGTAAGTTGCACATACAACAATTGTATCGGTTGCCGGCAAATCTGGTCACAAAAGTCTAGCCCTCAGTCGCGGTTGCCAGGGAGGAGCCCAGGGGAACCACACTTTATTAAAATCCTAGGATACTTAATCGTGTCAGGCGAGCCGTGCACTGACGTACAGGCTCCCATGGCGTATTGCCTGGTCCAAATGGAGCGCTAACCGCCATTCTAAACTTCTTCACAGCAATAGAGCACAGTGCTGTAACTTACAACGCGCTATGTTGCAAAGAGCCTCCGCGTCCCGGAAGTGCCGTGAGACAACCTTCAGTTGTCTCGCCCCTGGTACCGACGCTGACGAAGCGCGAACCGACCGACCGACCGACCGAGTCATCGACGCCCAGCCAAACCTACTAGACCCAGATTGTCGACCCCTCTGGAGTACATTTCTATCATGACGTATGAGCTCGCTGAGACAGGATTTTTTGAAATTAAACCAAACGAACAAGACTGGGGAATTTCGTTTTCACCAATTCCTCATTTTTTCGCTTATTGGTCCAGATATCAAAGTGCTTTTGCTGATATATGCAGCCTGTGAAACTCTTTAGTTCGGGGTTTTCCCTCGCCAACACTAATGGTGCGTATCTGCATTTTGGTGCCAATTGGGAACAGTTGCCGACCGTTTTTACGGACTCTAAAAATTCCAACTTGCGGGATATTCCGGACTTTTCTGAGGAAGCGCCAGTTGTCCCATAGGATTAATGTATATGTACATAAATCGAAAAGTTCAATTTTCCGGAGAACATTTTCCGCGACAGAGACATAGTGAAACTAGAGGACGACGCCTTTTTGAATACTAAGCCACCTGGCTAGCTACGGATTGGATGGGCATTGGCTTGACTCCCGCGGTGGTAACAAACGTTGATCTTGAAGGCTATAATTTTGCATGTAGTCCGTGGCGGAAGCAGTCTCGAAAGCCGGCTGCAGGTCATACGGGGCCAGTTTTCTTAAACGCCTTTTTTTAGGCACCAGGCGACGCTGACCTTTAAGCAACATCATCATCAGGTTTGTCCTACACCATTCGCGAGTTATTTAGTGGTATTTAAATGAAATAAAGTTCGTTTTTGTGACTCGCGGATTTCTCAGACTGCTCCCTTATTCGGAATATTTTTCGTTCCCCTCCAGGTCAGAAAAATCAGTCGCCGACTGTATTTCTCAAAAAACTGGCTGTACATGTTTCAGTCATAAATATACAATTGATTTTTGCTCATATACGAGTTACACGTTACTCGTACAAAAGAACAAAGGCAATTGTAAGCATTTCGCCTTGCAATGTCACCAAAATGGCGAGAACAATTTTATTGGCATCACACCCCTGACGGACATGAAATCGATAACAGTTGGTTCTCAGGCCCAGCCAAACTGGTACTTCTAGAACATTCAGATTTGGAGAGTACATTTCTATGATGTAGAGGCCCAATATGACAACGTTATATAGATTACACCTCTGAGAGATTGAAAACGTCTAATCGTTTTTACTAGTTTCTCTTTTTATAGCAGGTACGTTCAGATATAAAACAGGTTTTTGTTGACATAGCCAACTCATAAAAACGCCGAACAAGTATATTACAAGAATTTTTGCCAACAGCCACCTATTAGGTAAAATCAGGGCTCTGGGAAAATTTCGTGTTTTTACTGATTTATCGTTTATTATTCGCCCCGTTGCTATGGTCAATCTGTTTTTGTTTAGAAAGGCTCGTCATACAAATGTCCGAAAACCAATTTCAGGATATTGTCGTAACAAGCATAAAGAGGCCAGTTTGTTTTTAACTTACGCCTCAGAGAGAATAGAATTCCGCTGTTTTTCTTCATTTGAACAGCCGGCGTCACCTGTTGAGATTTTCTGTACGCACACGCCTGGGAGCAGGAGCCCATGTTATTTGTAAGTGTGACTAACGGGCATTGTTCCCACCTAACAGATAATACTCCCCATGAGTAATTATTCATTTGGACACACCGTCCCAGAGTTTTTTTCGCAATAGTTCGAAATAAAGCTCGATTCGCAGCTGTTTCCCATAACTACACCTTTTCCGGTACCAGCTCATGAATTGACAACAGGCAGGAGATCGTAATTGGGTAGAACTCCACAATCAACTAATTGAGCCAAGTAAGAAATTACACCTGTTGCTCCCTTTAGTGTCATTAGTATAAATGCGCACCCAGCCATCGCCGAGTACTACTGCTTGTACATACATACAGACAGACCAAAATTTGGGGTTTTAGTTGCCAAGCAAGACCATCCCCTTGAAACAAACGAGGCTCAGTATGATTGCGCTTTACCTCTTGTGCTGTGGCTCTACATGTGCGTCATATGTCTTCGTGCCTAACGGAGCGCCTACACACCTCAACTTACGATTTGTGCATACAGACAAATGCATCTGCTACGCTTATTTTGTCGTCTTGCGGTCGCATGTACGCATTCCAGCCAATTAAATTTACTGAGGGTGGTTCAAGTTTGCAGAGGGCCCATTTTCTACAATGCTTCTCTCTCCGTCGAAGAACTCGTGGAAACAAGGTTATGCGGGAGATTCTCTATAGTATTAAACGTTCGTTCATATATTCCCTTAATTTAAAAATCAGGCCAAACAGGACCGCTCCGCAGCCGCTCTGCCTGCGTATACATTAAAATGGGCTCGTGAGAATGCGTGCGTCGCTAGTAAGCGCCACATTTGCGCCTTGGAAAAGTTCCTTGGCTGGCCGTACGCTCCTTCCGCAACCTCCTTTTATCCAGGGACTGGATTACAGTGAGACAGATCGATAGCAAATACACATACTGTAATTCATCCTTTTAAATCGTGACAGCAAACGTCAATGCAGAGGGTAATTGCAAGACGAGAAATGCTCTCCCGGTGCTTCCAGACCTATTTACGTTTTGGTGCTTCCTGTCCTATAAAGTAGGAGTGAAGTGGGGTTATATTTATACGGTGAGTGTGCCCTGAAAAGGAACACAATACAGGGTAACTACGCACAGTTATAACAAAACGAGAGCCACCTTTCTAGCCTGCACGCCGCGTTCATCTTCTAGCCTGCACGCCGTTTCACAACATCCGTAAAATAGAAAGAATTCAGAGAAAAGCAGTAAGGTTTATTTACTCTAAATACGCCCGCACTGATTCTCCCTCACAAATAATGCTTACTAACAATATCCCAAGCCTCGAATCCAGGAGACAGTGCTTCCGCCTTGATTTCCTTTCTTCACTAAGCAAAGGTGCACTGTCAATCGACCCATCACCGTTCTTGTCACCGTTGTCAACAAGACCTACTAGGCATCACAACCCGAACGCTTTCACCCCATATTTTGCTGCTACTGACACCTTCAAATATTCTTTTTTTCCGCGTACGATACAAGAGTGGAATGAATTACCCCCTGTATAAGTGCCTTGTTTGCTTGTATTGTATGTATTTTTCTGCATTTTATCTTCTTGTGCCCCCCTGCTTGGACCTACCCATGGTCTGCAGTATGTATTAAATAAATAAATAAATAAACACGTCATTTCCTTTAGACTTTTTCGTGTGTTATGGTGCTGTATTGCCCTATTAACAGCGGAGCTGTTGATCTTGGGTTCTGTCCACGCCCAACGCTGAGAAAATTTTTGCGAAGCGGAGAAGAGTAAAATGATCGGCCAAAAGAGTGAGAAAAAGGGGCAAGGAGGTAACGAGCCCACGAGCAGGTGTTCGGAGTGGGCGCGTGAAGAAAGAAATGCCTCCCGCGGTGTAATTCGTACCTGAATTCCCCGCGTTATAAAACTGGCGTCTATACGATTTTGCTATCACCGCATTCGAGCACTCTACATTTCCTTTCGGGTCATAGCGCGGGCGTTGGCTTTCGACTTTGGCTGAGTTTGGCTTCAGACTTTGGAGGTTTGGATTTTGGTATTTAGTAGGGTAGACTGTGGGCTCTGAATTAACTCGGTATCGATGGACAGAGCTTCGCTTTTCAACTATCCTTCCCTTCAGAAAAGAGAGACGTAAGAAAAGCCAATTAAGGCTGCTGAAGACCACCAGCTCCTCTGCCTTCACAGTCTTCGCAACTCAATTGCGAATGTGGCCGGAAGTTTTGGTTAAACCGGAATTTTCCAGCGATGCAGTTTTTCCCACGTTCCTGTCTTTGTAAAGGTAGCAACCAGTTAATACTCACATGTACAGGATGTGTATTCCGTACGAGGTTTTTTGGGAGCTCGCCGCTTTGCCGAGAAGCGTTTGCACATCCTTGTTGCTGTCGTCGAGCAACGTGTCGCCGGCGGTCCGCGCGTACATTGGTATAAATGCGTAATCACAAATGTTTTCCACGTCAATAGCTGCGTAGTTCGCTGTGTGTGTGCCGAACACGCAGACGAGAGGGTGTTCACCCATCGGCTTGTTCGGCTTTTGCTTTGGTGGCGGGGGTGGCGGTGGCGTCGATGATGTAGTCGTCGTTGGTGTCGTTCTTGATCTTCGTGTCCTCGATGTTGTCGTTTCTGATGTCGTTGGTGGTGTCGTTGGTGGTGCCGTTGGTGGTGCCGTTGGTGGTGTCGTTGATGGTTGTGGTGGTGGTTTCGGTGGTGGTACCGTGGATGGTTTGGGTGGTCGATTTGTTGGTGCCTCTGTTGATGTTTTCTGTGGCGGTGGCGGTGGCGGTGGCGGTGGCGGTGTTCTCTTTGGCGGTGGTGCCGTTGGTGGTTCCGTCGTTCTTTCCCCCTTTGGACTCTGTGTTCTGGGACTTCGCGTTGGTGGGTCTGGCGGTTCATCTGCGGGATTATCTGCAAAAGGTAAAAAACGGACCCAGTCGACACTGTAGAAGTAGCTGGGCAGCGAAGCTGCAAAATGAATACAAGACGCAAAACACGGTTGATCGGGACACAGAGCAAGCCAGCGAAAAAAACAAAGCCGTGTTGATGGTTACTTGCGATTTAGCATATATACAATGTGCAGAAATTCAGCGAAATGTCTCCTAATGACTGCATTCTTACGCCTCTTGCCTCAGTCACAGGGGCTACTTTATTATCATTCATCCAGCAAATGCGGTCGTAAAAGACATTTTTTTTTTATTTCTTCAGTTCATTTTGAATAATTTTGTGTTTTTATTCTTCGCATTTCTGGGATATTGCCATTTCCGCCCTCCAGTTCCCTGTGGCCAGAGAATCTTGCAAGTTCTTCGAAAAACGTTAGAAAGCGACAGTTTCCTTTCCCCAAGCAATTGCGCGCAGTCACCCAGCTGTTTCGCATGCGCAGGAAAACGGAAAAAAAATAATGTTACTTTCGCTGATTCTTCAAATAAAGATACTAATGATAATAAGTCGTCCGAGATAAAAAGAAATAATCAACCGTAGTACTACTGAAAAGCTGCGCTTATTCCGGCAATTATCCCACAGCTAATTAGGACTTTATTTTGTAAGGCCGCATAACTTTCTACAGACTTAAAATAACGCGGAATTAAGAGCAAGAGCATGTTGTTGCGACTGCGGGGTATCGTGGTCGAAGTGGACGAGGTTGGTGTCGTGCCCGGGGCAGTCATCAGGACCAAGTCGATCGAGAAAGAAAGCTTTATAGTAGTATTTACATGTTCAGGGTCTGAGTGAACAGGCATTGCGTTCCTGGTGGCGCGAAATTAATAGACTTTGCTTGGTCCATACCTGTTCCCCCTGTCTCCACGCTGTGGTCAGGAGGCACCAATCAGTAAAAATTCCGAAAAGGTCAAAATGCAGGCACGCGCGCGCACACACACTGAGAGGGCATCTTTCCCCCTCTCGTAGCTGAAAGTCTGCCGCCTCCGGTGGCGCTTTCTGCCGAAGGTCGACGTCCCCAAGACCACCAATATCAAAGTCCCGGAAAAATATCTCCCCCGTTCCCAAGCTCTGGGACTCGTTGAACAACAGCTTCTTGGGCGTCGGCCACATGCCGCCAATGAGGAAAACCGTCAGCACGCAGCACGCCTACGAAAGGGAGATGGCGCCCAGGGCTTTTGTCATCACCTACGGTCGTTAGGGCCGCATTCGGCCCGCCGAGGGTATGGGTGCTCGAAGTCGCCGACAAGCTGATTAGTCACCTCAGCACGGATCACCGCCGTGAGGTGGTTGCAACTTGGGTGGTGCGCATTCAAGTGCTTTGTTTGACTGATAGCTGCGCGGCGTGGGAACACGCACGCGTACGGCTTTGCTTTGCCGCAGACGCAGAGTTTTTCCGCGACCTGACGGCGGAAGCTAACCGAAAGCTAGGAAAAGGGGACTTCTGTATGGAAAGCGACGTCTTGACGGTGACGGCCCCTTAACCCGTTCGACCCCGCTGGCGCCTCTGCGAACCCCACCAACTTTCGTCCGCTGCCTGTGTCGTCGGGCAAGCGCCCGCGCGGCGGAAGGAGTAAACAGGAATAAGCGGATATGCGGCTCTCCAGCGAGTGTACACGGGCGGCGGCGTCTCCTCTTACTTTGTGCGTGTGGCCGCCTAAGTACGGCGGTGACTTCGCGACTGATTGCATCTTTAGTGGATGCACAACATGCCAAGGAAAGCAAAGTGCGGGATTAGTTCTCAGCTGGGTGACTCCGTTGAATGCCGCGCCGCTGGGATGCGCCGCCGGCGCCCGGAGGTTCGTTTCAGCCGCTAGTCGGCGCGAGCAGTTCGTATCTCTCGCCGTAGGGCTCTCCACTGCCCGCAGTTTGAATTCGACGAACAGACTTGCTGGGGTCCGCCGAAGAGGAAGAAGGGAGGGCGACTCCTCGGCGCTCCTTCCCAGGTATGTATATAGGGGCATGTTCGCCGCGGGCTGGCACAGCGAGGCATGATTCAGCCGATTCAGCACCTGTGTTCGGCGCTCCTTCAGACCAAGCAAATTTGTGTCGGAGCGCTCTGGCGCAACAGAACGCAGCCATGGGGAAAGAAGGTGCCAGCCAGGGTTCAACTTCAACGGCCAGGAAGCGACCAGGACAAACGATGAAATTGACAAGCTTCTTCGCTAAAGTTCCAAAGGTTGCTCCTGTGTTTCTTATTGTCTTTGCTGGTTACGTCCGCTTTAGCGAAGCGGCAACTTAGTAATTCCTAGCTTGTGAGCGTCTGAGCAATACTATGATACTGGTTTTGCCATAAATGTCTATTTCTGAGATGACTATTTAAACACGATGCATCTGTCAAGGAGTGCAATTTTCCTCATATAACGCGAGTGCAGTCATCGCTTTAAATATCTTGTATACTTGCTACGGGTATGACTGCACGACGCTTTTTTTGTTTTCTTATCACTACAACCATGCCACTTTCTAATCGGGCCGTCAAGAATGATGTCTCCATGACCGCAAACGATGGCCCCGTTACGCCATCCGTAAAACACGCATTCTATTCCAGCCAAGACGGCCGAATTTACTCCAGTGTAACGCAAACCAAATCTTTGCAGTTTCAATATAAAAATGCACTTGAAAGTATTGGTTGGTAGCAGATTTTAAAAATAATACTGTACTATGCTCCTATGTTGACGATTTAAAAAGAAGACAAAGATGGAGAGGCATGTACAGTTCGCCCCTCTTTGATTGAGCAGTTTTTCTCCTGGTTTTAAATTTATTGTATAATACAGTTCGTGTGTTAATTCAAGGTCTTTCACCTTGACAATCCCATCTCCACAGATCGCAAAAGTCCGCTAGTGCGTTTGTGTTCGAGGCACGGATATCTGCTTTTGCGCTACTCACAGTCACCACGACGTCGGGCACGCAAAAACACGCGACGCAGCTGTATTCAACATGCTAAAGGTCTTTTCTTATACGAAAGTTTTCATAATGAAAGCGGCGCACCACCGTTTTCCGTTCATTGGAACACTAAAAGAACGTTCGCGTACTCGCAAAAATAACCTCTGTAGCTTTTTCGTAATGACGATGAGTCGATGACACTCCATTTGAACCCTTCGATGAGATCATGGGAGGCTGTTACAAAACCCGCGAACGTGGTTCGGTTCAATATTCGGTTTCAAAGTGCAGGCAATTTTTGGACTCGTATAAATTGGAGAGAACGTGCGCATTACATTGGAGTAAGTTCAGTTCCAATAGCGAACCGCTAGGGAATGAAAAGGGTTCAATGCCATGATAATGAAAAGACTGCGTTTTCGCCCATTAGAATACAGATGACTTCCACAGGACTACAACGTCAATTCTTTAATAATCGTGTTTGAATTAACGAGACTCGACTGCATCTAGTCTAAATCAAAGAGCACTATACACAGGCACATATGGCGCGAAAAATGAAATGTATTGAATGTACGGATACTCGGAGTCATTTTTATTTAGGGTGCTTGTAAAAGCGGAACTTGGCATAAGTCCTACGACAATAATTAATTGAAACCTGAAGTAAAAACTATTCTCAGAAAACTTATGTATGATTATTTTTTATTTCTATCGTGCATCTAGGAAGGAAGCCTTCTTTTATCAGAAGGCGGCTCTACCTCCGAAAACGTCACAGTACCTGCAGACTTGGATGCCGAGAGAACGGATGACTGCGAGGACGGTGTGCAAACTGTCAGCCCTCTTTGTCACAATGATATCGGAATGGTTGTCAATAACACTGACATACCCGATGACATCCGAGAAGGGGTATACTCTAACGTATGGGTGCCAACCCCGAGCTACAAGTTTGAAATCTCGGTCGCCAAAAACGGGAAAAGGCGCACGTTTCAGTTTCACTGGCTGCAGCAATATGAGTGGCTTGCTTTTCTCGTGTGCGGAAGGGAGCTTTCTGCAAAACCTGCGTACTTTTTAGTCGTAGGAGCAGAGCGAGTAAAGGCTCTCACCAGACATGTAAGAACCTCGTAACATTTTCCTTCACGAAGTGGAAGGATGCCCTTGAGACATTCGAAAATCATGCACGGACTGAATACCACAAGACGGCAACGGTTGACGCCGAATGCTTTCTCAGAGCCGCCAGAGGAAAATCAAGCAGTGTCCACGTACAGCATAATCAGCAAGCAAAGGGCGAGCTCGAAGACAACAAGGCAAAGTTGCGCGCGATTGTCGAGACAGTTTTACTGTGCGGCCGTCAAGACCTCGCGCTGAGAGGTGACATTTCGGGGCGTCTTTCTCTTGAGGAACCCTTACAGAATGACGGCAACTTCAAGGCGCTCCTACGTTATAGAGCGAATGGCGGAGACATCATTTTGACCAATCACATTCGCACAGCAGGCACCAATGCTCTTTATTCCAGCCCGCACATTCAAAATGAAATTATTTCGATAATTGGCCAGCTTAAACAAGATAAAATTGTAAGACAGGTAAACGAGGCCGGATTTTTTTCGGTGCTGGCAGATGAAACAACGGATGTATCACAAACCGAGCAATTCTCTTTGTGTGTACGCTACGTCGATCCTACTACTTCGAGTATTCGGGAAGATTTCCTCTGCTACGTACCTGTTGACGGCGTCAGTGCGTCTAGCCTGGATGACACACTGAAAAGGGAGCTGCTGAATCTTGGCCTGCACTTGGACATGATGACAGGGCGAGGATACGATGGAGCAGCAGCGGTGAGTGGGGCATTCAACGGCGTGCAGGCGCTCATCCGGAACGACTTCCCAACGCCGTTGTACACGCATTGCTCGTCGCACTCCCTGAACCTTTGTTTGAGCGACGCCTCAGCTGTCCAAGACATTCGACGCGCCTTTGGAACAATTAGTGAGCTATGCACTTTCTTTCGGCTATCACCCAAAAAGACAGCGGTCCTGAAAAAACATCTGGAAGCGTCTACAAAGTCTTTCCGCCGGTTACGCCGATATTGTGAAACAAGGTGGGTGGAACGTCATGATTTAGTCGCATTGTTTCGAGAAGCACTTTCTGAGATAGTTCACTCACTTGAAGAGTTCATGGACACCTCCCCTGATAAAGCAACAGCGTCCACCGCTCATTGCCTCCATCAGCGAATCTGTTCACTCAACTTTCTGTTATGCCTCGCTGTTAGTGAGACATTGCTGGACCTCACACACCACTTGTCTGTGTATCTGCAGATCCCAGCTATTGACATGAGTGTCGCCTTGGAGCAGGTTGACCTGGTGCTGACTAAACTCGAAGAGATGGGCACTAACGCGGAGGCAGAATTCTACAAAATATTTTCGCTATGTGAAGATAGAGCGGCGGAGTTCGGAGTGAAGTGCGAGATTCCACGGGTGGTAGGAACACAGAGGTACCGGGCAAACTACGCCGGTAGTTCTGTGGAAGAGTACTACAGGCGAGCCACGTTCATTCCATACATAGATGACCTGAAACGTTCCCTCAAAGGGTGCTTTGCAAACCATCGGAAAACACTGCAAAGTTTGCAATTTGTATTGCCAAAGCACGCCTCCAAGGGCAATTTGAATCTGTGCAGCCGGCCTTCGATTTCTACCTCAGAGATATGACAACAACGCATATCCTTACACTAAAAGGTGAATGGGAAATCTGGAAAACTAAATGGCAAGCCATGCAAGACGAAGAACTTCCCCGCTTTGCGACAGACGCTTTAGCTGAATGCGACAAAGGCCTCTTCCCGAACGTTCACACACTTCTCAAGATATTGGCAACGCTCTCAGTGACTACAGCTGCTGCAGAACGCAGCTTCTCGACACTGAAAGGAGTGAAAACATATTTGAGGAACCGGACGGCTGAAGAGCGGCTTAATGGCCTGGCCCTTATGTCTATTCACCGGATGCAAGTCAGTGTCGACGAAGTTATCGCTGTGTTTATGGAGAAACGACGACGTTTGAAAATTGCAGCGTGAACCGCTCTTTTCGGCCAAGCTACGTGTTCGTTTTTTTTTCTTTTGCATTGACTTTTACTATATAGTAAAACAATCGCAATGCCATTCTTTAAAATTGCTTGCTGTAGAAACGAATGTTAGCATTTTGCATCTTTTGTGATTATGAAAGCATCCGTATTTTCGTTCTTTGTGTTCAATAAAACTGATTTCCCAAATATGCCTGTTTTTGTTTAAGAATTGCTGTCATAAAATGGCTCAGGTTCTTTTCGCGGGCCTGTTGTTGAGACACCGAGTAAGAATTCGGGTAGAGAAAGCGTCCGCCAATTTTTTTTTATTTACCGCACATCTCCCTAAGTAGGCGCCTGATTCCGTTGCATCCCCCCCCCCTTTTTTTTGTCACTCCTATTTTCGTCATTGTCTCTGTACGGCCCTTCTTGGTGGAGATCATTTGGATGGAAAGTGCACACGCACTAGCTTTATTGCAGTGTCAAAAACTTGCTTTCCATCTCGGATTAACTCGCCTCTTTCGCTGCATTCCTCTTTTTTGTCGTTCTCTTCTAATAATTAGGCGCCTTCTATATTTCTGGGAAATTAATTTTCTTTTTTTTGCCATGGAAAGAGCTTGTTGCGAACAATTAGGCCTTCCCCCCCCCCCCCCCGAAGACAAATCCTGGCTACGTGCCTGTGCGGTCACTCTCCAATTTGTCCATTTTTGTACAAATCCACGAGCTAAACGGTTGGGGCTTTGTCAGGGATACTTTATAAGTGTATTTGTTACATTTTTGGAACTTTTTATCTTCTTGTCTTTCTCGTGCAATATCGGAGTTTCAGAAACATGGTTTTGATTTTATTTGTTCATGCGTAATATTTGTTTCCCAATCAAATGTTCCCCTTTGGCGAGGAGCTAACTTGTTATCACTGCCACTGATCCGTTTTTACGGTAATGCAAGGGGTGACACACTTGGCCTGTTCTCAATTTTTGAGGCCAAAGCTTTAAATGCAGTTGCAGTTGTCCCGGCAAGAAGATACCCGCCACAGCAAAGTCAATATAAATACAAAGCATCCGTGATCGGGTTGGGGTCGAACCCGCTTCTAACTTTTTCGGGACGTTGGGTAACATCGAAACTCTGTGTCCGATGGCCTATGGCGCCGTAAGGAAAGAGTCAAAGACTCTGCCAAGCAGCCTCCGTGTTTTCTCTTGCAGTGCAATTTCGAGCGCACCCACTGCATGGTCTAACCCGGAATCCGAGCCTTCGCTTTACAATCCTGTCTTCACTGCATTCAACCACGCCAATAGTCATGGCTACGATGATACAAATACGTCACGACCGGGACGGACACTCGTTCTTACGGATGGCCGGCGTCTACGCTCGAGAGAAATGAAATTTGCCCATACTTTACTCCTAAATTTAATGTAACCTCTACATCGTGTGCTGAAACCTTCGTTCGTCAGGTACATTCACAGAATGGAATGACCCCTATTATATTTTATGTGATAACGACCAACCTGCGTTTAGCGATTCGAATAAAAAAGGATGCCTTCAAAGTCTGAAACGTTTAAAATAAATAGGTATTTCGAATTGAATTTCATTTCATGGCCAAATAAACATTCAATCTCAAATAAGTTGAACTATTTCTGGCCAAACATTTTTTCCAATGAAGTATTTTCTTCGACATATGCCATAAATCTTGTGGTTTTTTACTCTACCGGAAGAAATGCGACGGGCAAATGAAATGTAGAATCTCTATAAACGCAAATCGGTTAAACGGAACCACCGCTTAAACGGAACATTAGCCTTTAAGTTGGTTGGTTTTGCATGCAGATAACGTAAAGACGCCTTCGGTAATCGGACCTAAAATTTTCGCGCCACCGTGAAAACAGAGCCGGAAATAGAACTTGCCAGACGCATTGCCATGAGCGTGACCTTTTTTCCGGTGCCGGCTGTTTCGTTTGTGTTTTTTGTTGTTTTCTTGTTTTTTTAGCCTTGTTGGCCTCGTAAGCCTCGTTACGTTAGTATCCAGGCTTCTTAGCGTGACGAATGCAACATCGCAGTTCTTCCAGTCGTTCGGTCACAATTCAAGACAGAGAGGTTACAGGGCTCAGCTCCTGCCCCCTCGTTCATGCCATCGTGGTGTTATTTGCGCTTCATTACCGCGTTGCCGTCTTCTAAATGGAACACTAAACGGAACTCCTGTTAAACGGAACTAATTTTTTAGGTCCCTGAAGTTCCGATTATGGGCAGTCTACTGGTGTCACTTTCGTATTTCGCATACCATCCAAGTATTCGCAAGCAGTCTCTTCTTTCTGCGCCAGTGGTATTCAGTGCGACAGTTGCGCCCGCCCGCAGCTAATTCGACCAGCGGAGTGACAAAGAGCTTTGCAGAGACGACGACGTACTCCAACCGTTCACGCTTTACCTCCTGGAAACATCCTCGAGAGCTCCTCTGCTTTTTTAGCCTTTCCTGGGACAAATCCAGACTTTCGTTTATTGCATGTCCGTTTAAGGGTGTGCCCTTCCAGCGAGTCCTGATTGGCTCAGAGTAGTGTGACCGCTCGTGTGGCGTCAGGAAATAAGGAAGTGGCGTTGGTTTCTGTGCAGTGGTGCGGGTTAAAGGCCAAGATACTACAACTACGCCCCTTGAAATGGAGGTGCAATGGGCATTTTCGATATGGCCTCTGCTCAGTAATCCACCCGAGTGTTTCCACATATCGACTATTGAATATTTGCCGGCCGAGGCGGTGGTGACAGCCCACTGACTCGACGATGTTGCTAAGAAGACTTTGTTGCGGCTATCCCCCCGCCTCTGTTCTCTCTCGACAGTTCGTCGCAAATACTTAGCTGCCTCTCGCATGCACTTCACGCACTGGTGCATGTTGGGCGCCGCCGTGTTGGGTACACACGACTGTGTACGCTGTGGAATCATCACCATCAGCGGATCTCCCGTACAAGGCATAATAGAAGTGAGGAAGAAGAAGCCTTGTCTCGTGGAGCGCACAACAATCATTTGAAGAGTTCCAACATTTAAAGTTCGGGTGGAATGTGCATTTTTGTGGCTCTCAGCAATGCGAGTTGACCTTCACCGAGCTGCGCTGCAGGGTTCCAAGGCTTAATTTCTATCTGTTCAGATCAGAACTTTCACCTACAGAACTATGTGTGCGGTGCCAGGTCCCCGAAACAATCGAACATTTTTTTCTCGACTGTCGCCGTTTCTCAACAGCTAGACAACTATTTTTGGAGGACGCGATTGAGCGGACGGGGTTGCCCTTATCGATAACACTTATCTATTGGCGCATCAAAGCCGGGGTTTGCAAAAAGGGATATATATAATTGCATTCAAAATTTTCTTTCTGCCTCAGGTCGTTTGAATTGCTAAAGGGTACTGATTAATGGGTAATTCAGGTATCATTCACAACGAAGTTTCCTTTTACAGCCTCTTCCCGGAAATAAGTATTTTGAAGTCCCCACGTATTTAACCGGTTTAGCCCTGGCCAATCCCCCCTTGTGGGTACGTGCCAAAATACTGAGGATATCAATATCATCATCAACAATCATCGTCTATTTTTTGCTGCTATTCCTGTCTCATCAAAACTATTCAGTGAAAACGTCCTGCGACCTCTCGTTACTAAATACGCTGTGCACTAAATTCGCCGGTTTGTGCATTTCCTCCGCGGTGTATGCGCCGTGAAAGCGTTCCCCATCTTCCGCTTTACGATAAACGTTCGGTGGCCATTCTCAGAGTATCGGCTCGGCTCGGCTCGGCTCGGAGTATCGGCTCGGCTCGGCTCAGAGTATCGGCTCGGCTCGGCTCGGAGTATCGTGATACTGCGTGGCTAAATCAACGATCAATTTACAAAAGGCTTACGCAGACAGTTTTTCGAGCAGCGTTCTCGTGTAAGAGTCACTCCGAATGTTATATACATTAAAAACGATTGGTTTCTGGAGGAACTCTGCAATCATGACATGCCGGCTCGGCTCCTACATTAAGCAAAACAGTAGAGCTTCAGTGTAACAGACCTGACTGTACATCTCGGCACGGTGAAACATACGTGGCCTCGTTATGTAGAGCTAGTATTTGGGTTGATCCATAGCTTGGATGTTTACAAACAAATTGGCCGTGGTTTTCATTAAGGTTTTAGGGCGGTAGCTCGGTTCTGGCTCAGCAGATGCTAGACAGTCAGTTTTATAGCAGCAAATACCGCATCTAAAGTTGCTCCACAGGCGACACACACGGAACTCTGCCCCGCCGGCGCAAACGTGCAGTGAATTCGCAGAGTGCCGAGTGTAGCATATGCATGCCAACCGATATCACGATTTTTCGGGCCGACAGCAGGCGGTGACGGCGCGCAGTTTCTAATGGCACACGGCCTTCCCTTTCCCCTCTGCGCTCATCCTGAGCACTTGGAAGGGACAAGCGATAAGGTGAGGTCTTGTTCCGGCGATTTCCCTTGGGCGTGGTGGCGTGGCTTTCGCTCCGGCTGTGAGGAGGACCGGGCAACCGGAGAACCATGCCCCACTCACTTGCCCTTTCCGCCATTATATTGTCGAACGAACTACAACAGAACACTAGGCGTGGAGCTGTCTGGCACTTCAAAACGTACGCCTGGTGCGCATTACCTCCTGCGGCCCATGCTCCGGCCGTCCTCCGAGATTTGGTACCATGGAAGCGGGGTTAACACCATGCCCCCAGATGCGATTCCTTTGAGAATTAAGAGTGTGTCGGCATTGCGTATTTTAATATGCCAAATTGGAAACTTTCGCAACGGAAACAATTAGGCGCTCTGTCCTGATCCGCGCGAAGCGCTGGCTTGACCTCAGCTGAGCTTCAAGCTCATATGGACGGAACGCGGTGTTTTCGAAGCTTGCACCTGAAGACATTCAGCTTTCGCTCTCAAACTTTCCCAAACTTATACGCGACCTAAAAGATGATGTTGTGAGAGAATACGACGCAGCTAAGGACGTCTTTGTCGCCACTCGAGAAATAGAAGAACTTGTTTGGGAACAGGACGTACCTGATTGATCGGTAGCGGTTTGGTGACTCGTTCCAGATGCTGTCGGTGGATTAGCAGACCCGGCTCCTGAAAATAAAAAAAAATCGTTGGAAAGCGGTTTTATCTTTGCCCCCACCCCCCACCATCATTCCATTACCAATGCTGCAGCTCATTTGCGCGAGGCAATCGAGCCTACGCGGTTTCTATCAGGGGCTGTAGACATTTGCACTGTTTAAATCAATCAAGCGTTGCAATTCCAAGTATGGATGCTCCAGGAAAAAAAAAAGCAGGGCTCATATTTTTAAATGTTTTGAATACAGCAACAGCTTTTTGTTGGCAAGTTCCCTCTACATACTGTAAAACTAAAGGCCCTAAAAGACACGAAGAAGAAACAATGACGAAAGGCAAGACGACTTCAATTAAATTGTTTAAGAAAATCACTTGCATTTATAAACGCACACAGATTACTCCAACTTCGATCCTCTTTCGAGAAAGTAGCCTGAATTGGGTATTGCAAAAAAATTAAGGACGCTCACACTAACGCGTACGACTTGCAGTTAGAGAAGCTGTACGCAACCTTCACCACTATCACGAAGGTTTAAGTTCATGATTGCAGCCCATTTGCTTTTCCGCTGCAGCAACGACATTTACTCCATCATTGTTGCTCTAAGTGTGAGCTTCCTTCATTTTTTTTTGGAAGTGATAATCAGTGGACATCACACTGGAGTGGCGAAAGGTATGACGTGTCTGCCGTGCCGAGAGGATGTTGCCATGGTTACGGCGAACGTTGCAAACTTTCTCGTTCCGAACAAGTGTTGCCACGATTGCGGAACCTGGAGATGTATTTTTTGACAATCCTGGCTAATCTCCCAAAGTGGGTATGTTTGGCTTCCAAACGTGCGCCGGGGCCGCCGGGCGGTTGCTTCGAGGCGCGCACACACCAGCGCTTGGCATTTTCTTGGTTTATCTGCCCGGCGGTGGCCGCAGTCTTGGCCAATCTCCCCAAGTAGGTATGCTTCGCCGAGGACGCTGGGTGGACATCGCGGGCACGCACACATTAGCACTCGGAATTTTTGGGGGTTATTTATCTGCCGAGTGGTCGCCGCGAGGCCCGCGCTTACGTGCGTGCTCTCGCCAATTCCTTCGTATTTTCACTGCGGACGCAAAAAACTACGATTTGCTACACAACTTCGCTGTTCGCCATAGCAGTTGTCCCTGCTTTTCTTGACATAAACGCTGCTGTATTTTTTTACTGTAACTTATCATTGACCTGTCTGTCGCAATCAATTCTATGCCCGTGCGTTGTAGCTTCTTTCATTGTGAAGTTTGTATAGTGTATCCATTTGCCTGGTTAAATATATGCAGTGGAAATATCATTCATGTCTCTTGCAGATTTTCTAAACCACAATATCTTAAAAGTCTTGAAACTTCCTCTATCCTGTGTCAAAAAAGGGAAAATAAAGAGCACTACCCCGTATTGCGAAGTTTGCGCCAAAGATAGAGTTAGAGCAGAGCGGAGAGTTTGCCATCGTTCGGAATTGGTTCAGTGACGGGTGCCCCAGAGCCTTCACGGACACGGTTAAAACGGTTGGCGTAAGCAAAAATGCGGTAACGCCTACAGCACGCGGTACCGAGGCCGCTTCTGCACTGTACTATAGTCCTGTTTTCCTATTCGTAACGCTGTAAGTTAGAAAAGCGCAAGTTTTAACAAAAGGTTCTAATTACCCGCTGGCTTTGCTTATTAGTTTTGTAATAGATTGAAGAGCAGTGGTTCTACAAGTAAAATAGCCGAGTCCTCGACGTTACCTTATGGGGATAGGTCGAAAGCAGAGAGCCCAAGTTCAATGTTAGCCTCAACCTCTTTTGCGGTTAAGGTCCTTGACGCGGTCTTTTGCGCGCTTGGCCCCTGCGGTAAGCAATTACGAGACGCGCGAGTGCAGTCAGGGCACGTGCCTGTAAGAAATGTGAAAATGATGTAGCCCAGGGCAAGGAGTAGCACGACGAGGAAGGCGAAAAGTAGCACGTAGACACATCGCACTCTCCTGCAAAGACGGGAACGAATGAAAGCATGAAAGCGTCAGCAAGCATTCTCAGACTACCCACGACAGATATATATATATATATATATATATATATATATATATATATATATATATATATATATATATATATATATATATATATATATATATATATATACGGGTAGGGGAGAGAGTGGTGGGTCATTTCATAACGTTGAAACAGGTGCATATTTTTGAAAATAAAAAGAACTGGAGAAAAACAGATCCGAACCCACGACCTCTAGAATACGCATCTGGTGTGACGACCACTACGCTACCGGCGGGGCTGTCTCCCCTCCAATTTCTTTGGTATATATATTTTGCAATTGCCCCCTGCGCTTGGGGTCGGTAGCCAGCGCCACTACAACTACTCGCGATGAAGGGGACCGTTTTAACACACGGGCCGTGCCTTGAGTGTCTACGACATCTTAAGAGCGGTCGACTAGCGTTGAACCCTCTTTAACTACCTATGCACCAAGACTGCCAGAAGCGAGAGAGAGAGACAGAGAAAGAGAGTTGCTTTATTGAAAGAGAAACGAAAGTCGACTCATCCGATAACTGCCTCTCGGGTTGAGGGCACCTCAGACAGTCTAGGAGGAGAATAGACAGTAAAGATGGTGGACAGAAAACATAGAAAGGGAGAGTAGGATGACGGTTCACAAGCCGCGCAGCATGGGCAGCACTGGCGGCATCATAGCCGGTCTGAGAGTCCCGTGGGCTCTCCAGTCCAGGAGGGCTCGGAACGCTTTTCGTGATTTGATTTGTGACATTCCGGAAACAACAGGTTTTATGAGGTGCATGAAGGCAGTCCAACTTTCGCATACGACGCTCTCAGCGCTGATCGAGCCTGCGAATGCTGTGGACACTCGCACAGCGCATCCGCGAGTGTCTCTATTGCAGGACAGTTTGGGTAGGCGGGTGAACTGGCGATGCCAAGCGTGCGACTTCTTTCCGCGCAGCGGTGACAGCCGATTCGCAGACGAAGGAGGAGAACACGGTCACATCCCGTCAGTCCCCTCGAAGGAAGCGCGTGCGGTGGCTTGCCGTATGCAACTCGGGAGTCAGGGTGCATAGCTGGGATGTCCCTTCGGATAAGGTACCGCACGACGTCCAGGGGCCTGATTGCCTCACTCATCGAAGTGGATGTATTATGCTCTGCTTTTGCCAGGCGATCAGCCTCATTTCCCTTGACGCCACCGTGAGCAGGTAGCCATTGCACATGGATGTTAAGGCCTCTGGCGCTGAGGCTGTGCAGTTTGCTGGCAGGACTTTGTACGGCGAGACAGCTTAGGTGGGCCCGGTCGAGCCTCAGGAGGGCAGCCTTCGAATCTGAGAGGATGGCTACTTTCCAGTTGGTGAGGTTCTGCTCGCACTCTTTAATGATTTCTGCAGCCAAGTGAAGGCCTGTGATTTCTGCCGTTGTCGGGCTTATGGCATCGGGCAGGTGGCATTGCCTGGCCGAAGCGAAGGCAGGCGCGATGGATGCTGCAGCCGCCGTCCCCTTGTCTTGATGCACGGACCCATCGGTGAATATCAGCACGTGCCCCTTAAGGTTCTCCAACCAGGCCGCTGCTTCGTGCCTTTATTCACACACTGGAGTTATCCTTTTTGAAGTTACGTGCGGTGGAGTTGTACTTATGGTGATCTCATTCTTCACGTGGGGTAGAGGAGGTATGATGTGATCAGTCGGGGGCTCGCCGATCAACCATTCGAAGGTACTGACAATCATACCCATTCGAGGGTGAGGCCGTTCTCGTAGCCGTGCGAGGAGAGCGCCTCCGTCTGGAGCCCTATGGAGCCGCTCTACGTGATTGAGAGCTCGCTGTAGGGCGTGGAGTGCGAGTTACCAGGCACCGGCTTCAGCAAGAGTGGCCGCGCATTGCGACTAGAGAGGTCTTAAGTGCATTCCTGTGCTCGGTCTCGAGTTTCCTCTACCGTGTTGGCTTGACGATGACAAGGGGCATAGCGTAGAGGACTGCTGAGCCCACCATAGCATCGTAAATCCGAAGTGCCCAATTGTGTGAGCACCCACGCCCCTTGGCCAAGATTTGACGGATGGCTTTCAGGATACGACTGGACTGGCCGAGTAGCTGTTTCATTGCTGGGCCCCAGGTCAGGCGATGGTCAATAGTAAGCTCCAGATATCTGAGCTGGGTTTTCCACCAGAGCTGTGAGCCGCGCACTTCCAAGGGGGGATTTCGATACCGTGCTCTGGGGTTTGGTTGGAAAATCATAGCTTCTGGCTTGGTAGTAGAAAGCCGCAGTCCGATTGCCGCGATATACTCGAAATTGCATCCAGAGCTCTTTGCAGAGATTTCCTGATTTGGCTGCTCTTAGGCTTTAGTCCCCGGGTCGACAGTGCAACATCGTCAGTATAAGCATAAATGCATACGTTGTGTTTTAGGTCTGTTGGTATGCTGTTAGGAAGGCCCGACAGCGCAAGGTTGAAGAGCAGCGGAGTAAGAACTGCACCTTGGGGCACTCCAGCACTGACACCTCATGGACTGCTGAGGACGTTGCCCACACGAACTTTGAGCTGGGGGCCCGACAAGAAAGCCAGGATGTAGCTCCGCACTCTTCCAATTACATGAATGCGGTCCAGCGCCGCCTCAATAGTTGGATGATGCAGGCGGTCAAACGCAGACTAATGTCCACCAAAACCAGAAATGCCACTTTGTCCATGTGTTGGGCCTCTTCCAGTGCGGATACATCAGCGATGCTGTCGGTGTGCAGTGGAGTTGACGAAATTCGGTTTGTTGCTCGCCAATAGCTTCAAGGGCTCGGACGACCCACTCTAGCCGAGATAGAATGATCATCTCAAAGAGCTTCCCCGCAACCGAAGGTAAGGATACAGGTCTGTATGAGCTGGCTGCGCTTAGTGGTTTTTCGCGTTTCAGGAGTGGGACAACAAGGGCGAGTAGCCAGGAAATTGGCAGTACCCACGAGTGCCAGACGATATTGAAGGCACTTGGAAGGCGTTCTTGCTACGGTCTGTCCGAGTTCTGCATTATTTGGTAGGCGATGTCATCAGCGCCAAGAGTGCTACGACGCTTAGTACTCTGCAGGGCATTCCTAAGGTCGTGCATTGAAAGGTCTTCGTGGCAGAGCGCTGAGATCTGGGAACCATACGGTCCTGATGGCAGCTTTTCTCTCAGCGCGTGGGGTAGAGGCTGCTGCGAGGATGCAGGGAGTTCTGGAGCGAACCTATCTGAAAGCAGTTCCATGAGTTCCTCTATAGTAATACCTTCTCGAATGGCAACGGCATGCACTGGCTGTCACGGAGTCGGAGGCTGTAGTAGTCCATGGAGCAATCTGCAGGCTTGTCTAGGTTGTCGTTGGGTTTCTAACGACTGGCAGATGGACTCCCAACTAGATCGTCGGCGTTGCTTGGAGTGAAGATGGCAGGCAGCATCCACTGTGTTGTACATTGTCCAGTTGGCAGCAGAGTTTGTGCGCATGGCTTGTCGCTGCGCACGTCAACGGGCTGCCCGATGGTTAAGAAGCTTCATATCTGGTACGGGCTGTGCAAAGTTCTCCCGGTAAGGGGCCGAAGCTGCGGTGGAACACCCGGCAAGTTGTCCGAAAAAATCTTCACTCTGGTCTATATTTTTGGTCAGTTTTCTGAATAGTGGCGACTTGACGACCATAACATTGCGAGAATTAGATCGCACGGCCTCATCTGGAGCGAGCAAGATGGGATAGTGATCGGATCCCCATGTGCCAGCTGCGGTAGACCACGACTTGCAACACTGCGATACAAGAGAGAGGTCGAGACATGTTGGGAGGTACATACCACGACGCACAAAGGTGGGCGCCCCGGTGTTCAGAGGCAGCAGCCCAGCTTTGTTGACTGCTTCCAGCAGTTCCTTTCCGCGGCGTGTAGAGGATAGGCTGCCCCAGGCATGGTGGTGTGCATTCAAGTCTCCAAAGATCACACAGTCACGCCCCAACTTTCACCTCAAGGAGATGAGTGATGTAGCGTCCCAGGCCTTTCTTGGTCTCGCATAAACACACGCAATAGAAGTGCCCGTATGCGCTTGGCGAACTGTGATTGCAGCGCACTCTATGCTAGCACATGTAACACCAGAAATGTCAACAGCTCAGTGGGCCAGCACAGCCCGTACATATAGCCCTACGCGTGACTTCCCAGCCGTGTGAGCTGGGTTATTACAGTGTTCACTGACACATACACTGATCGTGCACACGGTGGCACCGTGGTAGGCCACATACCCAGGAAGACAATAGGTCCCTGGGCGGGTGTACGCCTCCTGCAAGGCAACCACATGGGATTGTTGCCGAATGTGGCGGTTCACATCGTCGGCGTGGCGGGAGTTTTAGGAACGTACACTCCGCTGGAGAATGCGGGGACGCCATCGTCTATTGCGGTCCCTAGCCAAAATGTACTGACTGTGAAGGTCCTTGAAGCACCACTGGTGTAGCAGGTAGAGCTGGAATGTTGAAACGAACTTGCTGGGCTGCTAAAGCAGCCATAGCAATATGGTAAGCCGGCGCGTCTGGCTGGAGGGTGGACGCAATCCTGCACAGCAGTAGAGGAGCCTGTATCGCTGCGTCGCGCCTGTCACGCATTTCAGTAGTTCCACGCAGATCCGTTAAAGCCACTCCTTGGCCTGCATTACTGGTGCACATTGCCGGCTGGGTGCCCTGCTTACCAGCATTCATAAACTGCTGTTTAAGGATCCTGCGTTGCTTGGCGGCATCACCATAGCTTCTTCTTTCCCTGCTACTTGCTGGTGCAATCATGGGCTGTTTTGCAGCTTCCTCTGCCCAAATCTTTGCACGCACTGCCAGTCTAGACTCCTATTCGGTTGACTGCAGCAGTGCCATTGCCACTTGATGCTCCTGCTGCCCACCACAGTTAGTAAAGTGGGGGACAGCAGCTGAACAGGACGCCCGCTCGTGGCCACCATCGCCGCACCGACAGCACCTCGACGGGCCTCTGCAGCACGAAGTTACGTGGCCAGGCGTCCACAACTACAGCATTGCACGGGCGGGGCCGTCACGGTCTCACTTCTAGCCGGAACATGAAGAGGTATATAGTAGGAGGCGGGGTCGGGTCCTGGAAGTGCATCAGTATGGAGCGCTCTGCCCTCTATTCTACTGCAGCCACAGGTACGGAGGACTCCAGTCCTTCCAACATCTGGGACACTTGTAGTTCCAGATCAAGACACCATACACGAACCCGCAGCTCACGTTCGGGTCTGCAGGTGCCTGTGCTGTCACCGGTATACCACAGATATACCACAGGTATACCACAGGGGCGTGCTGAATTAATACAGCAATAAGAGTAGGCAGTCAAGAAAGCCAAGGAAAGGGGAGGCAGTGGTAGGTCATTTGATATCGCTGAAACAGGTACTAATTTTTTAAATACAAAAAGCAAGTGGCGATACACATGCCCGCCGGTGGGATCCGTACCCACAACCTCCAGAATACGCGTCTGGTGCGACGGCCACTACCCTAACGACGGGGCTGTGCTCCCCTCTACTTTCTTGGGTATTTACGTTCAGGTAATTGCTTTCTGCGCTTGGGGTGGTAGCCAGCTACTCGGGGTGAAAGGGACCTTTTTAACCCCCGGGACCGAGACTCGAGTGTCTACGACACGTCGAGAGTGGTCGACTAGCGTTGAACCCTCTTAAGCTACCTAATTTCCAAAGACTGACAGAACTGAGGCCCTCCCTCTGCATGTAGAGAATCAGAAAGCGAAGTGAAGGGCTCGTTGAATTAATACAGAAATAATGCTAGGCAGCCAAGAAAGCCAAGGAAAGCAAAGAGGGAAATGTGGTAGGTCATTTGGTATCGTTGAAACAGCTTTTTGAAACAACGATGGGAAGTGGGCAAAACATGCCCGCCGAATGAAATTTGAACCCACGACCTTCAGAATACGGATGCGGGCAGGCCGCCATTGGAATATGAACCTGGCAACGTTTACCATGCGAACTTTATTTACTGAGGACAGCCTAGTTGTGCTGTTCGAGGAATTGGAAGGCATTAAATGGGATATAATCGGGCTTACCGAGGTTAGGAGGACAGGTGAAGCATTGAAAGGGCTTAAAAATGGAAACGTCCGGTGTTACCGTGGCCTAGTGGACAGAAGAGAACTGGGAGTGGTATTTCTACAAATAAAAGTATAGCGGCAACACAGAATACTATTGCATTAACGACAGGGTAGCCGGTTATGTAATTAGTCTTAATAAGAGGTACAATCTTAAGGTGATACAGGGCGACGCGCCTACATCCAGTCACGACGCCCAGCTAGTTGAGCACATCTATAAGATGTGAAATCGGCAACGGCTGACATAAATACACAGTATACCGTAGTTATGGGAGGCTTCGATGCGTTAGAAGGAAAGAAGCATGTTGGAGACAACGCAGTTGGGAAATATGGTCTGGATTGTAAAAATAACAGAGGCGACCTATTAGTAAAGTTTGCATAACGGAATAATCTGCGCATTATGAATACCTCCTTCTGCAGCGTGATAATCGGAAGTCGACGTGGAGGAGCCCGAATGGGTAGCATAAAAATGAAATAGACTTCATACTGTGCGATAACCCAGCTGGCGTCGTGCAGGATGTGGAGGGTGGAACGTCGTGACCACCGTATGGTAAGATCTCGAATTGGGCTAGATTTTGTTTTTGCTTGGATGGTATTTGTTTGGTTTATATCACCTTATCTATTGCCCTCAAAGGATGCCTTACGTAGGTCCAAGCAGGTTTATCAGTTGCATTGGTATTCCTTCCGGGCCCACTGCTGTCTGGGGGAAACCTTTTGCTCTTCTTCTTTTCCATTCAGGGTTGCTCCCACTACTGTGTCACTGATGTTATCGGTGCAGGCTTCCCTACTACTATTGCCCTAAACGTCTCACTAATCACCCGATGAATATGCTTTAACGCGTGCTCTCCTACATGTTTCTCCTCCTCACCAATCAAGAATTTTTTATGGATATCGATTTTTGAACTTAGTAATTTACATGGCTCCAAAACCTTTTGAATGCACTTTTGCCCTTCTTCCGTATTTCTGACATCCATTGTTCGCTTTTCTGCTTGATTTACACTTGCACCATTTTTTGCTCTTCTAGTTTTTTCCCGGTAGATATCCCATTTTTCGTTCACTACCTCCGGTTCTATACCAGTTCTTTTTGCCTCTCTATGTTCTCTCGACGCCTTTTTTTCGCAGCCTCTTTTATTGCCTTATTTCACCAGCCTCTCTGCTTTCTCTTCCCTTTACATCGGTTTCGTTGCTTTGCTTCAATCATGTTACATTTTATAAACGTCATCATTTCGTCGTAATCCATATTTTTGTCTGGGTGTTCATTGATTTCATCTTCCATCCTATCAGCGACGCTCTTTAGCTGCTCGTTTTTCAAATTAGTTCCTCCAGTCGTACCTATCTCTAATTTTGTCTGGGTTGCGCCTCCAAAGTGCAAGGTTAGCCGCTTGTGGTCGCTTCCTAAGCTGCCTGTTCCATTCTCATCTACCCTCGTTTCCCGCAACCTTTCCTATACTGTCTCGCAGACTAGACTGTAAGTCTATGCTGTACTGTCTGTTACAGCTTTCGCGCGTAATTTGTCCTTAACACTTTTTTTCCGTATTTACTATTACAAGCTGCTGTTCCTGAGATTGATCTATCACTAGAGAACCGTTGTGGTCTGTGTATCCATCAAAATCTTCTATGTGGGCATTCATATATCCAACAAAGATTATTTCACCCGAATCTTTGAAGTCGTTTAAATCTCTTCTCAAATAGTTTACCATTCCCTCGTTGTCCTCCCTAGCTCTGCTTCCACCCGCAGATACACAACTCCTAACCATGTATTTTTCCCCGCTATGGTGCCTCTAACCCATAGATGCTCTTTACAGATTTCATGCACTGTCTGCCGGTCGGTGCCTTGTTTAATAAGCATGCAAACACGTCCCCCTCTATTCATTCCTGTGGTCCTGTTACATACTTCACAGACGTAACTGTCTGGCCGGTGGGGCTCCTAGGTCTCGGAGGTGAGTCTCGGCTAAAGCGTACTCGTTTATTTCTTTCCGTTCAAGTTGGTCTTGAATTTTTACCCACCTATCAGGCTTTCTGTTTCCCTGCATATTTATGTAGCTGATTAAATAATAAACATTTATTTCATTTGTTTTTCCCTTCCCACTTACGGGGTCTATTTTTGTATTTTACATATTTTTTCACTCTATTGTTTCCACTTAAATCGCTTCTGACGACGTCCGCAGTTGTGTCTGTAGGTTGTCCGGTTAGCTCTAGGCCTGGCTGCCTCCCAGCGTTCAGTGTGCATGTGTCCCTTGCTTCCCCTTTGTCTCCTAGTTTGCCTTCCTTAGCTGCGCGGAGCCCCCCCAAAAAAGCTTCCGCTGTCCCACCTAAGCGCCACCCCATCTTGTTTCCTACCCTGGGGCTAAAGTGAATCTCATACCGCTGAAAAGCTTGCCAAAGTCCAATGCTGCCCACTGACCTGTTCACGTCTATAACGTCAAGCTCAAGTTCCCTTCCGCGCCTCGCGATCCAACTGTTAGCAGCCAGTACTGCCCTTTCGGCGTGCACGCCCTGCTTTGTCACCTCCAGCACGGTGCATACTGCAATGAGTCCATTTGGGGTCGTCGCCCCACCGGCTGCTTACCCCCTGCGCTATCTCCTCGCCAAGTTTTCTCTTCTCCCCCTAGAGAACATCGTTAAGCCCCGCGCCAAGCACCACAAGGTTTCTAGCCTTACTGGACAAAGCCAGCTGCCCCTTGGCTTGTGCAATCACCTTCTGCATCGTTTGACCGTTGAAACAACCCACCTTCACACGCTTATCCCGTCCCACCCTCCCCACTATTGTAGCGCTACTCCTCTTCAACTTAGGGTGTCCCGCTATGATTACCACGCTATCATCTCCCACGTGCCGCTCTTTACTGGTACCCTGCTTATTGACTGGCTTTGCTGACCCATCTTGCAGCACGTGGGAGTAGCTGTTGCCTTTCGTATAATGCGCCCCGTGTGTCACCTCGGTGCATGCCTCCACTACGCTGCATGGGCCGAGGTGTTCGTCATTTGTTGGCGAAATGACGATCCTTTCTAGCTTCCTCGTTTTTAAGTAGCCCATTGGACATCATAAAGGCTGGGCGTTAAAGTATATGTAAATCGTCAATACTTCATGTGTTTTTTAGGCCGCAGCCCTTTGGCGCCTCCCTGGGTTCAGCCGCGTCGGCGTCGTCGTGATCGAGAACGAACGGAAGACCGAGCGGTGAACGATGGGAAGACCGACGAGTAAAAGAAGGCACAGGAGGAGAGTGTCGCGAAATTGAAAGGGGGGGGCGGTTCGCCGTGGCGGCGCGAGCCAGCACTCCCCGAAAGGGTGCGGTGGGGGAGGGAAGGGGGCAGTATGCTGTGCCCGCACGAGGCGACCGACGGCGCAAGGCTTGGCGAAAATGTGAGGGGGGCGTGTGCGGGATTAGGATGCGCGTTCGCTTAAGACGCAGTTCGCGGTCTCTTACTGAGACGAACTTCGCGCCGCCGACGCATAGGGTCACCATATCTGCCGTCGAGCGAACCAAACGAGCGACCAAGGCGCTGGACTGGGCTAGTTGGTACATGTTCTGTTGGAATAAAAAACCAGCGGAAAACACAGGACACAGGCCAGCTTGTCCCGTCGTTTTCTTCTGTGTCCTGTGTTTTCCGTTGGTTTTTTATTCCAACCAAACGAGTGATTGGTGCCTCAGTGCACGGCAGCTATAAGGAGTGAGCGCTGAACTGCGAGGGAGGCAACCGGTCATGCGCTTCGTCAGCCGCTGCAGCTAAACGAGCTGCCGGAGCGGAGGCTTAGCAATACCGACGCCAGAACCCCCAGTGAGTGCTGAAACATGAACAGCTGCGCCCAAATATCGCATTAGGGAGTATCGTAATCGTCAGCCAATTTTTAATATCTTGCCACTGCTGATTTTAAACTTGTGAACTTTTACAGGGAAAAAGCAGTATTTTGAATGCACCTAAGTCTATTTAGTTGTTACGGTCACTTCAAACCCCAAAAATGTTCTCACTTCGCTAATATTCTAGCCCACCGAACCGGTTCCTGAACAGTTTGAAGCTTGCGAACCGGTTCGCGAACCAGTTCGGGTTGGCATTTAGTCGAACCGGAAGTGAACCGGAACGAAACGATTTCACCCGAACCCGAACCGTAACCGAACCGATATTTTTTCGAGTGGACACAGATGTCAAGAAAGCCTCGGAAACCAAAGGGGAGAATGTGGTAGGTCATTGAAACAGATAAAGAATTTGGAAAGACAGAAAGTGGAGAAAAAATGCCCCCTGGTGGGATCCGAAACCACAACCTCCTTTTCCTCACTTTCTTCCTGTCTTTGAAACAGGTAAGAATTTTTTAGACAGAAAGTGGAGAATAATGCCCGCCGGATAGGATCCGAGCCCACAACCTCAACTTCTGGAGGTCGCGGGTTCGGATCCCACCTGGCGGGGTTTTTTTCTCCACTTTCATTCTGTCTTTCCAAATTCTTTATCTGTTTCAATGACCTACCACATCCTCCCGTTTGCTTTCTGAGGTTTTCTTGAATGGCAACCCTTATTTCTGTCTTATTTGAAAGAGCCCCTCATTTCCGATTCTGATTCTATATATATATATATATATATTCACCACTTTCTTTCTGACTCAAAAAAATCTTCATCTGTTTTTGTGACCTATCGCATTCCCCCTTTGCTTTCCGAGGTATTCTTGACTGCCAACCCTTATTCTGCTAATATATATATATATATATATATATATATATATATATATATATATATATATATGTCTACTGGGTGCGCGAGGTATTTGAGTGGAGAACGCTTCAGTCCGGCACAACAAAATATCTCCAGCAAAATCCGACATACTTTCACCAAACTTTGCGAAGTGCTTCTCCGACGGTTTATTTCCATTACCACTCAATTAATCCGCCATCGGCCGCAGTAAGCGATTCGATTTGGTTTCGCAAACGGCTGCATGCACGGATCAGGTGCTGCTTAGAAATGTTGGCCATTGAGTGAGAAATGGCGGCCTTCAACGAGTCTTTTGTATTGTGTGGGCCTTTGTTGGCCTCTCCCTCAACGACGCCCAGACATTGTAGTGGTGCGGATTTAAATCTGGAGAACAAGGAGGCCACAAGTTGGGAGTGACGCGGTCGCCGAAGTTTCAGCCATGCCAATAATGGGAGATGCAGGCGGTGCGGACAGGAGCCGAATCTTGCTGAAAGGAATATGGTCTTCCTTTAGAAGCACTCTCTATCCCTGGCTTTACAACGGGGGCAAGCACATTCACGTAACCGGCAGCATTAACCCGGGGTCCTGCAAAAAATGTGTGGCGGCATGACATCACCCTCATTTCGGACAACGGATACCACCATCGCCGGGGAAATTAATGGCTTGTGGCGATGTCTCACCGCTTTTCCTTTTTGCCACAGATACCACGTGACCACCACAACACATCAGTTCTGTCCTCACATTGTAAATGTAAACGAACGACTTCGCTACTTTCAGAAAGGTGGCAATTCTCAAGTCGCTGGGCTGCGCGGCCAGGGCGACGAGGACTACATGGTGTTTTATATCCTGCTTCAACTCGTGTGAAAAGAGAATTAATTCCAATCCACATATCAGGCCACAGCGACTAGTGGTAAAAGCGCTGCCCTAAAAACAGAAAAAAAATCAGTTCCCAACTGCTCGTGGCATTCAACGCTCTGCACAACAAATTTCTGTGGTGGTGAAACAAGCTACCGCAAAATCAGTCAAGAGAAAGTTCACAGGTGTCTACGTACAGAGAGAGCTCAGAAACTAGCTGAAACTCAATACGGTACAATAGGTATGCTCAGGATATTGTTCCTGACTACTATGAAGCGCGTGGAACAGCGTAACAGAAAGGCTTCTTCGCCTAGAACTGCCAACTCATTTTCTAAATGACTCACAAGGGTCGACCGTACACGCCAAAGCAGTGGAAACATAGCCCGTTGTGGTGGGGCGCGAAGACACGCGGCACCACGATTCCGCCACAATACAAAAGCACCAGCACACATCAGGAAGTTCACCAACACGTCATTTCAACGCGTGCTCATTCGAAGCGTGACACCAAACAACCTGCTTAACATAGTCCAAAACGTTGCCGCTACACGACACAAGCAAGGCATGCTCTAGTGCTTCTGTGTGCCCGCAGAGCGGGCACCGTGAGGAACGCACAACGCCGAATCTCGCTAGATGGTCACACGGAAGAAGAACTTCCAAGCCACGCAACCATCCAAAATACCGAACATCAGACGGAAGGGCCGCCGATGTCACCTGATGCCAACGCATGCCACGTGATCTTGCTATCTGTTGATTGACTTACTGATTTATTGGCAATTTTTCGCACAGTTCGCTTGCCTTACCTTCCCTAAAATTTAGGCTTGGCAAGGTAGACTTGACGTTTCTCAGCGTTTTGCCAACATAGGCACTCTTCTATCTTTGAACAAACTGCGCAGAATGAATGATAAGGGGTAGACGAACCAGAAACCGTACCCCTAGATATATATGATGAGGCTGCTGGTGTGTATAACGATAATTAAAATTCTCAAATACCTCGCGCACCCGGTATATATATATATATATATATATATATAGAAACATAGGTCGGCAGTCTACAACGCCAAAGGAGGCATAGGGGTGTGGTTAGGCTCTATATTTTACTACGGTTAATGAAGTTAAGATTTTTTTTAATATACGGAAGAAAGAAAGAAAAACACGCGCCCAGAGTGGGGACCGAACCCACGCCTTTCGATTAGATCTCGTATGCCTTACCTCGAATCTCGAATATATATATATATATATATATATATATATATATATATATATATATAAAGGCAATCCAGGACTGCTTCTGGTGTGACCACGCCTTCTTAGGTTTCTCGGGGTTGCTTCGCGACGTCATGTTTAGTCAAGAATACACCCCTTTGAGCGCGTCTGCACCAACTAAAGGAACGAACACCCCGGTATTTCTTGGGCTCCAGGATGATGCTTTTCGGTGGGTGCAGCTAAATGGCTCCCGTGGCTTCCGAAACATGTGGCCCGAACACGGAAATGGTCATTTTCTGAACAATGCCTTTTCGATGTTGCCCGGGCATAGCGCTTGTTAAAGGAGATACGCATTCACCTGGGCAAGCTGGAGTGGGGCGTTATTCACTGCGTTCGGTTGCTTGTCAGGCAACTGCGGCGTTCGCGTGATGGGAATGCGTACCCGTGTCTAGTCCCCTAGCGAGGACGTCGCGTTCCTCACCTACGACAAGCTACGCCTGTTGGCACACTGGAAACTCGGTGGGTGCTGTGTTTTTAGAGACGATACGTTATAGCTGGCCTGGCCAACCCCGTCCACCTGTCTGCAGAACTGTTCAAAGCGCGACGCGATTGAACAGAAGCCTTATCTGCAATCCGTCGCGCAGTCCTTGGCGAAGTGGGCTGTCCCGAAGCCCGAAGCTAGTAATTTGTCGCTGAAGGGTGAGGAGCTGACCAGCGATAGCCTCCATTGTCACTGAAGAGCGGGTCATATGTCCCAAGCACCATATCGAGCCCGTGTCCGGCCCACGGTTGCCTGCATGAAGCCGCTGGCCTGGAAGGCCAGGGAAGACTGACGGACCCAACCAACTTGCAAACTCCGAAGAGCTGGGTCGTTTGCGCAATATTCCGGGCCGCATGCAAAAAGCTCGGCGACATCGTGAATGCGAGGAGCAGTGGTAACTACTCGTTGCCCTCCTTTATGGGTGTCCGAAAGTCCGCCGGGGCAGTCACCAGATGTATTCGCGCTCACACACATCATGACGCTTGCGGACATCACGACACCCTAAAACTGCACCCAGGGTAGTGTGAGGCACGGACGTCTATTGTAGGACCCCAGCTTCTCCAAGAGGGAGGAAGACCACGCCCCATTCACCGCGACATGCGACACTACCGAAGCAAAATGCGAGACCACAAGGATGCACCTATCTCTGACGAGCACGTTCTAGCGACACTTGTCGAACCAGAGAGTGAAAAGGTAAATGACAAAAACAGCAAAAGGTATCTTGACATCTTGACATTACCGTTATAGCTGGCGTTTTACCGTTATTACCGTTATTACCATTGTTATTACCATTCTTACCGGCGTTCTTACGGTTACTACTGCCGTTATTACCGCTATTATAGCTATAAGTCGCAGCCCATAAGAGTGTACAATCCCACAACTTGAGGTCTACAGAAATAACGTGATTATGCTAATTACTAAAGTAGTACAGTTGGTTTATGTAAATGTCGCTATGTGTGGCCAACAAGGGCGATTCGCAAAGCTACCATAGAAACAGAAAGAAGAAAGAAAATGGCAGAATCTCTACTCCGTGGATGGTGGCGAGGGTGCGGAGTACGGGGACTCGAAATTACATCCAGGTTGCGCCAAGTGACATCCGATTTGCACCCTGACCGCCATTCCATTCAAGCCGTGAGCTGCACCTTGATTATTCCCTAAATGAAACTGCAAGTCACGGCTGAAATCGAATTTCTCTTTATTTTCGCTTGATGGTGGTGTGCGCACGAATGGACGCGGACGGACATTGGGAGGTCCTAAGGTACTGTGCACCGTTACAGGCGTGGGAGTAAGCCGTTTGACCCTCGGGTACTAACTCATGGTCGTAGCCCAATTAACGAAAAAAAAACGGTCGTAGCCCAATTGGGTAACACGACAGACACTATTTCTGTCTTGTCTACCAGACACGGTGTCGAATCCTGCCGGTGCCTGTGTGATTTCTTTGCGATTGTAAATGCTATGCGCATGGACACGGGTGGACATTGTGTGGTCTTAACGTGCCCCGACCCTAAAAGAAACGACGCATTGGCAAAACGATAAAGAATGTGGTGAGTGGCTAGGGTCGCACGGTTGGACGTGTTTAGCAGCCCGGCCGTTTCTGCTGCGATAGACTGAGGTGCCCACCTCCACGGCCGCAGTGGATTGTGGTCGCCCGCGGAAAGACGCATGGGAAGGGGTTGCGAGGGAGCACAAATGTGACGCTAAAACCACCCCACGTCAACGCCACCAAAACCGTTAGGACGCGAAGATTGCGCGCTGACGCAATCTTGCTCTATGGTTATATGGTTACCTTGCTCTATGGTTATATGGTCTATGGTTATCTTGCTCTTGCTCTATGGATTGCTCTAAGGTTACGAATGCAATAACAAGTTTCTGAATTACGGCCGGCCTACCATAAATACGGTACCTTATTACGATACAATACAATACAATACGGTACAATAAGTACGGTACTTTGCAATAATAATTCTGTGTTAAAAATATAATGAGCGTAGATTGAAATGTTTAATTCTTCGTATTCTATACGTGAGTAGTGTGAGGTGATTCTTACAGAACAAAACGTATCACGGAAAGCGACGGAGTGCAAACAAGCACGCCCTTTACCGAGTCCATTTAATGGAAAAACACGTGTACATATCTATTCAAATAAAATATCAGTGTAGGTCGTATAACGGCGTGGCAATGAAGTTGTGGGGGAGTAAAAATATTAAAACGTGGAAAAGGACGGTAGCAGAGAAACCTCGTCTCATATTATCACCATCTGCAGCACCTCAAATAACTCATCTGTGTATTTAAATAATGTAAATAAATAAAGCCATGAAAACTGCCCTACCCTTGCTATCTTCAGAAACCTCTAATATTGTTTTATCGTCTTCGTTGTCATGCAGGTCGTCACCTTCGGTAATCCGCATTGAAATGATGGGCACGTAGTTCAGCATTTATTTGATTAAGTAACCGTTGCTTATTCCGAGCCAGAAATCCGCTTCTGCAACACTGGACCGTGCTCAAGCCCTTTCGTAGGACTGTTCATTGCTGGGTGTTGACAGGCATGAACATTGCTCTGATGCATTTGGGTCCCCTTCACGTAGGCTCCACGTCAAAGAAAAGGTGGTGCTTGACACATTCCTTGACTTTAAAAAAAAGAGGTATTGTCTTCTTTAAGCTGGTTTTCTTTCGAACCTTGATGCTCCTCTACCCATTTTTTCCTATCCCATTTTCCAAGTCTTGTGACATGCTTGAGACCGTACAGAAATGTTGCTTCGCGTGCGTGTTTCTTTAAAACTATGCGCATTTTATTCTGCTCGTTTGAGCAACTGATGTTTTATGGTGTTTGGGTCGCATTACAGAGAGTTTAACCGAGCTGCTTCAATGGTGTGCACGGCCATGCCTAAAATGCACGATCAATCACGAAGTATGTCGACAGAAAGTCAATAAACCGCTCGAGTGTAAAGCGAGGTACTTGCCATGAGCTCGGCTCTGGGGCGTACTGGGTAGCGGGCCTGCAGAACACCAAGAAAGTTGAAACGTAAAACTCAGACAGCGATGTATCTGTCTACGCTGTTTAAATCAACGAAATGCGGAATCGTTTCTAATTCTTAAATTTTCTTACATTTCTTTGCCGGTAACTTTTTCCTACTGCTTAACTGAAAAATATTTCGTACATGCGTCACAAACTTTCCCACATTGGCCGTCGGCCTTTGATGCCGTACTTCGTAACACTGATGAGTGTGCGGGCGGCGGTAACTATCATTACAGCACAAAAAACACACGCACGATCGCCAGTGTTGAATGTTCTGGCACGCGTCAATTACGTAACCACGACAATGTCCCAGTTAAGATAAAAGTTGGGCTACTGGGTGCTTAACAGAAGCTTGGACATGACATCCAGTGCGAAATAAGCGGTCGAGAAGGAGCAGATGGGACGACTAGTACAAAGCATTCGTCCCGTCTTTTCTCTCACCGCTTGTAATTCTTTTCTGTTGGCAACCACGCCAAAATTCAGGACATGCGCCTCACGTTTTTATTACCTGAGAAATTTCGAAGCATGCAAATACGCCATGGCATTCAGAAACTTGGAAACGGGTAATATTCGACAGAGTTTGGAGCAGGAGCCCAACTGCCCATACCGAGAAAGCTTTTCTGTGCTTCTCCACCAAAGATATTAGGTGGTGCATAAGTAAACGAGATGAAGCATGGTTGAACGTTGGGCGGTTGTGCGGCTCGGGAGAGCGCCAACTGTCGCTCTTGACGAAGTAGTGTGACTGGCGGGGCAAGTGCGGCGGGAGACCGGTTTCGCTGCGCAGGCGTTTCTCTGTAGGGAGCAGCATTCATAAAAACGGATCCACACCCTCTACTTTGTCTGATCGCGGTTACTTCAAAATGTGCGGCCTCCAAACAAATTTCGGTGTGGGTGCCGAAGAAGGGTATTTCGTGCCTCGCCTACTGGCACGCAGTCATAAGCTGTCAGAGTGACGCAGCAAACGCATGTTTCAAAATATCGAGGAATTCATTAACGCTGACGACATGGCGGCGATTTTAAGCGCTGAAGAGCCAGCAGCACCGCTCCCCCCCCCCCCACCTTTTCCTCAAACTTCCTCGCACGTGCCTTGACTTTCAGTCAACAATCGACCTTACACTGGAAGGAGCAGGCCAGGTAGGCGAGTAGAAGGGGAAGACGATAAAGAACGAAGACAACGAGCAGCTTGGTCCCCATGCTCGGGACAGCTGCAAACCTACCATGCGCGCCGATACAGCAAGTCCAAGCGGAAGACTGCACCCCACACCCACCGTAGCCGTTGCTGCCCACGACAGGACTGTGCTATAAAAGAAGTGCTTGATTCCTCTGTCATAGCAATCGGTAAAGCACGAAAGTGAAATGTGCAGCGAAATCTTCAGCTGAGCACGATTTGCGGGTCGCGGCTGTCTTGCGGGTGTGCTTGGCCAGCGACCCCCTGCTGGCGGGTCGCTTCGACAAAGGTTTACTGGCGTCATTTCCGTGACGAATATGACAGAGAAATTTTGGTATATCCCGGCATAAAACACTTTCGTGATAAATATAAAACCCGAAAACTAACAACCCAAAGTATTACACACTCTTTAGTACTAAAAGTTGCTTCCCCGCAAGAAGACCCTGTGTGAGGGGTGCGCCCTTTTAAGGCCACTTGCTTCGTTGTACTGGCGTCACTTCTGTGGCGGATATGACGTCACTAAAATATTGGTTATATCCTGGAATAAAACACTTTTGTGTTACAAAGGATGAAAAATGCACGCACCTTCGACAACATCGCCCCTATTCCCTTGAGGTGACTCCCCGGCCGAAGGAACAGTAAGCGCGCACCAATACACGAAACGACTGGCCGCTGCCCAAAAGCCTTCAAAGGAAATGAAGCGTACGCTAGCGATACTGGGCGCACGTAGTCAAATGGACAGGTGAGCCCGCTCCCCCTTCCACAACGACGCCCCCCATGAATTCAGTTAAGCTTGCCACGATTAACGTTGTGGGTCTCATTTACTCAACGCTAAGGTGCTGGACATTGATTTGTTTAAAGAACGCACTATCAACGTCACCTTCCCACAGGAACCTAACACTGCAACTTCAGCCGACGCAAAACACTTCGTTCACTTTTTCAGCCACCAATATTCCTTCACTTTTAGCCTTTCCAATAAGGAAGCAGGAACTTGTCATATTGTCGACACTGACCTGGCCAGAGATGGCCGCTTTTGCATGGCCGATGCAATCATGTAGAGGAAGCTCCCATTTTCTCAGTGCACATGCCCGCCAAAAGATTCCGCCGAGCATGCCGAGTTGTTTGTTGTACTCCCCCTGCACCGTTAGGTTTCCGAAAACGTGTTTCTTTGGGCGAATTTAACTGCATCATAAATGCTAGAGACTGGTCGAAAAAAAGGGCAAGGCGTGCCTCTCGCCCAGGATTTTGCCGTCCGTATTTCAACACGGCCACTCGGTGGATGCAGCTATTGAGCAGGAATGGATTGATCGATTGAATGTAGGGTTTAACGCGCCGACGCAACGTAGGCGATGAGCCGCGCGGTAGTGGAGGGCTCCGGATTAATTTTGACCCCGTTGGGATCTAACATGCACCGAAATCTCGTACACGCGGGCGTTTTTGCTTTTCACCTCCACTAGAAAAGCGGCCGCCGCGGCCGGGAATCAACCCCTCGACCTCGTGCTCAGCAGGGCAACGCCTTAGCCACTGCGCCTCGGCGGCGAGTAGAGCAGGAATGAACGCACCAGGCTACATGCGTTGGCGCGGCCATTCGCTACCCCGGTTGGACCGCGTCTATGTTACTGGGGAGTTTTCGAAAGTGGTAAG
>NW_027526422.1:87042106-87228218 GCF_048455015.1 Haemaphysalis longicornis
AATCTCGTACACGCGGGCGTTTTAATTTTCACCTCCACCAGAAAAGCGGCCGGCGCGGCCGCGAATCAACCCCTCGACATCGTACTCAGCAGGGCAACGCCTTAGCCACTGCGCCTCAGCGGCGGGTAGAACAGGAATGAACTCACCAGGCTACAAGCGTGGCGCGCCAATCGCAAACCCGGGGTCGGACCGCGTCTATGTTACCGGGGAGTTTTCGAAAGTGGTCAGCTACGATGTCACACCAGTCCCCTTTTTGAACATGGTCTCGTAACTGGAACCCTAGCAAAATGACCAGAAAACAGGCACGTGTGCTACGTAAAAGTTTCACCGTCTGGCGATGGAACTGCAGAGGATACAGAATGAAAAGTGGAAACTTCAGCAACCATATACACGTTGCGCCACACCGAAGTGCCGCACGTCACAGCAATAACGAACCCACGGCACGACCGAATTGACAGGATACAAATCGTATATTCCACTTGACTTCGACAGCGAAAACAAGGATGGAGCACCAGCAGTCACCACTATATTCAAGCATAACATACCGGCAATAAATATCTTCAGCGAAATCACACGGCCGCACCACGTACTCACCGAGCCGGCTACCACGACCGGTAGTCAAAGTGACGCTTCTTCGTCCTGAACCTAGACAGTAGTCCAAGGAAGCAGCTTCGCTTCTCCAAGCTGTTCGGCAAAGCAACCGAACTAATCCACAATAAGGCAATGCTGGTGATACTGGGCTACGTTAAGGTCCCACATGCCACATGGGGCTACGACAGGAACACAGCCAAAGGCACGCTACTGTGGATCGACGCGGAGCAAGAACATCACCCGCTTGTCATGCAGCCCGGTCATTTGCCGCGCAGGGGCACGATCATAATGCAGGACACTTCACGGGATCCCACATTCGTAAAGAACACCAGGCCACACAAAGTGGTCCAACACCCCTGACACACCTGTGAAGTGATCACTGCAACATACCAACCGCGGTCGCCACAATTCCTCGCAAACCCAAAACAGGAAAGCAAAACAGAATCACCAACTGGGCATCTTTCCCCAAACTCATAAATCTGAACGACAACAACAGAAGCGAGATAGAAGACCTAAACGTCTGGACAACTTTGAAGTCCGTCACGGCCGGCGCGAACAATACGATGCCGCAACAGGCAGAGTTCAACGGGGCCGATTCCCCTCTCGTCAACCCGTGGCGTGCCCCCGCGAGACAAAAAACTTCTCAAGAAGAACAAGAGAAATCGCTCCGTAGACGCAAAAATATTCAGGCTTAATTCGACGCAAACAAGCTCTGGTAAATACCTGCGCCAAATGAACGCGTCCATGTGCACGGCAAGAACGTGGAACATTCTAATTATCCTACTTGACGGTAACAAAAGACAAACAAATTGAAGAGAAGAACTCGGAACGCTGCTCTACGGCTGATGGGTACTCAAGCAGACTGGATAGATACCTTTCAAAGAAAACACGCAGACACGTCAACACCGAGCCAGGAAATCCCTTACGCTGGTGTAACCGCTCCCTCCTTGTACACTCCATTCATAATCATCACCTCATCACCAGCCCGTCTACGCCTACTGCAGGGCAAAGGAATTTCGCATAGATGTACAATTATCCCGGTCCTGTGCTAACTGCGAGCAATTTATAGACGAAAACTTCTTGATCTCTTCTGCTCATCTAACATTCTGCCTACCCCTGCCACGCTTGCCTTCGCAAGAGATACACTCTGTTACCCTTATTGAACAACGGTTATCTTGCTTTCGCATTACATGCCCTGCCCACACCCATTTCCTCTTGTTAGTTTCTACTAATATATCCTTAACATGCGTTTGTTGCCTGACCCACTCCACTCGCTTCTTATTTTTTAATGTTGCCTCTATCATCTTCCGCTCCTTGCTCGCTGAGTCTTCCTCAATTTAAGTTGAACCCTTTAGTAAGCCTCCAGGTTTCTACCCCGTAGGTGCGTACCGGTAAGATGCAGCTGTCATACACTTCCTTCTTCAGAGAGAATGGCAGGCATAAATTCACTACCTGAGAATGCCTTCCGAATGCACTCCACCCCATTCCAATCATTCCTATGGTTGAGTTCTAGGATCGCTGCTTGGCCTAGGTACATTTATTCGCTTACCAGTTCCACTGCCTCGCTACCTCTCTCAAACCGCTGTGGTCTCTTGAGGCTATTGAGCATTACGTTAGTTTTCTGCATATTGATTTTCAGGTTCATAATTCTACTCTGCTTGTCCAGTGCGGAAAGCATGCTTTGCAATTCGTCCCCGGAGTTACTTAGTAAGGCAACGTCATCAGCAAATCTGAGGTTACTGAGGTATTCTCCATTATCCTTTACACCCACCTGTTCCCAATTTAATGTTCTGAATACCTCTTGCAAACATGCTGCGAGTAACATTGCAGATTCTTGTCTGATGCCCTTCCTTATAATTATTTTACTGCTGTCCTTGTGGAGGACGATGGTAGCTGCTGACCCATTGTAAGTACCCTCTAGCATTCTTTTGTAATGCCCGTTTACACCTCGATTCCGCAATGACTCAATGATGCTGAGGTTTCGACAAAGTCAAATGCTTTCTCATAATCTATGAAGGCTATATATAGGGGTTGAGAACACTCCTCGCATCTTTCTATCACCGCCTTGATCGTGTGAATATGGTCCATTGTTTAGTAGCCTTTACGAAACCCTGCTTATTCATTAGGTTGACTGAAAACTCAGGTGGCAGAAGTTATGTTAGCGATTACCCGGGTAAGTACCTTGTAGACAACTGACAAAAAGCTGATCGGCATGTAATTTTTGAAGTCCTTCATACCTCCTTTCTTATGGATTAGGATGATGCTCGCGTTCTTCCAAGATTCCAGTACACTCACGGTCATTACGCATTGCATATACAAGTTTGCCAGTGTATTAACACAATTTGCCTACTATCCTTCAAGAGGTCTGCTGTTATCTGATCCTCACCAGGTGCTTTTCCTCTTTGAATTTCTTTCAAAGACTTCTTTACTACTTCTGTCGCTACTGGTAGGATGTCTACCTCACCTGCATTACTTCCTCACTTGGTACTACCCTGGATGTCGGAGCTACCGTAAATATCTTTATAGAACTCCTCTGCAACTATAACGATTTTATCCCTATTTTTGATGGCATTGCCTTGCTTGTCTTTAAGTCCATACATCTGATTCTTCTCCATGCCTAGAAGCTCCTTTACTGCTTTCCGGCTACGTTCGTCCTTCACAGCATGCTCAATCCTCTCCCTATTTTACTTCTGTATGTCAACTGTCTTACGCTTATTGAATAACTTCGAAAGCTCCACTAGTTATATTCTCTCCGCTGCGCTGGAGACTTTCATCGTTTCGCGCTTCCTAATTAGATCTTTCGTCTCCTGGGAAGGTTTACCAGTATCCTGTCTTGCGATCATTCCCCCGACTTATACTGCACACTCCGTGATAATGCGTGTACGATTGTCGCTGGCTTCCTGTGTCCTTCTGCGGTACGTCTGCACGCGATGCGGATGATCAACCTCTACGCCTCTAGAGGTTGTGGCGTATGACGACATCAGCATCTCGCATACGGGAGACTGCGACGAGATATCCAAGACGCCCTCCAGAAGTCGATAGAAAGCATGAAGACACACGTCCGAAACATGGGACTCACGCGATCTCCGCAGATATCTGAACTCCTCCTGATCTACCCCGGAAACGAAAGCCCCCGGTGAATCAGCGCATACGAGTGGCATGGTTGTCTGCCTTACCTACACCAGTGGTCGACACTATCCAGATACTCGGTCTGCGCGTGGAAGCCAACGGCCTTAGCACTCGAGCGCTGCAACAGCTGGAGAAGCACGCGTTCCAACTGGAGCGCGTGATATCGAGGATAGCGAACTGACAACGGGTCCTGTCTTAACAGAACATAATACCCCTCATCCAAGGGTTCACCATCTCCATGATACTGTTCGCAACACCCGTCCTACCACTCGGAAAACTCGAGGAAAATTGACAGAACGCTCTTGTCAGAAGCGCTCACAAGCAAGTACTAGGGATGCTTAATTCCGCCCCAACAGTGACTCATGGAAATGGGAGTACACAGAACGGTAGAGTAACTCATAGGGAGCCCGCAGAATTGTAAATCTCTGCAGGCTGTCCAAGTCCAACTCGGGCAGGAGCCTCATTGAGCGAATGGACATGACCAATCCCCGGAGCGACAAGAAGAGATGGAACTGCCCCCAGTATCCCGGAACGTTCTCCGCTTCAACCTTTACCAAAGAACCTATACGCACTAAAGAACGTGGACAGAAGGAAAGCCAGAACGACACAGCTCGCAAAATAGCTGAAAAACGACCCGCCCGTATGGTACATGGATGTGGCTCCGTATCAACACTGACCAGAGCACTGCGCCGAGGCGGTCGACTTCCAGGGGACTCCCTTACGAACCGGCTCCATAGTAGAGGTAGAAGAAAGCCATCACCCTGGCCATAGCCCGCCTCACCAACAGCGTGACAGACGGTGCAATTGCGTCGGATTCACAAGCGGCCAAGTACTCAACAGGCACAATACACCTGAAACAGGCCGTATCCTCGAAAAGGTAGTATCGAGAAAAACGAGGGCGCCGCCAATCAACCTCCTACGGTTGCCGGCACACTCTGAACTCGAAGAGAACTAGCTCGACATCGAGCATGCCTTCGAACTGAAACAAGACATGCATTCCGGACTAAACCTGGGTAACTGAACAAATATGCGAATTCACGGAAATACAGGAACACTACAGGCAAACCACGCGTACACTTCCCCATTAACAGCCCTTTATTCCGACACCAAGCAACCACCCTTAGACAAATACAGACCAACACTACCCAACCCAGTGCTTTACAGAATATATATCCAGACGTATACAGCCCCTTGTTTCATGGCTGCGGACGCTGGGCGCGATCACACACAATGTGGGAGTGCCCACCGACAGACGCCGGCTACTGATTAGACTGAACAGTGGAAGGCTGCAGTCGAACCTCCCAGCTTGACCTTTCAACTAGCCCTGGTGCAGCTCGCCGCCAAGACGCAAGACAAACATTAGCAGTGGCTTAGCCCGGCTATGCTAAGATATACGTAGCGTGAGCTAAGCTTCAGCTGGTTATTCTTAGGTTTCCTGGTTGTCTAGGATTAGCCGATTATCATGCTTACTGCTGCTAAAACGATTTCCACTCCAATCCAATGCGATTCAATCCATTCCAGTCCAGTCCGGTACAGTCACGTCCAGTTACTGCTCCTCGTGCATGCGCAACACGGCTCTCCAGGAGACACGCGAAACGGCTATCAAGCGGCTCCGCGCAGCGTCAGACTTGGCTAGTGCGCAACGGAGGCGCACAGCTGGGCACGCGCCGGTGCCAGTGCGTCTGCCGCGGCTACGACTTCACTCATCTAGAATGCGCAGACCGGCGAATGTGCACACCCAATTCTCTACACACCCGTACCTCATTAGGATTGGATTTCAATCCAATACAATCCAACTTAATCCAACCCAATCCTATCCAATACAGTCCAATCCAATCTAATGCTACTCGCGCTTGCGCAGGAAGGCTCTTTAAGGTCTACGCGAAACTGCTCAACCTCGGCCAGTGCAGATTACGCCACAAGAAGTGGCTTCCATTCATAGCGCGGAGCAACCCCTGAACCCGGCTCGAACGGAGATACCGCCAACAGCAAACCCGATTCGCTGGTCGTAAACGTTCAAACCTAAGTAAAGGCGGTTCTCTCTCTCTCTCTCTCTCTCTCTCTCTCTCTCTCTCTCTCTCTCTCTCTCTCTCTCTCTCTCTCTCTCTCTCTCTCTCTCTCTCTCTCTCTCTCTCTCTCTCTCTCTCTCTCTCTCTCTCTCTCTTTCTCTCTCTCTCTCTCTCTCTCTCTCTCTCTCTCTCTCCCTCTCTCTCTCTCTCTCTCTCTCTCTCTCTCTCTCTCGTGCCTATAAAACAACGAACGCAGTATTTGTAAAAAGCGTTCCTGCATTTTAACGCAAAGTTCAAACATTGAGCTGCATTGCGTCGAAGAATGGGGTACCATATTCAAACAAGTCCCCACGCTGATTTCGTCGAGAAGTGATTGGGCTAACCATAGTGTTTCATACTTTTGAAACTCTATGGCACTGAGAAGCCGGCCCCGTTCCGCACTTGTCGCGCCAGTCACATTACAAAGGCAAGAGGGAAACGCTTTCATTCGGTTCTACTTCTTTAACTCTTTAGCTCCGCAACCAGCCGATACCGGTAATTGGAGCACTACTGATTGGCAGTGCGTTTGTCCGGCCGCGGTTTCACCGGCCTACAAACTTTTTACATACACAACATCTCTGGCAAAAATCCAGGAAGGAAGACTGTGTGCAACAATGAAAACACCTAGCATATTTGGCTACTCAAAGTCAAATCCGGTTCTATACATATCGGACAATGAAGACCAGGGCCGTAAGAATTCTCATGCTTAGGTATAGAGAATGAATTTCTTCACATTTATTTACCCGGATTTACCGCGTTTCGGTATCTCGTACTGTACCTCAACCAGTTTTTAATCAATACGCTTAAGTTTTTATTTTTTTAACTCAAGCTTGGCTCGTCCTATTCGCAACTGCCGGCACAGGGACAAGAGATGCAGTGGCGGATGAGATTGAGGTTCAAGGAGACGAGCAAGGTTTACAAAATGAGGGACTGAGCAAAATACAAGGAGCTCATTGATCACTGCTAAAAATTAGTCGGCGCTAAAACAGGGACGAGAGGAACATCATGTAAAGAAAATGGCGCAAAGGTACGGGGTAAATGTCGGTTTCAGCGCCCCGGAAAAGTTGTCAAAAGTTTGCCCATTGATGAGCAAAAATCCGAAGAAAGAATCCGAACCCTGTTCAAAAAACCACGCTGTTCGCTACAGCGACTGCAGGATGGGTGTAGTTTATGAAATTCCCCTGAGCTGCAAAAGAGTGTACATTGGACAGGTGAGCCCGCTTCAATGAGAGGGCAAGGGAGCACAATTGGGTAGTTGAAAATAAAGCTGGTGGCCACCTATCTGATCGCTGCAAAAGATGCAAGTGTAGCCCCTTGCTAGATAGGACAAAGTTCTTGCGGAAAGCAAGAGGAAGGCTTGAGCGCGAAATTATGGAAGCTCTTTTTATTAGACCGGTAGGGATAACTGCGTTAGTACTCCGTTCTTGTCGCTGACTGATAAAGAAGTGGCTTTTTTAAAAACGTGATGCATTTTGACGCCACAATTGCTTTTCGTTTTTAGTTTTTTAGTTTTGTGTATATAAGCAGCATCTTTTTTCAATAAATTCTAGTTGGAAGTTCGGCACCGTGTTGTGAGTTACGTGTTCCTCTCGTCTCTGTTTTAGCGCCGATTAATTTATAGCAGTATGTACCAACTTGCCCACATCAAGCTTTTGTTACTCATTGATTAACACGAGCACATGTAAAACACGTATGCTTCAGCACTGCAGGTAATATTCTCGCAGAAGTAACGGAAGGCAATGAATTGCGCAATCACCGAGTCGGCATAAAATGCTCGATTGCAAGAAGATTTTTTTTTTCCGTGGTCTTTATTGTTTTGATTTTTTGAACAAAGCTTGAGGCACAGAAATAACAAAATGGATTGACATGTTCAATACTTACATTACCACTTAAAAGATAAATCAGTAAAAATCACATTTTAGATCTCAAATATCAGACTGGTTGAGCAATGTCGGATGAGGGTAAAATTTAACGGGGATGCGACTTGCTGGAACATTGTTTCCTTGTCATCCAACCTCTTTAATGGGTGTAATAACGCCCTTTCCTCGTGCTCATTCCCCCTTCCCCACACATATATGCACAAACAGACACGCACACATGTAATACTATATATATATATATATATATATACACTCGGCTGTTTGAAGGTGCCTTATAGTGCCAAATGAGGTAGCCGTTTTTGTGTGATACAGTAATACAAAAATCAAAGTCGAAAAAAAAAATCGCCGTCATGGTAAGCGGCTATCGAACCCACGATCTCCCCAAAACGCGTGCGGTGCTCGCCCCACTGAGCTATCCCCATGCTTGCGAATTTGCTATAGACTCTATCTGGGGTTGATATTTAGAGAAGTTCACAGGCCGTTCAACGAGCTCCGCTCTTCGACAACCGGGGGAGACGCAGAGTGTCTTTCACTGGGAAAGCGAAAGGCGCTCTTCGCCTCCCGCCGTTGTCCAAGGGCGGCACTAGTTGACCGGTGCGTGAGTGCGTCTTAAATATAAAATACACCATCGCTATACTCAGGAGATAACTCGCTGCCGGGATACCTAAGTTGGGAGAGCACCGCACGCGTAATGAGAGCATGGGTTCGGTTCCCGCTTCCCATCGCGGCGATTTTTTCTCGATTTTTTTCCGATCACGGCGATTTTTCCCACCGAAGGACAGGAGCGGTTGCAGCGGATTGGGAGAGGCCTTTGTCCTGCAGTGGACCTCAGTACGGTTATTATATTATTATTATTATTATTATTAAGTGTCAGTGCTTGTCAGTGCTTGTAAGTGTCAGTGCTTGTAATGCTGAACTTCGCTTTTCCATTTCGAAACTTCTTAACATTTTGTTACAAAACCTTTGTTTTATGTGTATAATCTATCTCCGTCATGTTCATTGAGTATTTGCTTGTATATTTTCAATTTTTCACGTGCCTTCAACGTTTTTGCTGGCCGGGTGTCATGGCTTCTAACACTAGGCTTCCTTTTTTTTTTTTTGCTGTTTTGCATTCTGGGATCTCTGTAACTATTTTTACCTTATTGTTTCTTTCATATATATGGTTTTCTGTGTTGTGTTGTCTTGATTTTAGTTTGTTTTTATGAATGCTTGTATATGGTGTACCAGTACCAAGACCCTAGGGTTGTTCCTGGGCACCAAAAATAAAGGTTGATTGATTGATTGATTGATTGATTATTATTATTATTATTATTATTATTATTATTATTATTATTATTATTATTATTATTATTATTATTATTATTATTATTATTATTATTAATATTATTATTATTATTGTGGTGGTGGTTACGATGATGGAGTCGATAGAAAATTCGCGGCAGGAGTGATAGCTCAGCTCGGAGAGCACCGCACGCGTTGTGAAGAGGTCGTGGGCTTGATTCCCGCTTCCGATCACGGCGATTTTTTTCTCGACTCTGACTTATGGATTCCTGCCTCACACAAAAAGGACAACTACCTTATTCGGCGTTATTAGGCAGAAGGAACCTTCAAGTAGCCAAGTAGCCGAGTAGCACTGGCAATCAGAACTGGATCTTGGATGTGTGTCCTTACAGAATCCCTCGCCCCATACATTCCGGTTCTGCAATATATGTATATATCAAGGACACGCAACAGAAAGAGAAGCGAGACCTCAGAATCTACCTTCCATTGCCGCGCAATATCTTACCTTATTGCCTCCCTTTATGATAGTGCACAGACATTTTATAGCGACCGAAATACAACTAAACAAGTGACATTGTCGAAACCCAGAATATTTTAACAGCCGTCCTGTAAACAATCAGCCAGTCTTCTATAGCAAGCTTGCTTAGAGGAGAGGGCCATATTTAGATGTGTTGTGAGCGTTATTGCGCTGCTTGTTCTGGGCAGGCGTGTGACCGCATGCGTGGCTTGCCTATGACCGCATAACATGACCGCATATGCGGTGCTGCATATCTGATGATTTTTTTTTTATTTTTGAATGTTGTACATTTGTTATTGGTATGTGTGTCCGAGTGCGGGGAAAGCAGTGACGCGTATATTGCGTGTCGTTCGGGCAGCTTACGTATGGATATTCATGATATGGTAAATAAAAAACAGTTGAGTCAGTGTCTGTTGTGTCTTTGTATTCGTGTTCTGTATAGTTTTTTTTTATGGTGGATGGACACCCCCTTTTAAGCGTTAAAGAAAATATGCCTATTGGCTTTTCGCGAACAGGAGTGTCTTCAGAGAAGTGGTTTAGCTCTCCGCCGTCCCGGCCTACTCGTCAACAGGATAGGCACGACTGTGCAGCCCCGCTACCCTCCTAACCTAAGGCGGTTAATGGCGAGCGGAGGCGGATCCAGTTGTCATTCGTGGACGGAGACGAACGTAATTTTTTCGGCAAGTACACCGTTTATAACGCCACCCGCTTTGACTGAGAACCACGATAATTTGCGCTGAATCTCCGCTGCCTATTTGTACACTGGTGAAGGCGTCCAAGAACTGACATCTGTCGTGCAAATTTAGGGTGGTGAATGAGCGGCTTCCAGGCGAGTTGCCTCTGTTCCCAACGAGGACGAGCCGAGAGCAAGGCTTGTCTAACGCAGAGATAATGCAGAAACGAGAATGCTGGCGTCTTTACAGCACGAAAAGGGGAAACGCTCTCAAAACAAGAGCCTGTGGCGCACTCCTGGGTGGTCGTGGAAAGCGCCTGTTTATAACCTCGATTCACAACAGTCTACCGGCATTTCGAGCATTAGAAGGGCATGAAAGTACAAACAAACCCACACAACAACCTGCACCGGTCACGTGACAGTATTCGGCGCACGCTGGGCTGAAGTGAGAAGGAAAGCAGGATTATCAGTTGAGGGTCGCCCTTTGCAACACCCTCCGAAGGTCCAGCGGTATACGTTCTGCAGCTTGTAACCGCATTCTGCCGGTTCTAGCAACCGCCGCAGCCGTGAACCATCGGCAGCGAGGGTCCGCGTGAGAGGTAGGCGCCGCGTATTGAAAGCTATTTGATGAGCTCGCTTCAGCATACCACAAGGACCTTCTCCTTAATGTACGAAACTTAGCCGCATACCGCTAGTGCACACGGTAGAGGGGATGTACTACGCGCTTTATCGTAACAGCATTGTGTATACACTACTGGTTCCCATGCCTTCCACGTAAAGAATGTATGTACATGCCTGCACTACAGTATATAAAACCTGAACTTTTCCAAGCAGTGCATCGTCGCACCACTAATCCACTCACTTGGGTACGGCCTTCCGCCAAGTGAAACCACCGATGTACCTGCATGAAAGTGAATATGCGTAAGAAAAAATTTTCCAGCATTTTTTTGTTAATGCTGCCGCAGTGTTTTTGAAACGAACTCTAACTCACCCGTATAACTTGGCCCGCTGGTCCCTGTGTAACCGGAGGTCGAAGAGTAACCTGAAATGTGGGCATGCAATTCCAGACGATTACGAAAGAAGACATTAGTAATATGTCTCGTAATTTATGAAGGTAACCAACTTTATCCCCTTACATTGCAGCTTTGCGACTCCAAAATCAAGTGCCCACCATGCTACTGCTCGCTACTTACACTGGAGCATATATGACAATAGAGTTTATCGAGGATGAGACGAAGAAGCGAGCCAGACAGCCGTTCGCCCGTTCGCTCCGCTGATCAGGGCTGAACTTCCACAAGCACGAAGCGAGAGCTAAGCCCGTACCCCCGTGCCCGTGCAGCCGTGCACCTTTTATTCATTATCATACTCAACACACTCCCCCCGCCGCCAAGGTGCCCAGGTCACAAAGGCACCCATGTACGATGATAAAAACAGGCACTCAGAGGCAACACTACAAAGTTCAGTGGGGGCGCGACGGAGAAACGGCAGAAGTCAAACGGAGGGAAAAGTACTTCTAGAGCTACCCTCATCTCGTCGTGCACCCCGAGTCAGCCGACACTATTGAGGATGCGCAGATACACGAAGGACACAATGCTCTTGCTAATCTTAGGTGGGATCATCTCGAGTGACGTCTCGTCCGATATCTCGAAAATGGCATTTCGCGCAACCGAAGGTAGCAGATAGTTCATTTATTTCAAAGCAGCCGACACCAAGAGGATCTCTATCAAGGGTGAAACACCATCCGTCTGGCAACATTACGGCGTTGTTGTACATCTCCGGCAGTCGATCTTTCACCACGTTTAACTCAGAAACTTCAAGTCACAAAAGGTTCCACTGCGAATGTTAACGGACCGATGCTTCGGCCAAATCTTCAGGCTTGCTACGCACCTGATTTTTAGAATGTGTACGATATGATCATATTCCTAGACTTGACCATCACGCCCCAGGGAGTATTGCGGCACACTTAGTTCAGCAGAAACGTTGAAATCAATATAAAGTAGCCGACCCGTTCCCTCGTTCACCAATCGTAGACCAAGGTAGTCCCGCCAGCAGAACACGACGTACGTGCTACTGCGCAATCATTTAGACCACTAGGCCCAGCCGGAACATGCAAGAAGACGCCGGTACCCGCCATGACTGCGGACTGCTCTTCGCCACCCTTTGTACAGCCTGGTGGTGGCGTAGCTTCTCTAGTCAGTAAGCAGTTCATTTTGGTCGTGGTCGGCATGAAGGTTGTGCCGGTACTTCTACCGTAGCTTTGGTTGCCTCCTGGTCCTACGTGGCCAACAGGATCATACAGAATTTCGCCCTCCTGTCGCCCCGGTCTACGATTCACCAGTGTCACCGTGCTTTTCCCCTGGCCAGCACGTGCGTAGCCTCGTAGCCTGCGCAAGGTACCATGGCTGGAGGCTGGTCACTATTGACCACTCTCCGCCGTGAGCTGCACGGATCCTGCCCATGAGCTGCGCGACCGTCCGTCCGTAACGGGGATCGTGGCAGTGAATGGAAAGGCCTACAGGAGATTTCCAAGGGGCCTCCAAGAGCGAGAATTGAAGCTGCCAGGATGCCGTTCACGAGTTGGCCGCAACCAGGTTCGCTTGACGGTTCATGTGATCCGAATCGGAGCGCTGGTGCACCCATCGGAAGCGGAGATACCAGAAAGCGCTGGCGCAAGCGGAGGTGCCAACGAAGAAGCCAGTGCCCGGAGCAGCACTGCACCTTCGTGCACGAGGGAACGGCGCCTGCTCACGACACCCAACAACCACGTGATCTCTTCAAGGAACCCCCACGAGCAGCAACAACGTCAGAGCCGTCTGACATCAGGCTGGAGAGGTCCGGATCGGCCGCATCATCGTCCATCGTGGTCACGGCGTCCTTGGATAGGTCGCACCCTTGGGCATCCTGGATTACAACTCACTCACCGCTAGTGGTCTGCTGGGTACACCCAGTCGTGCCCAGTGTAATCGGTCACGCACTCCACTGGTCTCTCTGGGGGGTCGGACCCGTAGGCAGCTGTGAGGACGTTCGGACGGTCAGAAACACACGGCTCATACGCAGCGGGCACGTTCGCCACCTTGTCAGCCTCCATGGCTATCCTCCTGCCACCGGAGGGCACCGCGGTCTCGCCGTACTGAATGACGGGGGAGTAATGGCTTCACACTCCGGTACACCAAGCAGCAACTAACAAAGATACCGTGGCGGGTCTGGCGAAGTAGACCTGTGCGAATCTGCACGATCTTTTCGTCGTACTCATAGCTCAAGAACAAATCGCCCTCCAGTTCGTCCAAATCGATGGTCTCATGGATGTGGACGTGATTGTGCGCAGGTGCCAGCGGATCTGGTAGGTTGACGTGAGCGGATCCTGCAGCAGCAGTTGAATGGCATTACGTCTCTTCTGACGGCTTCTCCCACATTGTCACGGCGGCGACGTATTTCTTCCATGCAAGACAATGCGAAGGTCGCTAGCGACCTGCTGGCCTCGGCACGAGCAAAAGCGGCGGACAGCGTTCGATGACGAGGTTCACAGAACTGAGTAGCGTCCAGATGACCGAAAGGCTAGACTCCTCGAAGGCTGCGCCGCATCACGTCAAGTCTTCTCGTGACCTCAGTCTTCCGGGTTTAACGGCACCAGAATACCGCCGATGCGACGCAAGAAGGGAGCCAGGCAGCCGGTTGCCCGTTCGCTGCGCGTGACAGCACTAGACGTGACCTAGGCCCGTGCAGCCGTGCCTCTTTTATTTATTATGATCCTCAATAGATGTCATTCTGGGCAGTATTGATAACGTCCTCGAAGGCCAGTTCTGCAAACCAGCAATTTGCAGGAAATTTTAACGCTCGAAACACCATATAGGTAGGTGATCTTTTGAACTGCCTTAGCATTCAACTCCCTCATTTTATTCACGCGACAAGACTGAAAACGCTGAATGACTCCACGCCGGTAGCGACTTCTGATATTCAGTCTTGGATTGACCCCACCATTGTTTCCGCTCGACTTGGGAAGATGATTGTTTATGAAACCTGCGTTACACGACTATTTTACCAGATCACAAGTACCTAGTACTCGGTTCACAATTTTTGCCACTGCTGGAGAAAAAAACGCCTAAAGCAGCAGCTTTACAATATATTATTGAACCATTATCACCAGATAACTGGATTCAAACCTTTAGGTGCCAAGGTGCCTCTAAACTGCTCTGCAGTTTTATTGCTAGTTTTGCTGTTTAAAATGGAGGTTTGAACGCCCGCCAACCATCAAAGGGGAAACACATGATGGAACAATGCCCCAGCGAGTAAAGGTTGATGGTGTGAGTACTGTGGTGGCGATGCCAAGAATTCCGTGATCCGTGCCTGCGGGCAGATCGTCGCTCCGTTTTTCAACAGCGTTTCGCCGAGTACGAAACCCATTCGGATCGTAATAAACGAGGCGTCTCAAAGTCGGGCTCAAATGTGTCCCGGAAGAACTAGTTGGGGTGCTTCGTTCAACACGGCATTGAACGGAGCAACCCCTCCCCCCCCCCCCCCCTTCCTTTGCGTGGTGAAACTTCGGCAACGAGCACATGCATGACGAAGCAAATGCATGACAAAAATGCGTGACGAAAAACCCCCGCAAGAAACACGGGGACAAACAAAATGCCTCCAATCCACGATGTGAAGATGGTTGGAAAGCAAAGCTTCAAACGACAACCACAACAATTGTTCATGCGACGTCACCTAAATTCTGCCAGCCGTTACCTGTAATTCGCAGAGGGCGGCGTGCCGAACGCAGCAGCAGCGTCGGCCACGCCTGGGGTAGAGCGGCGGACGACGCCGCAACTGTAGCCGAGGCGGTCATTCGGAAGTGAGAGAAAACGGAGAGGAGCGTTTTTCGAAGGGTGAGACAGCAGAACCTAGCCACCCTGACGTGCTATAGCTTGGGGCTACACCACGGCGCCACGCAAGCGCAGACACCCAAACAATGCGGTAAGTGATCTTAGTGATTCGCATTTATAACTATTTAAACTAGTTAGTTTAGTAAGTTTGAGATTTGCGAGAAAGCTGAGGGAACGTTTTATAATCGCTATATATCAGAAACAGTTGCTCTCTTCGCCTTTTGTAATACCTCTTAAAACACAACCGAATCGGTATTCACCAATTTAGAAAACAGAGTCCCATTCGTGGCAAGCAGTGCGCAAAAGGTAGCCTTTCTCTAGCGTTCAAATGTCTGTATATGGTTTATGCATTTTGCTTTCCCGCCCTGCCCTAACCAATCCTTAACGTATCTTTGCCGTGCGACCACTTAATTCCGTCGGGTCCGTGTTACCCAGGACATGCTGTTGAAAGGGTTAACCAAGCCGTGCGAAGGAAGCGCGCAATGGACGCGAAGGGGCTCCGAAACAGGCCCAAAACAACCGCGGCTGAAGCTGGCGACAAAGCCGACAGAATGCGTTGCGCCGTCACGACCGCCGGGCTGAGCAGGCTTCGGCGCGCGGGGAACGCTGGGTACGCTATGGGAACGCCGCGCCGTCCAGAGTGTGTTCCGGGAGTGAAGCCCCCCCCCCCCCCCCCCCTTCCCCCACTCCGCCGCGTTGGGGATTTCTTTCCCCGCACGCCTTGAAAGAACCGTTAGATGGTAGAGCTATAGTTCATACCACAAGCTAGATGAAGCACTGTGGAGGCTACATTGTTGTCAACAGTGCGCCCACTGAGGGCGTCTAACTCGCCGTGAAGGGGGTCCTGAAAGGACATTCCCTACTCCCCTCTCGGCAAGTGGAACCGCAAGGCCCCGGCGCCTTTTGTCGCTTCGTTCGCGGTGAGTTAGGCGCAGTGTTGTACACGTTCCTCCAAAATAGGAACGAAAGGTCGTTCCTCGTTCCTTGCCAATTTTGAAACGAGTTCCCGTTACAAGTTCCTTTATTGCGAAAGGAACGCGTTCCAGTTCCACTTCGAAAATTGGAACGTGTCGTTACATTAACGTTACAATTAGGCTTTTAAATCAAAATATAGCGTCGGATAATCCTGGGTCAAAATTAAGTGAGAAATTTAACACTCACATCGAACTCCGTATATTATACGAATATTAACAAAATCGGCAGCAGATTATCTTGAGATAAAGATAATCAAAGAAACGCTCCTAGGCGAATTTTTCAGGGAGCACCGGACAAACTCCAGACGGCTCGAAGACATTTCGGTGCAGGATATTTCGTTGCGGAAACTTCGGTGTACGGACATATCGGTGTACGGGCGTTTCGTTGCACGCACATTTCGGTGTACAGACATTTAGGTGTACGGACATTTCGGCGACCAAATTATCCGGTGATTGTCTGTTTGCGACAGCCGTTATATTTTTATTTCCATTTAACGTGGGTTAGGGACAACAATCTGGAGCAGTGAATATATTTTTTTGATTAATGCCATGTTCGATCTTTGCCAGGTATTTTTAAAAATTCTACATTTATATATTTTTGTTTAATACCTCTTCCTGGGGACACCTGTTATGCAGCCGATTGAATTCTTTAGCACACGTTTTTTTTTTATTTATGACAGGTTGTTAATTTATATTCGCTCTTTTTTAGCTAAGACAATTACCCGTGTTTACGATGGTCTACCGCCTCTTTTGTATTTTTTTTAAATTACACACCATCAAATTACATAAATTACATGCACACTCTCAACATCCAAAAAGTAACAAACATTAGCTAGCCCCCCAGAATGAAGAGAACCTTGTGAAGAGTATTACGTAGGCTGGGCTGCCTTGCTAAAATGAATTCGCGAACACTGGTCTAGGATATTGTCGGGGAGGAAAAACGGGCCTTTTGGAAAACAGCCGCAGGTTCTAATGTCCTAAATGCTGATTAAGCGCGTACCGGTTGTGCATACAAATTCCACCCATTGTGTTCGGGACAACGAACCTTCGTTTAATGTTTACAAGCCTACATTTACCACATTTTGATTCTTTGTTCTAGCGCCCCCCCCCACCTCCCACCTCCGGCCTGTACGCTCGAATCTCGACCAGATTTCTTTTTCAGCCATATTATTTTCGGTTTCCTACTGGCGTGGTGGTGTTCACGGTCTCCGAAGCGTCACCGCAGTGATTTTTTATTTTTTATTTAGAACATACTGCTAGCCTCTTAGTGGAGGCTTTTGCAGGAATTGGGTGATACATTCAGAACAATGACATAGCACACTTCGCGTTTAAAACAGTGAGAAAGCTTTACAGTCACCATGGGCGCACGAAACCTCTGTAATGTGACACAAAAAGCCACCCAAAATGCCGCTGAGAACTCAATGGCCACCATCGTTTGCTGGCTACGCCCTTCCGCGCGTCGCGGTCATATCGACGGCGCCCCCACTTCAGGAATCGCTCCTTCTGCGCCTTCGGTCGCCCCATTGGATTTAACTCATCAAGTCGCGCATATCATGGGCACCCTAGGTATACATCGCTTCCTTCCATTATAGGGAGCAAAAAAAAAATGAATAGGCTAGTGTGACGAGACCGGCAACAGTCGTCTGAAGTCCAGTCGACGCAATGGTGAAGCACAAGTGACACCCCTCTCTCTCTACTTAGGGGGATGATTGCCGGCGGGGCTCAGCTTTCCCCTCCCCTAACTAACGCCACCGTAAGTGCGATTGTTTGTTGTTTCAAGTAGAACTGACACGGAATGCAACGAAGGCGACATTGATTCATAGAATAATTACAACGAAATGCACACGTGCCTAATCGACCGCGTTTTTCTGTTGTTGTTTTTTCGCGGAAGTTTTGCTGCGGGGGGGGGGGGGGGGGGGGGGGGGGGGGATAGACTAAAAGCAGCAGCGTCTTGCACCGTTGGTTGAAGTGAAAGGAAAGCACTTTGGTAACACTTAAAGTATTAGGGTTGTTGTTCTGAATGTTAAAATAACAAAAAATGGTTGAACGGATCCAAATTAACAACGTTAATTTTTACCATCTGCTACAGAAATTGGGTTTCACGAGGCAATACTCCACCAGGGTTTAGCGTTCGTTTCCACGAATGGCGGCGCAAGCACAAGTCTCGAACGTGAAATCATATCAAGTCACGAAATTACAATATTAAAGCTAAAATGTTCAAAGAATGCCTGGGACATCCCCTCACTCAAAATGTCTGGGCCAAGACGTCGTGCACCAAAATGTCCGTGCACAGAAATGTCCACACCAAAACGTCCTGGACCGAAATGTCCGACCCCGAAATGGCCGGATCCCGTTTAGCAGTCCGTCCGTTTCGTTGGCTACGTTGTTACCGGGGTTACCGGGACGGGTCTGCTCCTGAGCGCGCGGAAGGGCGAGTAGGAAGGGTGCGGAGGCACGGACATGGCGAAGGCAGGCCCGCGGAACCTCTACCGCGACGAATGCCGAAGTGCCCAGCCGGGTCCCGGTCAACCCAGTAACAACGCATACGACAGAACGGACGGACTGCTAAAACTCTCTATTCTTTCCCCGCCAGGGAACAATTCTATCGGCCATACGCGTATTCTGGCCTCCCCAGACAAACGATGAAGGGTGAAAAGCATTCTCGCGGCTACGCTATTCACCCGTCGAACACCGCGTAAGCAACCAGCATGAAAGCGAGCACAAGCCGCGGCCTGCTGCGTGGTTATTCTTCTGCCTTTGACCTTCGAGGAAGCACGTACGGCTGAAGGGCGGGCAAACTGACCATCTTATAGGAAGAGAAACGCAGTAGTGCTTTGTGGATTTTTGTACTCGAGCCTTGGCATCAAAAACAGCCAAATCCTAGCGATGTAACGGCAGGAACGCCGTTCCTGCCGTTCCTTCAAAAACGTAACGAGTTACCGTTACAGTTCCACCGACCCTTAATGGAACGGTGGCGTTCCTCCGTTCCTCCAAAAAGGAACTAGTTCCAGGAACGCCGTTCCTTGTAACGCCGTTCCGTACAACACTGGTTAGGCGCCCTGAGGGGCCAGCCTGTTGACAACAATGTAGCCTCCACAGTGCTGCATCTAGCTTGTGGTATAAACCATAGAAAGCTTTGCTTTAAAAGTGGGGAGGGCACCACAGAGCTAAACTCAAAACTGAGTTGCGAGTTCAGCGCTGTGCCGTCGTCCCCTCCTCTTTTTTTCCCTGTGTTTCTTGCGTTGTTTCACTGCGAAGCTCTAGGCCTCTCGTTGATCGGAAAATAGGATCCAGAAGTTCTCGCCCAAGACTCCGAGCGCATGCGTCAGACTAGGCAGGGCCCAGCATTGGCCGCCGGAGAAGCTCAGCGCAATCGCTCTTCGCAATTAGGCATACAGCATTGAGTTCCGTATTCGTTAAAAAAAACACAAAACAAACATCGAAACCGCACGAAACCGCACGATGGATGATAACGCGCCTGTGAACAATGGGAAACCCCTACGTGTTCCTGGCAAAGACTGCGCTTGCAGCTTCCCTCAAAAAGGGGGTTGACCTCATTTTAGAGCGAGCGCATGAGTCAGGCTCTGCCACCACAGAAGCCGAGCGCAAGTGACAAACCCGCCGAGACGACGAGGTACATTTCATATCGTCCCACATCAGCATGTGTCCCACATGCATGTGTCCCACATCAGCAAGCACAACTTGCCATCCTACTAAATTATAATTCTCCTGAATGCGCAGTTGCCATCTGACTGCCATGAAGGTCAGACACTCCCACAAAGCAATGAGGGCCATCATTGCAACAACCAGATACCATACAGACGCCAAAGCCACCTTTAGTTTTGGCGAGTTGCGATTTGTCTTAAATATGTACCTTTTTGCAGCGGATTCCGGCCTGTGGAAGAACGAGATCGCGGACACCATCGAGCGCAGTTCTGTATGAGAGGATCGTACGCATGTGTAAAAATATCCAAACGCATTATCTAATCGCTATTTAATGCTGGTCACATGGTGTGACAGGAGGTGTGGTCTGCTTAACAGAATTATACCACCACACCCCGAATGTGCGCTAGCCAAAATTGCAGGTTTCTTATCTCGCGCAGCAGGAGATGTGGCTACGCAGAGATATATTGAACTTCAGCGTAAAGACGGAGACAAGAGGTGGACGTAAAGACGGAGACAAGAGGAGGACGCAGCACTCACAACTAATTTTATTGAAAACAAAACGCGAACATAAACACTAATACCGAACTCATGTGCTCTTACATCATGACGTACACCTCAATTACACCATCATCATCACCAGGCTATCTACGCCCACCGCAGGGAAAAGGCCTCTCCTATTATTCTCCAATTACCCCGGTCCTGTGCAAACTGTGACCAATTTATCCTTGCAAATTTCTTGATCTCATCCGCCCACCTAACTTTCTGCCGCCCCCTGCTACGCTTGCCTTCTCTAGCGATCCACTCTGTTACCCTTGATGACCAACGGATATCTTGCCAACTGATTATTAACACACGGACCGATCCAAAAACCAATATTCTTTTTCGTTCAGCGTTATCGACGGTCCACTGATACACACTTCTCCCGTTTTTTTTTTCTTATATGGCATCCCTCAATGATTTCTCTCGATGAACGGTCGATGATGAGGGTGATGATGATGATGATTCCAAAACAATTTGAATGACAATTAGCCGCCAAGGCGACTTTAACAGTATGTTTAGATTCATCACTCATCAAAATTAGTTACTTCCTAGTGAAGTTAATAACTTCAGGAATTCCGGTCTCCTGTCAACGCTTGACCACGTGTGGAGGCGTACGTTCAGATAACGGTCGTAACTCTTGTTTTAATGCGTAAATTTTATCTCGAGTTCCCCCACAGTCGGCACCATGTAACGGTCTGCACTTGTACTAAAGTAAGTAATTGGCCGAAATAACGCATTTAACCGTTATAATAGCGCAAATGGAAACAATAAGTGGCCTTGGTGTTGAAAGCGTTAGAAAACAGACAAAGGCAAAAAAAAGAGACGACACGGCGCTAACTCGCAACTGATGTTTTATTAAGGAACACGAATATATACTGACTACGTCTCACCCGGCGCGTTCATCTCTCCCAAGAAAAAAAAAAAAGCCGGAGAGACCCGCCGCGGTGACTCAGTGGCTAAGGCGTTGCGCTGCTGAGCACGAGGTCGCGGGTTCGATTCCCGGTCGCGGCGGCCGCTTTTCTGATGGAGGCGAAAAGCAAAAACGCCCGTGTGTACGACATTTCGGCGCACGATGAAGATCCCCAGGTGGTCAAAATTAATCCGGAGCACTCCACTACGGCGCGCCTCATCGCCTGCGTTGCGTCGGCGCGTTAAACCCCAGAATCAATCAATCAAAAAGCCGGAAAGGCAACTTTTACGGGGAAATTTTATGGTTGCATGGTTTTTATATTGTGCGAGATGAACGCTCTATGGGAGACGCAGTCAGTATATATTTGTGTTTCCTTTCAATAAACAATAAGTTGCCAGTTAGTGCCGTGTCACACCAAAATGAACAGTCACTCCGTTCTCCGATACTCCAATACTCCGTTCTACTGTAAAAACTGGTGGAACAGAAGTCACAAAAGAAAGTACCAATCGTAAAAGAAAAATCTTCATAAAATAACTGACGAACGCAAAACTACCCATCTAATACATCTCCTCCAAAACGGGAAGAGTAAACAAAGAAAGCCCGGAAGAACCGTTGGAAACGAGCAATAGCGAAAATGAGCCAACCGTGCGAATCCCTGTATTCGAACATAAATACATAATTGAAGATGTGACACACTTAATCGCTCTAATATCGTAAACGGAGATTATGGGCTGAACAAAACTTCCGTACTCTAAAATGTACTAAAATAGAAACAATAAAAATTCTACGTAAATAAAAGATGAAATCACAAATAGGCATCTTATACGTTTCTTCAACAAAACCAACACTAAACTACAAAGACACCGCAAAAAAACATTGGGATTACGGACAAAAAATATTTAAAGGAATTACCCACTCATTCCGTCAATTTGCACAAAAAATTATAATCATTGAAAGTAACAAGATTAATAATTATAATAGCAGAAAGGGAAGAAAATTGAACGCTGTTTTGATAAACAAAAAATGTGCAAAATATAAGAAACAAAATTAGTGCAGCAGTAGAACTACGGAATCGAAAATATGCATCTTATACATCTCCAGGAAAAAAAAACAGACTACAGACGCCTCCCCACAAATTTTGACACGACCATTGCAATATCCAAAATGAACTAACCATATAACGCCCTACATATCCACAAAAGTTCAGGCTTGGTGGAAGTAAAACACCTGCTTGTTACAATAGAAAAACTAATTGTCGAACGAAATTTTGATTAACCAAGCAGTATGACCATAGGGAAAATAAACTTTTTCAGTAAAAAACTGACGAAATCAAAACTGTCCCTCTAAAACATGTCCGCCAAAAAATTTGACTAAACTAAGAAAGCCCAGGAAAGGACATTGGAAATACAAATAAGAAAATAGGCAAAATCAGCCGCCCCCTGCCTTTACCCAAAAATGCATCATCAGCCTCAGTAACACATTTATACGTAACAATACCGCAAACGAAGGTAATTGGTCGAAGAAAACTTTGGTAAGTCAAATAAATATCGAAAGTAAAAAAAGTAATAAATCACAACAATTAACTAATAAAATAAAGGATATGCGCAGTATGCATATCCTTGAAAATACGAAGATCCAACTACAAACGCCTCGGGAAAAACTTTGGAAATGCGAATAAAAAATATCGAGAATGAGACAACCATGAAACACCCTGAATTTCCACAAAAGTGCATAAGCGGCGAATGTAACCCGCGTGAACGTTAGATTAGCGTAAATGAAGTAATCGGTCGACCGCAATTTCTAAAATAAAAAAAAAATACAAAAAATTAAAAATAGAGGTTTTACCAAAACGATCCGACAAAATAACAAATACGCATCTTTTACAACTCTTCAAGAAAACGCACACTAAAATAAAAAGCATGTAGAAGAAAAACAAACAAATTGCGAAAATGGACCAGTTCTGAACAGTGATTTCCTTTTGCGGGCAAATGCTTGAGTGCGGAATTTAGTGCACTTAATCGCTATAGTTCAGTTCAGTTTATTCCCAGAAGCATCTGGACGACTTCCTGGCTAAAAGCTGCTCGAGCAGCTTGACAAAGGCGCAGGAAGCCGTTACAAGGCATGTTGGACGGATCACGTAACACAGATGTAATCATAATTAACAGAAAAACAAAAATAAAACACGATTTCAATTTAACAAATCAGTTCTACAAATTTCATCAAAGATAATCAAAATTAGATGAAGGAAACACAGATTAGAGAAACAGGCCACGAACTTCGCAAGAAAAAAAAACAAAAAAAACTTAAAAACACTAAAATGACGCATCGTATTCGTCTACTCATAGCCAAATCTGGAAGTAAAGAATCCCAATGTAGACAAGTGGCGTAGGAGTTTCATGCATTACAGTTAAACCAGGATATAGCGAAGTTTACAAAAATTCAGGATTTTTTTGTTACCTTCAGGTTTTGTTACAGTTTTCAGGTAAAGGCTCGCGTAAATGACGTTGAAACGAAACCAAAATGCTAGACATCAGTGGCGGTTTATTTCAGTGTGAAAAATTGCGTGATTTTCCGCCAATTGCTTTCCCGCGAGGAGAGTTACTACACGGCACTCGAAAAAAAACAGGATCACTCACCCACGTATTCACAAACGTAACTTAAGTATCACTTTTGCTATTCGACACTTATCGGTGACTGAACTCGTTTCGATGACCAAACTTATGCTGAGAAGACGCCTTCTCGCGAATTCGATGCTCTTTTCCGCAATCAAAATCGGTGACAGGGTGCTAGCAGGGATAGTGTACCGGGAGGCGACGCTCTTCCTTCTCGCCGGTGGAGACGGCATTTAAAATTGCGAGCTTGCCTTGGAAAGAGCTTTTCGCTTTATGGCAGTGAGAATCATCACCGATGAACCGACACCACAGATAGCAGTGGAGACGCGCGACTACACGCCGACAGGCAGACCTCGCACCTAACCGACACTGCACTCGCACGTGAAAACAGACGGCAGTTTGGGGAGCGGGCGAAATTCGTTAAATTAGTGCATGTGTCTAGCCGATTTTAAAGAAAAAGTGCAGTAAACAATGGTTCATCATCAGCGCAGCAAATTCGTTACATCAAGATTAACCGTTGCGACGTCTTCGTTCCATAGAGGTTGCCAAAGCATGGGTTTCAATGGAAATGGCAATGGGGATTGGAAAAACTTTGTTAAATCCAGGAATTCGTTACGTACAGGTTAGTTACATCGAAATTCAACTGTAGTAGATAATTCTCTGAATTTTGTGTGTGCACCCTACGACTTCATCTGGCAGGAGTGGTTTATTTGTCACGTCGTATCTAATGTTTTATTTAAGAATTTTCCCGCAAATATGTACACAGGTTACTTATTCCTGCGCTGACATGCCCTGAAAATCACCCGCTGGGTATGTGCCAGTCCTAATCACCATCACGGTATAGAAAATACCCCTGTCATTGAATCACTCTTCCCCACTTCGGGTAACCGTGACCTCGGTCTCTCATGCGTCGTTCCCCCTTCAAATGTTGGTGCCGTATAACACGGGAAAATGACCGAACGCCCCGAAAGAAACCATCGATGCAAATTTCACCTTCTGGTTTGCAAAACCACGTCATCTTGACCGCCGCTTATCGTCTAGCCCCTGCCTCCGCCGGAGGTCGCCATCACTGGCCCTGACCGCTCGCTTACGACGAACCGGAAACTTCACCCGACGCATAGACGCAACGTCACTTCCAGGGTGCAAGGCCTAGAATCAACGATACATCTACCGAGTACAAGCTGGTGACTTCAGTGCTCCACCTTTGTTGCGGAAGGTTCTTCGCGGTGCTGTTTAAGAGGCTGCTAAAGGAAGATACCGAGCTCCGACAAGCCCCCTCACCGTCTTGTTCCTGTTGGAGGCATCCAACAATCGACCACAGGACGCCCAACTCAACGAGCTGAAGGATACAATAGGCGAGATGCTTTGAAGGCGAATATGTACTCTGACGCCTTGCAGTACAATTAAAGACACGATGTCCCCTCCGGCAGCTGCGCTCTAATTTGAAGGACCTGTGGGCGCCCTGCATGAAACTTACCGTCAACGCCACTCCATCCCATCCAGACGACCACTCCAACGCTGCCTCACGTGCATCAACCTTTCAAATTGTACTGCCAAAGTCGATCGAGTAGACAATCTACAACCAACCGAACTATCCAGTCATCGTCAACGTAATAAGCAGTATTAACTGCTCGGGGCACTTCCTCGTGTCAATGGATGAACCTCTATGGCAGCAGTCCTGTATGTTCAAGCACACGTCTATCACACTGAGTAAAAGAGCCGAGTGCAGATTCTACCGCTCTCCGTACATCACGACGTCCGAAACCTCTATGTGGTGATTCTCGCAAGCCCATTTGAATATGGAAGCCCATGGAATATGGAAGCTGGGAAGCCCATTTGAATTTCCGGAGTTCTAAGAGAACGATGCAAGACCATTCTCCACTGCAGGTGAAATGAGGGAGCGCTTGTTGTGCCGAACAAAACGCCAGAACATGAAGCCACATTCGCTCGCTAAGATCTCCTATCGGTGCGTTTAGGAGCAGTGCGTCGACTCGTTACAGCCCAGGCTCCATGACAAAATGCCGAAGATAAGGCTGAAGGCAAATATGTTTTAAAAGACGACACAACTAGAGTATCGTCTATCGTACCAGTGAATCACAAGCACGAAAAACGAAAGGATGCGCCAGTCGCAGGCAAGGACTATTCATCGGCAGCCGGCCAAGATGAAGACCAAAATTAGCCGCGTATACAGGCTCCTTTCGTCGCAAATGTCCACAAAAGACTATAGTAGACTGGCACCCCTGGCAAGTAAATTCCTCCCATCTCCTTCCCGCTCACCTCTCATGCAGCTCCTCTCCCGTCTCGTTCCTCCAGAGATAACCCACTAGAGGTTTTGTGAAGTAAAATAAATTTACCCCATTCCACTGCTTTAAGTCGGCTGCCTCGATGCCAGCGCTGCCGTACGGAGGAGACGCGCGTGAATCGAGGCCCCTTATTTTAACGTTTATACAACCACGTTGCCCGGCTCCACGTTTGTGCCAAACGGAACAGACCGACATTTCCACGTGCTTCCGTATAAAATTACGTGAAAAACTACTGCAGCCTTGCAAGATCCTCAACGCCCAAACGGGAATGGCAGTTGTGACAACACTTGCAACTCCGCTGGTCCGAATTTACTGATTTAGAGTTTGTTTACCCAATATAGGCTGCACGCGAACACAAAAAAGATTATATTTACAATGTACTAGGTGACATCGATGTCTTTGTGAGCACTGAGATGGCATCAAATCATATTTTCAGACCGGACAATACCATATTGCGATTCGAAAAGGAGCCTCAAGGTACATTGCTGCTTTAGAGCGCAATAAAAACATTTATTTAGATAATCACTGATTAAATCAACCAGCCAATCAATAAATCAATCTATCAATCTATCGATCAATCAATCAATCAATGAACGAAAACTGCTTTCCGGTCTGTTTGCGAGCTGCAATACAAAAGGCGGCCACTAATTGTACTGTCATAGGTTCGCTTCAATGCCGAGCCGAGGTGCGGGTATATATCTACCTCTACCCTATAAACAAGCTGGGCTTCTTGCTTTGACAAAATCAAAACCTTCCAGCCGCTGCGCGGTGCTTGCTGCGTGCAAATACTTCAACTGCAACGCGAGGCTATCACTACACGTCTTTGTTAAACAATGTAGGTGCACGCTAGCTAGTAAGATACAATAACGCATAGGTCGATGTAAACCCTAACTAAACATGGTTCCTTTTAAAATTGAACGAAGAGCACGACTGAGAGTCTCGCAACAATTGCATGCGTCATAACGGGAATTCGTAGCGCATATTACCGTAATCCAGCATCCGCATACCACAAAATATGACACGCGCACGCAGACATCGATGACTTCAAGATGCCTCAACCGAAGGCATACTGACCGGATGGTGGTTTAAAACAAATCTCGTAGTGCTAGGCGTGCAACATATAACCAACTCCTGTTGCATTTTTTTTTTCGATGTCAAACGCTTCGCTCGCTTTACGTGGGAGTGCTGGCACACGTCCCGTCTCGACGCGCGCTGGAGGGAGCACGTGCGTCCAGACCAGCCGTGGCTGGGGACGCGGTTTTCTTTTTTAAATGCGGAGCATTTCTTAGGCTCGCGATGTCACTCGTCGATGCTGTCGGCGCCGTCCACACGCTCACTGCGTATGCGCGTCGCGTCGAGGCGCAGGTGTGCGTCTCTCGCCCGTACCCTCCTCGCTCTCAACAGGTGCGGCGGTGCGGGAGGAGCGCGTGTACCCCGTGCGCTCCGTCGCTCTCAACAACAGCTGCGGCGTTGCGAGGGGAGCACGTCTGTGCGCGCATGCGTCGTAGCTACCCGTGCGCTGCGTCGCGCTCAACAGTAACGGCGGCAAGGCGTGTACACGTCGTAACGGCGTGGTGGGTGCGTGGAAAGTTCGCGCGCTTGTGTACGGAAGTGTGCGCATGCGCGTCTCTCCCCCGTACTCCTCTCCCTCGAACGCGGGCGGTGTGTACATAAGCGGCGGAGCGCGAGTTCGGAATTCAGTCAAGGGCGTCTCTGCTTGGCTTTCGCTTGACTTGACGCTTTGCTTGACGGCACCAAGCAATAAAGACAGACTTTAACTTTACACTCCTTGCCTTCGCTTCTCCTTCATTCAATAAATAAGAATAATAAAGACGAAATAACAATTAAGCATTCCCAAACCATACCCAATTACGCAACATTCACGCGATACCCCCACCACTCTGCGACGCATTTACTCGAGTTCCCCCGTGGGAAGATGCGGGCGGGTATTTTTTTTTTTTCTTCACGTGCCATAAGCTGGGCCGCCATCTTAAACGGGCTAGACACACCGTTCGTGGACTCGGAAGCGGCATACGCATGGTTGGCAACGCAGCCGATGCTCGATCGAGACCGCCGCAGTAGCGGCCCTCTGGCCGGCGATTAAAAAATACCTGCCGCGGCGGAGCATGTTGTTCATACGTTGTTGCTTTCCACCAGATATCAACGCAAAATTAACCGAGCACAAGACTAAAGCACTGGGGGATTTAGCAATTGGGGGAAAGTGGCAGGAGTAGCAAGAACGGCTGGGTTTGGCGATCGGGGTTTATGCGTTTGGCATTTGAAAAATAGAGGCGGCGATGATATAACGCAGGCCAGTAAATTTCGCACGACGTCTTGACGCGCTGTGCTAACAAGATGATGCTCGCGACCTGCGGGCTCTGGGGAACGAGCGCTCCCGTGAGCTCGAAAAGGCTTGGGCGCGCGGCACCACCCAAGAGCCCTAATTCCGCCTCCCAGGAGCCACTGAGGCGTTAGGCGAAATGCGCAAGGCCAAATGCTCACTCATGTTGTCCCGGGATCGGTGTCCGCTGATTTCAGGAGTCCCAGCTAGCCGATGATGCGTCCGACTTGTTCGTTGAGGCCGTCTTCTTCGCTCGAGGTTGGCTCGGGGCTCGGGTTCTCCGCGCGCAGCGCGCGGATATCGCAATCGGCGTTGATATTGAAGACGACGATCAATGAGCATGCTAATAATTGCGGTTTTTGTTTTCTTCGAGCTCCTGACTACACCACAATTCTTGTGGCCTAGTTTTCAGCAATTGTTCTCGCTTTGTGTCAAGTACCCCATCATGAAACTCAAGCCTCACCACATTGTCGGCTTCCATGTCGCTTATTTAAAGCACTAAATACCTCTCCTCCGCCTCCAGTGCACGGCCAACTTCTCTTTTCATTCCTGTAAATGGAAAGGGGGATTCCGCCTGTCTAACATTGCCCGTCCCGTCCGCTCAAAATAGCCAAAGAGCCATTTTCCTGCTGCTCTCTCCTGCCCTTTCCCTCATTCTAGCCTTCGCGCGTACTCCCGTCTCGGGAAATCAACTTGGGGGCCTAAAGTCAACCGCTTCGCAGCGCCGCTTGCCTAAACTTTATACTGTTTGTTCTGCTTCTGCGAGGTGGTGCTTCTAGGCGTCTATATTTTCTGGCTGTCTACGTCAAGCTGCGCGCCAAGATCCAGTGGTGACGTAAAAATTAACGCCCGCTTGCGCGCGCCACACCACGGACGAGTGACTGAACCAGTCGTTCGTACTGCTCCCATTGAAAATCGGAGAAAAAGGAAGGGAGGGAGGGCTTTTTAGCTGGCTACGCCAGATGGGGATGATTACAATGCATTTAGATGGATGTGAGAGGTTAGGCAGCCAACAAGTAGAGAGAAAACAAAATTTAAATAGAAAGTTACACGCAATGAAACGCAAGAAACAAAAGTCTAAATAAGATTGAGTAAAAAAATTGAGCAATTGGTGCCGACGAAGCACAGAGGGCCTAACAACAAAAGGGAGAAAAAACGTGCATGACGACGCAAACGCGCACAGATGTAGCCATACGCACGATTCAAGAATTACAAAATTTTCTCTTGTGCAGAGTCCCGCGAAAAATGCGGCAAAATTTTTGCCCCTAAATTCGAGTGATTGATAATGCGACACGCAATATTATTATACGCGGTATTGGTTTGGTGTGAGTTTGTGCAAGGGTTAAGGCTTGGGCGAGTTGGTGCATGATTACACAGAGGGGCACAGCGCAACACAGACGAAACACAAGAAGAAAATGACAACCACGAGCGCTGAAAACCACGAGGAATCGGCGCTCGTGGTTGCCATTTTCTTCTTGTTGTGTTTCGTCTGTGTTGCGCTGTTCCCCTCTTTGCGGGTTTCTGGCCGCATGAGGCGCCTCACGGTCAATGCAATGGCGGATTGTCTCGCCGATCCCGCTATCAGAGCCACAGTACAACTGGGCATGCTAAATCTGTCTCTTTTTCCATCCTCAATGCTGCCAATATTCTGCCACCTATAGACGCTACTCGTACAGATACGCGCGTGTTTAACAAAGACCACACGTGTTTAAATTTTGGTTTGAAAACACAAAGTTTTGCTTCGCGGCAATGCGAAGTAGCCGCTACTTAACTCCGGATTCCGGGGCTTAATTTACACCTTCTCATATCGAGGCTTTCTGCTACAGAACTATGCCATGTACAGGAATCAGTCGAACGTTTTTTGTCATTTCTGCTACTTCTGGGCAGCTATGCGGTTGCTTTTGAAGGAAACCATTAACTGTATGAGGCTGACCCTCTGAATGCCACTAATTTTGTTTTGGGGAAGCTGTGAATCTGGGTTACGTAAAAAGCGAGATTTGTCATTCTAATGCAGCCTATCGTACTGCCACACTACGCTTGAATCACTCAGAAAGTTACAGTTATTGAGTAATTTTTTTTTTGGGGGGGGGGGGGGGGGGGCGGACAGGAGGGGGGCTGCGAATCTGGGTCACGTAAAGAGTGAGATTTGTCGTTTTATTCAAGCCTATCTTTCGGTCACAGCTCGCTTGAATCGCTAAGGACGCCATAATTATCGAGTGATTCCAGTTTTCATCTTGGGGCGCATTTTACTTCATTTGGGGAATTGTTTTCTTCACTGGAAAATTGATCTTTATAAGCTCCAACCGGAACGCGGGTAACGTTTTATCCTGTCCGATCTCGTCATGTGGCAACGGGACAAGTACATCGAGGACAACACCATCATCGTCATCATATAATGAATCTGGCGGTGGCATGCACCATCTCAACCTCGCCTTGTGGGAAATATGTCACACCTATGCACCCGAAACTATGCAAATGGCACGCGCCTACCGCCACACCACGCTGCCGGCTGTGCCAATGTACCAAAGAAGACCTGTACCATCTCATCTGGTGTTTGCCATATTAACCAACTATTGAAATTTACCGATGCCGCCCCATATCAAGACAGGAACGCATTTGTAGTAGCGGTGGTCGACTCCAAGGGGAGCCTCATCGCTACAGCATCTGTAAGCGGCACTTCCTGCACAGAGGCAGAGGAAATGGCAATCGGTCTAGCCATAGCCCACAGCCGGTCTCTGCATCTGAACATCATAACCGATTCTAAATCGACCACACTAAACTTTTTTAAACGGCAGGGTATCATTTAGAACCTTGGCAACCCTGTCGCAAGGGCCCACACCTTATAGCCGGACCTTCCGCATCATCTGGTCACCGGCACTTTCTGGCCTGATGGGAAATGAGAGAGCCAATGAGACTGCTCGAGAAATGGTTCGCCGAGAGCCTCATAGGACCCCTGAAGAAAGCCCGCTACCTTTCGGTTACAAGGACCACCTCCATACTTTCGGTGACATCCTTGACCATTTCCGCCAGGATTGGGCAGTTTTTACAACACCGCATCCATCGCTCAGTCGAAGGCATGCTGTCCTTCTCAGGCAGCTTCAAACATTATCATTCCCCACTCCCCATCTCATGTCCATCATATATCTTGGGGAATATAAGGACGCTTGCCCCTTCTGTTCTGTGGAACGAGCATCACTTCACCACTTCATTTGGTCATGTCTATTATTACCCGCATCACGTAGAAGAAATCACCCCATCCTTCATAACACGTCATCCTTAACAGAGTGGGAGGCTGCCGTCTCTAGCCCAGCTCCCCACGTGCAAGAAACCATCGCCCAGTTGGCTGAAGACACCAAGCCCCCAAAACACCGGGAGCCCCTCTGTCTAGATGACTGAGTCAACAGCTCAGTGGTGCAATCACCACAACGTTTGGGCAAAATCAAGTTACTACTACTACTACTACTACTACTACTCCCCCACCACCACCCATACCCCGATACCTATCACCTGGTCCCTCCCACTTTTCACCCACTGAAGCGGTCTTGCTCGAGTTGTATAGAGCGACGGGTCTCCTACCCCCTCCCTATACCGACACCCGAAACACCCCTCCTACTCGCAGAAGACTCACGAATAGACCAAAACCTTCCCTAAAGGTTGCTGCGCCATTAAACCTCAACTTCATCATCATCACCAAAACCTTCTCAGTTCCAGCGCCTACTTCATATTACCCCGTCGTTTAACTCCTTCCACCGAAATGCCTCCGCCTGGCAACCAACAAATGCGTTTTCCCTCTCTATTTTCCCTCTCTTTCTCTCTCTCTTGCTAGTGTCTGCAAAAGTTTGAGAAAGAGAGAAACAATAAATCTTTACTTGTCGAGTAGAGGCTGATGGCATGGGCATCACCCCGCGAAAGGCTTCCCTTGACGGGGGTTGTTTGGATTCGACTGGCTGTCCTCGCCAAGTTTTTTTTTTACTCTGAGGCGGTGGGTAGTTGAATATTGGCATGGACGACAACGGCTTCGCGGCTACCAAATTGTGCTTTTGTTTGAGAATCTGGGACGAAATGATGCCTCACTGATTAATGAATTTGGTCGCAGATATTAGAAATAAAAAAACTCGTTTTGGGGGAACGTAAGTGCACACATTACTTTTGCAATACGACGCCAAATTCAACGACATTTCATCATCATCACCATCATCATTATAAACTTCATTGTAAAGGAGGGGAGAGACAAAATCATGCACCCCTCCATCCAACGACGACGATAATAGAACGCGAAGCTGCCTCGTGGTGGATTCTTTGTTTCGCCAATTTCACACTGCGAGTATGTGCTCCTCTGGAGGTACGCATCCCTTTTCTAGAATACCCACAGAAACTCTCGGGTGTGCACTCCGTAGGCCTAACGTTTCGGTTTGATGCGTACGGCGCAGGTCGGTAGGTGCTACTTGGCGTTCGCTTCGACCACGTCGAAATAACGCAATCGGATAGACACCGGCTTGATAACGTGAGGTACCCAGGTTCGATTAACATTTTTTTTTTCTTTTACTTCACCCACCATCGTTCATCATCATTGTCAGAAAAAGTTGGCTATCCTGCAAGGTGTATTGACGTACAACGCCGTAAGAGAGGACACTGAAGCTTCGCTTTAATAGAGGGGTGGAACTATGAGCGGAGTCCTATAAACAGAACGCTGCTGGCAACAGCACCCGCCTTTACTCTACGGATCAGTTCTAATAGATTGTTTATGGGGTTTAACGCGCCAAAACGGCACTGGTTATAATGCGCGCCGTAGTGGAGGGCTCCGGAATAATTTTGACCACTTGGCGTTCTGTAACGCGCGCCGAAATCTGGAACACACGGGCGGACGGATCAGTTCTAATTGGTCCTTCAGAGCTCCGCTGGCCTGAGCCGCTTCTCAAGTTTCCAATGAGGAGTGTGTGTTGTTTTGTGGTTTCCCAATTGTAGGGCTGTTCCCTGTAGTATGGAAAAGACGGGCTTTGTCTTTGCATTTAAAGCATTCCTTATTCGCCCTCGCACTCGGGTGACGGAAAGGAAAAAGCGGGATTTCAGAAATGTGTTTGAAATATTTTCCCCGCAGGGTATAGTAGCGCAGCCGAATATTTTCCGAAGTAGTCGCTCAGCATTGCACCACTCACGCGGAATATAATTTGACGGCGTCAGCACCCTGCCGCTAACATGCAGTGGCCATTAACTTTGGCAGTGGGAAGCCAGAAGACGTAGTAAGGGCTTCATTCCAAGGAAGTATCGGAAAATTACAAAAAATTTCTCAGGAAAATTTCCCGCACCCTTTTCGTTTCGGGGAAACCTACACATTGGGTGCACGTGGATATATGCTGCCAAAAGATACATTTCCGTTCGCCGCAGACGCTGAAGGTTCGCACATAGTTGAAGGCATGCACATTACTTATTATGCCGCAGCCGGCTACATTAAACAGTCTTATTTGTCTCTGTCAATCGCTATGCTGGGAATTGAAATCTGCGGCTTAGAAATGACAAGACAAGGCAACATGAAGGCGGAACAGCTGATGCAAGGTGGGTATTCGGCGAACCAAACGCTGATGAAGAACTTCAACAAGTACAGTCCACAGTACAATGCACTAGCCACGCGCTGCAATCCGATTTTGGACGCTAGCCATGATTTACATAACGGCACACCATTGAGGTTTCTTATATTTTTAATTATCAATCTGTGGTATTCATTACCAATTTTCGGTATTAATTTCCTTGGCTCAGTCTGCCAACAAAGTGGCATCCCCAGATCCCGTGGCTAGAACCTACCATTACATTTTTTCTTCACTGCAGGTAGCAAGAAACCTGCCATCCAAGCTTGCATTGGCGGCGTGACCAGCCACCTGTTATCAAAATACCGCTTCAGCTGCGAACAGGAGTATGCGCATGATGTATCTATTGGTTTCAAACGGGGGTATGCGGCGCTCTGGCTCGGTGTTAGCTCGGTGTTAGTCTTACTTGAGTATGGGATGGCTCGGTGTTAGCCTTAGTTGTAAACGTTGGAGCCGAACGTGATCAAACGGTAGCCGCACCTTCGGGTGCAATTATTTTGACGTTGCCCAGCATGTCAATAGTCTCAGCGCTAAAGTCGCCTAATGATAGGGCAAAATGTAGGCAGAACAACATACCTACTAAAGCGGACTGGTTAGTGACTATTACATCAACCGTGAGATGTTGAGGGCCGACTTACCCGGGAGAGCAAGTAAAACATCTTCAAACACCACATGATTGTGGACATGTCGCAGACGTTCAGTGGGTGCGCAGCCATAGCTGCTTCATAGGAAAGGAGAGAGCAGACCGTCTTCCAAAACAGGCACACGACCAGGGCGACCAACTCGCCCTTCCGCTTCTCGCTGAATGTACGAAGACAATCCCACAGCACTCTTTGTGGGCAAACGTCGGCAGAAGGATAGTTTGATGAGGCCACGAAGCGCCCGTTGCTGTACGCAATAGACCTGGACCTGCAGTTTCGATGGAATATGAAGCTGCTGCAAAAGAGAGAAACTGTTCCATCGTATGCAACTCAGCGTTGCTTATAACAATTTCTTTAAAGCGCAGCTTGCTATGCCTCACTGATGGCATACGATGTAACGCCAGAACGCCCTGCAGGAAAGCCAACATGACGCAAAGGGTTTCAGAAAAAGATGATGATGATAAGTGAAAGCACGTCAAGTGCATCAAGAAAAAACCGCTTCCAGTGGTTGCAATCGAACATAGGTTTCCCCTTTATTAAGCCGACGTCTCTCCAATTGCGCCATTCGGAAACGTCGAATAAGTTCGGATTTTGAACTCCGACATTCACTCAGGCTGCGTGGGACGAAGGTTCCCGTTTCAATATATTTCTCTTAAGAAAGGGGCTCTGATTTTCTCTGCTCAGAATTAATGGTGCGAACTCCCCATCCTGCGCATGCGGGAAGCCCGAGGAAGATGTCTCTCACGTGTTAGTAAACTGCCCATTGTTCTCCTGGCCAAGACGGGAACTCTACCGCGAACCCATGATACCAACCTAGGAGGGCTTTCATGGACATCAACTGGACATCACGAACATTTCTGTCGTGACCATCTGATTTTAGAGACGATAGTTTTTCCTAAGGCTACTTAAACGCAGAAGTTTTAGTCTGTCTCTGTCTGTCTGTCTGTCTGTCTGTCTGTCTGTCTGTCTGTCTGTCTGTCTGTCTGTCTGTCTGTCTGTCTGTCTGTCTGTCTGTCTGTCTGTCTGTCTGTGCAACTCGATTCAGCGTCAAACGGCAACAGTAACGAAATCAAACAATCAAACAGCAACAGTAACGAAAGGTTCCACTAGATAGGTTCCGCGTTCCGCTTGGAATTCACGTAGAGTAGGGCAACGTGGTTCTATAAACGTTGGAGTAGGGTGTCTCGATTCACGCGCGTGTCTTCCGTGAGACGGCGCTGCATCGAGGCACCCGGCCAGGAGCAGCGGAACGCGGTAAGTGTAAATTGACTTGAGCAAACCTCTAGCGTGTTTATCTTGGGAGGACCGAGACGGGAGAGGAAGAGCATGTTAGTTGAACGGGAAAGAGATTGATTGATTAATTGTGAGGTTTAACGTGCCGACGCAACGCAGGCAATGAGGCGCGCCGTAGTGGAGGCCTCCGGATTAATTTTGACCACCTGGGGATATCTTTAACATGCGCCGAAATCTCGTACGCACGGGCGTTTTTGCTTTTCGCCTCCATCAGAAAAACGGCCGCCGCTGCCAGAAATCAAACCCGCGACCTCGTGCTCAGCAGCGCAACGCCTTAGCCACTGAACCACTGCGGCGGGCGAACGGGAAAGCTAAGGGAGGCATTTAGATAGCAGGGGCGCCAGACGACTATCATCTTTTGTCGACATTTGCAAAGAGGGGAGCAGATACACGGCCAGTTTTTTCAGCCGGGTTAGTGACCTTTCATTCAGTGCAGCAGAGTAGCCCGGGCATATCGGAGCCCGCTGAATAAACCAGTTCACCTACCTACCTAACTCCACGAAACTCTGTTTTGCTGTGAGTAAAAGCCGGGCACCTCCTGCGCACCCAGCGCCATCTGCAGGTTCTCTTAGCACACTCCTTCCGTTTCTTTAAGCAACTGCTAAAGTAACGCCGCTGTTCAGCTTCGTAGACCATGGGTAAAGTTTCGGGCGTTTTGGAGCAGGCGTTTTAAGTTTGAGCCCCAGCTATGCCATTTTTTCTCAAACCCCGTTATTCTTTACTGTAAAATGTTCTCTTAGCAAACGTCTAAGCATATATTGTATATAAAGGTTATTTGATATATTTTAGGTCGTTTTGAAGCTGGAGAGCAGCATATCAACACGATTCGCACGAGGTCTGCAACGCCCCGGTAGCTCCGGGCTCGCACCTAACTCGGAGCGGAATATCGTACCATTTCCCATTCGGCTATGATCTCAGAACTCCACTCACAATTCTCACATATCCACTCAAGGGGATCGGTGAATCACGATAACTGCCCTGGTAAACTTACAGCCGGTTCGTTATTTTCCACTCAAAATGAAGTTTTTTGAACAACAACACCAGCATTTGACTGCCACATGGACGTACCAGCGCACAATCTCACTTGCACACTCTGGGGTATTGGCCAATGACGATGATAACAGCCATCAGAGTTTCGGGGCCGATTTGAGAGTCTTTTTGCGGGTCGTTCGGTCGCATCTTGAAAAAATCTGGGTTAAGCTCGGTCACACTAGGTTAGGTTAGGTTTATATTACTTTTGAGTTTATGTTAAAGGTAGGTTAGGTTGAGTTAATTTTTGCTTAACTTGCGTTACCTTTCGTTAAAGCAGCCTTCCATATAGGTGATGCTGCGGAACGACCTGCGCACAGTCTTCCCCGGCCAAATCACCGTTTGCCGCTGCACAATCACCGTGGAGAGACATTAACACCAGGGAAGTCATTCCTCTTCTGATGTCATCAGTGGTGCATGGCCCCAATATGAGGCACGCCACTCACATCAGAACGAAACACGGCTGCATGCCCCGGTGGTTTCATGTCGTCGGCCCTCCCAGTTACGGCCGGGGTTACGCACCTTCAGTAAATGTATGAGCCCACACTGCCCTTCCATTCCCGATCCCACACTCCCGTTTCTACAAGGGGTGATCCCAAGTTCTGCGTATCCAAGTGGCGCGGCCAGAGGTACGCTATGTTTCATTCGGGAAAGCGTCCCTGAACCGGACTCCGTCGCCTCAGTCATAAGTGGGAGCGTGGTGGTCGAGTGGCCAGCGAACGTTGCTACCTTGGTGATGACAAGATGCCGAAGACAAACTTAGATGGTGTACTGCATAGCGAAAGATGATCCAAAGCAATACAGGAACAATGGCCTTCCAAGCGAGGAGGGGAGGGATGCCTTTAATGGTGAAGAGAAATCAGCCTGGCAGCGCGCTTGGCGTGCTTACAGCGGGACTCGAGCACAGTTACAACGTGGATTTTCTGGTGCAAACCTCTGAGAGGTATAAAACCCACCCTATCCGCCGAGAGGGTTTTGTTGGGTTTTATACGCAGAAGCCGTAACGGCAGCGGGGCTTTCCTAGTGCTTCTGTGGACGCGGCCCCAAAATAGTGCAGGCACACAACGCTCTCTTCCCGGTTTGAGAGGACCGGTAGTAGCGGCGCTCGTTTTGTCTCAGAGAAGGGGGAGAGGAGATCTCGGCTGCAGCGCCCGCTTCGTCCGTGCACGAAAGCGTTTGTTTCGTGTTTTGCAACTGCCGCAGCTCGAGTCATCGCTGGCGGGTCCAGTATGAACCAGTTTTTTTTTAAGAAAGCGGGCTTTCCTCAAGGCGCAGTTGCGCAACACAAAGCTTGCAGCACGCGCGCAGAGGGTGGCGGTGGGCAGAATCGTAACTACCGTCATGGCTACCTGGTACCCACCATTTTCGGAGCATCAGCCACGCTATCCCACAGGGCAGCTTCTCCAGCTTTAAACAGTCTCATAGCTCTACAACACCTTTAAACGACCCCTCAAGCCCTCGATCCTCTCGGAAACGCTTTCGGTTGAGTTCCGCTACGTCCTCGACATACCACCGTCCAGTGCAACCCCCCCACAACGACTTTGGCGCTGCTAAGCTTGCGCACTACTGTTCTAAAGACGACCCGCTTTACCTTCAGCATGACAAGATACCACACGCCCTGTGCACGCTATCCCGCTGCACACAGTACTCTCCGCTCCATCCTGTAGGGCGTCAGCCTTTCTTGCTAACACCGACGCTTTCACATCTAGAATGGTAGCCGCAACTTTACCAGCAAGGCGGGTAACCGACGTCATCGTACACGTCCTCTGACCACGGTCCCACCATGCTACGCGAAGGTACCGGTGAACCCAAGGGTATCGCGGTGGAGACCTTACCTTTACGTTGGTTTACTGACACCGCGACCCAAGATCCTTAGTGATCCTTTTCCGCACCGTCGATCGATATTCACAGTGATCGTCAGCGTCACTACAAACGCGGCAGCACCGGTGCGCAGCCTGTGTGCCTCAATGGCACGTTTCATGGTAGGCACACCGGATCATTCATTGATGTGGCAAACATTGTTGCACCCACCAGCTGTCGACATGAAATTTCGTTTCCTCGCATACAATTGTCAGAATCATTATTTAGGGATTTTGCCCTAACACGCGAATAAAGAGGCGAGCGAAAAATTTTTAAATTACGCCCTTCGGGAAGTAGAAATCCGTTCAATTTTCACTCGTTTCCATAGAGCTGGCCATCTGCTGAGACTTTCTGCAACCACACGCCTCCCGTCGTGGCCTCCGCGATTTGCTGCCGGCGGCGCGCCGTTGCTCCGCCGGTAGCCGATCGCGGAGGCCACGCTCCCGTAGAACCCGGTGTTATTTATTAAAAAACTGTTACTGATAGGTATCATTCGCACATACTGAACAAATGACTCAACAAGTGTCGCATCCATTAGTGTCATTGCTATAGTGGTCCTCCCGGGCATCGTTGGGTACTACCGCTAGTCATACAATAAGTGCCTTCAAACCCGAAATACTTGCTTTAAATATTCGTTTCCCTAGACCTGTGTTGGATTGGGATACTTTGAAGAACCAACAATAACCCAAAAAATCTTTATCATAATTTCCAGCGAATTTAAGTGAAGGAAAATAGTCTGTACTGATTTTATGTGTGTAGTGTTTTGCTTTTCCGGTTACAAAACATGATTGATTGTTTTCATGGCGTTGCCTTGTGCTACTCGTTAATCTAACAATTGTACCCACCGCCTAAACACTCTCCGAAGGGTTCAAGAATAAATAAATAAATAAATAAATAAATACATAAATAAATAAATAAATAAATAAATAAATAAATAAATAAATAAATTGAACTCCCAAGAATGGCCACCATGTCGCCGTAGACGGCAGCACCAAATCCCTGGGAGGCGAAGAATAAAACAATTTCGGCAGCACTTTATCGTTAAATTGCATAAAAATCGATCCATTAACACTACAAACATAGGCTAGACTTTGCAGACATTTTTGTGCCATAAATAGATATGCTGAGAACTCACTTCAGTGTCATTCATGACGTAAAGTTGACAAGTAAATGTGACTGAGTGAAGAATTATCACTGAGAACAAAGTTGGGGCAAATGAAATAAAAATGACGGGCTAATTGTTTCTGTCTCACGGTGGCGTACCAAAGCAGCTAAAAGCACGCGCCATGCATTCGAGACGTCAATTTTAAACATGAATGAATGGTAAAATAGGCACGTTTAGGGTAGTGTCATCACTCGAAAGCTTGCAAACCGGAAATCCTGCCTCCACGTGGAGGCCCATCACTGTATGCGAAGAAAACCGGAAATGTTCTGTAGCGTTTAGCAACTCGTTGGCACGTGTACATAACGCACACGTGGCCGTATCGGTAGATTGGCCGAATATAGCCAGCTAGGTGGAATGTCGGTTACTGGAAGGCTAGTGCGCACATTACACACGTAGGCTTATCCCTGAATAGGGCGAATGCAGACAGATGGGTAAATTGGCACCCACATTCTCAAGCCGGTTCCACTCCTGCAGCACTATTACAGATACAGCAATATTGCTCCTAGTGAGCTAATACGTTCCCACTAAATAAGTAATAACAACGCTGTTGGAAAATGTTGGTATATCAGTAAGGCATAAAATCAGATTTATTAAAGCTAGGCTTCCTATGGTTCGGCGATGCCGTTTGACGTCGCGCCAGAACGCACAGTGCCAAGTTTGCGCAGTGGGTTTCCGTAACGATGATTGCAAGAAATGGAATGGATGACTTCATTATAGGAGGAGGCCAATAGGCCCTGTTGGGGGACATGGGAAAGAGGGTAGCGGAAGATGGTTCGTTCATATAAAGTCTTCACAACACTGTGACGGTTCACTTAGCACGTTACGCACATTGGAAGTTGTGGCGAGGACACTCTAATGCACGACCATGATCGGGGTGTGCAATAGGAGCCGTTCAGGAGCCACAAAGGGCGTTTTTTTTTTTTTTTTTTTTTGGGGGGGGGGGCATCTAGAGAGAGTGGCCATCTAGGGTGAACGATCCGCCATCGCAGTACTTTATAGAGACCTGTTTTGAGACCGAATTCTGTAATTTTTTGTAAAATTTGGGGGTTGTTTCTGACATGTTGGACATGGTATTCAGAAGTCGTCGGGCGTACTTGAGAACTGGACGGATTGCAAGAAAAAAAACGCTCCCGGTGGTAGGAATTACACCTGGTTACCTCGTATTTTGACACCAATATCTATACGATCGCGCCGTTCCGACATGGTCCCAGCAGATGGGATTGTGAACTGTGGCTGAGGTTGCATGAAAGAAAGCTTCGCGTTTTAACCGGTTTTCTCTTAAAAAGAGGGCTTTGACTTTTGTTAGGTGTAGTTACACTATCTAATAAAAACGGAGCAACTTCGAACCGATAGTTTCCACAAAGCTTTCTTACTTTACAATAAACCCAATTTTATCATGTCATGTCTTCTGGTCGTAGCAATTACTCAACCACTGTAATGCAGCGTACCTGTAACCTATAAGCTGTGACCGGTTGAAAGCTTAGCTATTATTGCAGCGAAACGGTGTTGCGCTTGGTTCTGACCAAACTTGCGTGCGTCGGTCGGGTCGAAGCGTACGCGCTGCCTCTAGATGTATATCTCAATCTATTAAATCTATCTTGGAAAATATCATACCGATATTCGCCTCTAACAGTACTTTATCCTTACGAATATTTCTTTTACTTGTGATGACGGGTTCGTGCGAACTGACGTTGTAAACGTTACAGAATTCCCGCCTACTGTTACTACATGGCTGCCTACTGAGGTGCTATGGTTACAAGAACAGCTGTAACTCGTTTCATCAAAACTATGCCGAAACAAATTATGTAAAATCATTTAAAATTATCTTGAAGGAAGTTATGTGCCGACCTCTTTATTCAATCAATGCAGCAAGTCTCTACGCATTCCTCAATGTAGTTACCCACATAAGCAGCTTTGCTGGTCATCCATCTTCGCACTAGTGGAAGAGCTCCAGCTCAGTGGCTAAGGCGTAGCGCTGCTGAGCACAAGGTCACGGGTTCGATTCCCGGCCTCAGCGGTCGCTTTTCTGATGAAGGCGAAAAGCAAAAACGCCCGTGTGTACGAGATTTCGGCGCACGTTAGAGATCCCCAGGTGGTCCAAATTAATCCGGAGCCCTCCACTACGGCGCCCCTCATCGCCTGCGTTGCGTCGGTGCGTTAAACCCAACAATCGAAGAGCTCCAAATTATGTTTCATTGAAGGCAGGCAATACTTTATCGCGGTTTGTTGCATTGAGGCCTACGTTCAGCTTACTAATGTCGTTTACCTGATATATTTGGGCTTTGTATTTTCTTGGGCTCGCTACAGATAAGACAGAAGGTGCGTGGCATTCATCGCTGTAACTTCAACGTAAAAGTGCCACCGGCGGGATTGATTGATTGATTGATTGATTGATTGATTGATTGATTGATTGATTGATTGATTGATTGATTGATTGATTGATTGATTGATTGATTGATTGATTGATTGATTGATTGATTGTGAGGTTTAAAGTGCCGACGCTACACAGGCGATGAGGCCAGCCATAGTGGAGGGATCCGAATTTATTTTGACCACCTGGGGATCTTTAACGTGCGCCGAAATTTCGAAAACACGGGATTTTTTGCTTTTCGCCTCCATCAGAAGAGCAGCCGGTGCGCCCGAGAATCCAACCCCCGTCCTTGGGCACAGCAGTACACCGCCATCGCCACTGAGCGACCGGGCAAGACGGATCGCAGCAGCGAATGGGGCGCTGTACTAAGGGCACCACCCTCTGAGAGCTAGTCTGTCTTTATAATAAAGTTTTCTACTACTACTACCACCGCAGCGGGTGCAACCGGCGGGAAGTATCACGCCGCTGTAATTAGCGAATAAATCTTGCTCGGTATTCGCTTGGTTTATTAAAGCGAAGCGTTCCATGCCTTACTGATGACGTCCATGACGGAGCAAAATGCACTGCAAGAAAGCCAACTTTACACAGTCGGTTTCCCAAAGGCTACAGTAATTATACACCACATAACGTAACAATGGGTGCCTTTGCACCCCTAACAGGCCTCTCGGAATATGCATCGATAGATTGGCAGTACACACAGGCAGCGGTTATGATGATGATGACGATAAAACATCCTCAAGCAGGATTGGAATTCTGCTTTGCTGGTGTGGAGTTGGAGGTTGGCTTTGGAGTTTGGCAGAGTTGAAGTGGACTTTGGTTTTGGACTTTTTAGATTTAGTTCAGATTTTTTACTTTGGGGGAGTGGATTTCGGGCTCCTCCTTTGAGTCAGGTTGCATGAGAGAGTTTCGCGTTTTAATCATCTTTCTCATAAGAAAGTGGCGTTCATTTTTTTTTTTTTTCACGAGCGGTTTACTCGATGTTTAACATCTTTATTAAGGCAAAAACCTTATAACTCTGATTCCGAAGTGACCTTCACTGACCCCGGTGTCAACACTAACTGTACAAAAATCCGAAGGGCAGATACGAAGCAAAGCACGCCAGCCGCGTATGAGGTGATTATATGGGTCATGCTAACATACTGCGACGGGGTACCGTAGGCTAAGAACTAGCCTTTTGTAGTAGGGAAACAATAAATATGGAAACACATTCAAATTTTGCGTTGCAGTGACGTAATATGGGCGGAGGGCCCGTACTAAAGGCATCATCATCATCATGATCATTACTACCACCACCTGCCTATCTACACCCGCTGCAGGGCAAAGGCGTCTCCCATAGATCCCCAATTATACCTGTCCTGTGCTAACGGCGACCAACTTATCCACGCAAACTTCTTGACCGCATCTGCCCATCTAACTATCTGCCGCCCCCTGCCACACTTGCGTATTCTAGAGATCCGGTCTGTTACCCTTGATGACCAACGGTTATCTTGCCTATTTTATCGGTGTAACATTACGGGAGAAGAAGAGAGCGGAGTGGTTCAGGGAACAAACGACTGTTAAAGACATATTAGTAGCAATTAAGAAGCCTAACATTGCCCCTAAGGAGGAAAGTGTATAACTGCTGCATCTTTCCGGTACTCACCTACGGGGGAGAACCTTCGAGGCTCACTAAACGGGTTCAACTTGAATTGAGGACGACTCAGCGACCAAAGGAATCATATTTAGTTTTAGTACCACGGCCGTGTTTTCTCATTGTATTTCCTCAAGCTTTATTTGCAGGTGTTCTCCAGTCTCACACAGGAAGAACATGCTGTCCACGAAACCCCAAATAGCTTAATTATTCCCAGTTTTCTTGCGTTTTCTCAGTCAAGCTTTCTACATACGCACACCATAAATGCTGCGAATTGTTTTGGCGAGATGACATCTCCCTGTATTACTCCCTTTCGGATCGGGAATTCACCGCTTTGCTAGCGGAAGTTTATCCCTCCCGTGCATTCCTTATGTATGTCTTCTAGAAGTCTTAGGTAGGTCTCTTCTATTCCCTGGTCTTTTGATGCTTTTAGCACGACTGCAGTGAGTACGAAATCAAACGCTTTCTCATGATGTATGAAAGCCGCGTGAAGGTGTTTAGTGTACTCTGCCGATTTTACAATCTCTTAATTGACGACATGGATGTGATTGATGATTCGTACCCATTCCTAATCCCAGCCTGCTCTGTCGGCAGTTGAAAATTCAGTCTGTCACGTCTGCGGTTAACTATAACATTGGTAAACATCTTGTAAACAGCTGATATTAGGCTGATGGGACTGTAATTCTTGATGATCTTGGTATCTCTCTCGCTATGAATTAGAATATTGTTAGCGTATTTCCAGGCTATGGCCACTTTTTGAGTGTCCAAGCATTCCGAAAATAGTACAGCAAGCTTTTCTAGTACAATATTTTCTCCCTCCTTCAAAACATCCGCGAATATGCCGTCTCCACCTGCAAATTTTTCTATTTTCATGCCTTTGAGAACCTTTCCTACTTCTTTTTTAGTTATTAATGGGGCATCTTAAGTTCAGCTTTTACACTCAGTAGTTTCCCCCGGTCTAACGTCACTGGCATACAATCTGGTGGAAAATCATTCTGCTAGATTTATTATCTCGTCAAAGTTGTGCGTAATGTTACTCCGCTCGTCTGTGAGTGCCTGCATCGTGCTTTTGCGGATGGCTAGCTTGTTCTTAGTTACTTTCAAGCTTCCCCCTATTTGCAGCGTTTCTAAGCTCACTACCATGTTATATGCACAAATTTCGTTTGTTTTGCTTCTGTGAATCAGTCTCGACAGCTCGGGTAATTCAGTATGATGTGCTGTACTTGACACTTTCTTGTTCTTAAGTTTGGTAATTAGTTACTTCGTTTTCTGAGGTAGTTTTCAAAGACGATAGTCTTTCTTGGGCTACTTATACGCAGAAATTTTGGTCTGTCCGTCGGTCTGTGACTCGATTCAGAAACCCAGCCAAAGTAAAACTGGAGCTGCGCAATAGTCTTGTATACCCACAGTCAAATGTAAACGTCCAAGTCCGGTGTCAATAATCATAGTTGTCAATATTGTTGAACAAGAATAAAACATTACGCAAATGTGAGGCCGAAACTAATACATAAGGAATATTTGAAGCGCGCCTTTATAAAAAATCCCGGATTTATTTTGCCATAACAAATGAGATACTTCATCCACTTCAGAAAAAAACATTCACTCCGTCTCCTGCTGTCACCAGCGCCACTGTTGCTTCTGGCGGCATTTTAAGAAATCAAACCGCAACAGTTGCGAAAGGTTCTACTAGATAGGTTCCCCGTTCCGCTTGAAACTCAAGTAAGGAAGGGCAACATGGTTCTATAAACGTTGATCTGCGGCGTTGATAAACGTTGATTCACGCGCGTCTCCGCCGTACGGCACCCGGCATCGAGGTACGGCATCGAGGCACCCTGCCTGGAGCAGTGGAACGCGGTAAATTTAAATGGACTTGAGCAAACCTGTAGGGTGTTATCCTGGGTGGAACGAGACGGGAGAGGAACACCGTAAGAGGTGAGCGGGAAAGACAAGGGACGCCTTTACTTGGCAGGTGAGCCAGTCGACTATCGTCTTTTTACTTTGTTCCCTACATGTTGCTTCTCCCACAGCTGTTGCTAATTCTGATTGCCGTTGTTATCTTGTCCTCTATCCTGTATCCATTGACCTTGTTCTGCTCACTTAAACGCGCAAAGTTGTTTTGAGCAGTTAGTTTAAACTCCTGCGGTCTGGCTCGGATTGACTCCATGCGGGGTTTCTTAGTTTTCACAAGTTTTCTTTTCCTCTTTCCAGATTCAGCCTTAGCTTGCATCTAACCGTCCTATGATCGCTGCTCTGAATCTTACTTAGCACCTCTACGTCTTGCACAATGCCTGGGTTGTCACATAAAATAAAGCCAATTTCATTTTTTGTTGTACCATCGGGACTTTTCATGTCCACTTCCCGTTCTCTCATTTGCAGAAGAATGTGTTCATCAACCTCAGGCTATTTGTCAGTGAATCCCACCAATGTATCTCCTTTAATGTTGCTATTGTCTATTCAAAAGCTTCCCACTGACCTTTCTCCAATTTGCTTCGTACCCACTTTTGCGTTCAATTCTATCATCACAGCAGTGAACTGTGTTGTTACTTAATTTATTGCTGATTCGACGTCCTCGTAGGGGCTGTCTACGTCTTCAACATCATATCCAGTGGTTGGCGCATAGGCGTGTACTATCTTTAAGTGCTGATTGTTTACCTTGATCACATCAGCCGCGACTCTTTCGCTAATGCTGAAAAACTACTCCACGTTCCCCGCTTTTTTTGTGGATTAAAAATCCTACCCCGTGTTCTTTCTTCTCTTGGGGTTCACTGTAGCACAGAATATGCCCTCTAGTCAGCTCCAGGAAGCCTTCCCCTATTCTTCTAACTTCGCTTAACCCTACATTATCCATTTAACGCCCGGGAGCTCCTTTAGCAGTACAGCTGAGCTTCTCTCGCATATAGGGGGCGTGCACTGAACGTTGCAGAGTCAAGTTCCAAAGACGGCCTGCACTGACCCTGAAATTCTTAGCACCCTCAGCTGTATCGCTGGTCTGACCGCCTCCGTGGTGAGGTGCTCTACAGCTGCTGGGGACTGAAGGCCGGGAGTTGAGTTGGTAAGTCATGGGAGGTGGCGCCCAACTACTACTGCACCACGGTGGTAGATCTTTCTCTGGTGAGGGAGTGTTGTTGGTGTCCCTGAGAGCCTTTCTAGAATGGTTGAACCTTTCTTGTGTAACCTCTTAGGTATCCGGGATGACGGTTACTTCTGGAGCAGGCGGCACTCCATACCTACATGGGTTGGGCTCAGACAGCCAGACGAAAAAGACAGAGAGAGCGAGAGCAGTTTCCCGCGGTCAATGTTTCCGCGCAAGCCTGCAGTGATACGGAGCCAGCGTTTTTCAGTTGTGCTTTTTATACGCGCGGTTCTGAAGGGATAAGCTGAGACGCTGGCTTGCGGATGATATATCTACTGACGTCTGGCCATTGGAAAAGTAAGCCACTGCTCTGCTCAATCGTATAGTTATGAAAAAATGGGTTGTTTGAAGCTGTTCTGGCCAAAAGGCCGCTGAAGGTGTCTTAGCGTCCTTCCTTCTCAAATAGTGCTAAAAGGGTCAGTCCTTCCTGACCCTTTTAGCACTATTATAAGTAGAAAAACTGTTTATCGTGTGCTCCGCCAACAACAGTGACCTTCGACGGGGCTGCGCACAAGTTAGGCAACCCTGTTCTCTTTAAGTCCGGAAACGCTGGGACCACGACGTGGGTGTAAAGACTCTATTTCCGTACGTTCTACTTAAAATTCGATAACGTATCTAGGTAGCCCGTGCTCGGGCGGTCACAGCAAGTGGTTCTGCTGTCTTCACTGATACAATATTTCTTCTGGAAAGACCGAAAAATGGTGCCGTCGTATAAACGTTTTGAAAATATGGCTCAGCAGTCTGTGTTGCAGTTGTCATATGGATGTTTGGTTCTTGCTTAAAGAGCCTTAAAGACAAAATACTATCCTGTTTTTTTTTCAGATATAGTATTTGTTAACTCCCGCAACTCCATTCCAGCCTCAACAAAACCTTTTTAACGGAACAAGTATCACAAACAAAAACGCACTTTGAAATTTTGCCCTACAGCACGACACCAGTGACGCAATAGAACAAACACTGATTTCACGCTTTCCGGCGTGTAATGTGCACGTTGCATAAAAACGTCACGATCAAGCACAGTTACAGGAAGCACTACAATCGCAGAGTCACGTTGCTTAGTCAGCGGCTACCAATGGCACCGACCAGATCCTGCAAAGACAAATGGACCCGGCCAAGAATTGTCTAATCAGTCACCACAGCATCACCTCTCTTCTGTAATATTTCAAATAATTTTTGAAGATAGTGCAACGTGAGGCCTACCGCGAAAACAGTTCCGGCGAAAAAGGGTCGGTTGTTCTTGTGGGAGGAAGGGGGCAGGCATATCACGTGATGAGAAAGCGGAACAGAAGATCCAGCGCGAATAGATGCGGGCTTTGCCAGGGTTCAGCTAACTTCAGCTAGTATGAAGTGCTCTGTGACGCGATGCTTTTGGTCGCAATTTTTGCCAGCGCAGGCACAATCGTGTTCCTGAGTGGCAGGACACGACATGCGGAAAAAAAACAGCGAATATGCAGTTTGTGTATTTGACGTTACAAAGCTTCTATAGTGTGAGTATTCTAAACACAAACATCTTCATAGGATATCTGTCAGCTACAAAAAAAAATGATTAATTTAAAGCTGCAATTCACATCCACTCACTGGAGCGCTCGCTAACATTCCACTTAAACGGGTCCTGCTCTATAATTCCGCATAACGACCGGACCCGTTCGGGCAAGCCAACAGGATTTAGGTGTAAGGACGTTATGAGACGCACAACGTTTTACGCGGAGAGAACTTGCAACTCCCTTTGGCGAATGCCGAGGAAATTGCCGCTATTGACCTTAGCTGCGAAAAGATGAATAACGACAAAGATTTGTGGACACATAATTGCGGTTCCTCTACTTTGCAGGGGTCGTTACCTCTCCGTAGCTGTGGGCAGGACGTCCGCACAGCAGATGCGTCGCTAAACCACTTCATCCGGCCAAAATGGTGCGCATACTTTAAACAATGCACGGGAAAATTATCGATTTATTTCGAACGCAAATCTCTACATTATACTATCTCATCTGTCCAACTGCCGGAAGCACAAAGGGAGTAAAACGAACATAAAAAAACTTTACCTTAAAAAAATTTAGCGCGTGGTGCATTGACGTAAGAATCCGGAGCACCACTTTTCTTCGGGTATATAACTAGCAGTCGTCATGCAGAAATCATAGTTCGTCGTGAGGAACGTCTCTTCCGGGTAGCAAATAATCCATCTTTCAAGCGAGTCTCTGAACAGGTATGTACGCCCCTTCAGTAGTGGTCTTCTGTGAATGCTTGGCCTATTTGGGGGCGGAGAAGGAAATTTTGAAAATTGTTTCGGTTGTGTAACTAGTATTTCAGTATTTACTCACACTATAGTTGTCTTCCGAAGGGGACATTTCAAGGGAAATTATTGCATTCGGGAGCGACGCAATGAGTACCGATCTCACATCGGTCGCCCAGAAAACGTCAACCGCACAGAGAAGATTATCCATGCATGATCCAAGGGCCAGTAGCATTTGAAACTAAAATAAATGAAAATGAAACTCTGTCGCACTGGGAAGGCTAGGGTGTTCTTTTAAAGGAGCTCTGAGGCACTGAGAGCGATATTATTGGTTTTAGCGAGGTTAAATAGTCCTTCACGACAGGAGTTATAGGTTCTTTTTAATGAAAGGCTTTTATACAACGAGACATTGTCTCCCCGAAATTATTTAGATTGTCTTGGTGGTAAATTTAGCAGCTTGATTAGGAGAAATCGGGAATACGTGTAAATCTATTCGAACCTGTCTAGATTCGGGATTTCGTCCTGGTCCCTGAGTCCTGCGATGATCAGCCAAGTGAACTTTAGGAACTGCGCACAGAAAGCTCAGTTCTATGATTAAATAATAAGCAAAAACGAAAGTAATGTTGTGTAACCTAAGTGAATGAAGAAACCATTTGGTAGTGCCAACCGAAACCAGTAGAAACCATAAATCAGTACGGTCATGGGTGCAGTCAGCGAACAGTTTAAACTGACAGAAATCAGGCTATGTCGCTCAATGAAAAAAATGGCCCATAATCGATTCATACAATGACGAGGTAAAGAGTAAGAACACGGAAGCTAACTAAACACCTTGGTATGAACCCTTGGTCAGCCAACACACATGAAAAACGTGATGGGCGGAATAGGCCAAAATGGCCACGAATGAGCATCGTTGACTAGGGCGAAATTTCCGGTGGAAGACTTCAAATCTCGAATTGAGATAAAGAGCTATGTCTAAGAAGAAAATGCGATAAGGAAAACTGACAACAATCTGCATGTTTGACTGACGCAATAACTGTCGAAGTGGGGTACAATACGTAGGTGTGGGCATATATAGAGAGAAAATGTGCAATAATTCATGCACAAGGAATAGCTTTGATTACCGGGGAATAGGAGTGGCTGGAAGCTTTCACGGTAGGCTTTAAGGCTTGATCTTTCCACTAAACCTCGACCCTACTAATACTTCTAAAATACCAGCATATAATATTAAATGATGACGGGATAAAAAATCCGGAAATGCTCTTCTTCACCGCTAATTTTTGTTAGCGAAGATCCTCTGCGTGGTTAACTGTGAAGATGTCAGTTGCCAGGCTATGAAGATGGCAATACGTAAATTCAGACCGTAGATATAAGCGAATTCTTGGTTCTAGCTACGAAAACATTGGGCTGCATAATAACAGCCAACGTTGTAGCAAATTGAACCCTTGGTCTTGTGTCCGTAGGCCTAAGTACCCCTTAATCCTACCCCTGAGACGTCGCAGCAGCAAGCTTAAAGCGGCATTGTAACATACCTGCTTCACGCAATGATGGACACCAAATATATTGAGAACAATGTTTCGCTACAAATGGTACTCAAGGCATTTAGATCCTTCAGGTTCTTATTAGAGTTCAGGACACTTTAAACCTTTTTATGGCCTGGATGCGAGAAAATCAGTTGGCCCTGACAGCATATTCAACGGCATATCATAAACCACCATTAAGTGGCACAGTCCTTTCGTAATGAAATTAGCAAAAGTAAGTCTTTTCCTGTCTCGAAAATCTTTTACCAAATCTTTAACCCTTTCAGAGTAAAAGCATTCATTCGAATTTTTCTAATATGGCAGTTGCGAACGCAATAACATTTCCTAAATTCAAAGAAATTTTATCCACCTTTTATTATGAATACAAAAGCGTTTCGGTATGGTAATTCAATTTAGAAAATACGGTCGTCTTACTAAAATACTGGAAACCAAACCAACGCAACATTACTGATCGTTTCTAGGCTTTCGACTCAGTCAGTCGATCACGATTGCTGAATAAGCATAATACATTTTAAAATGTTATTAATCAGTTCATTGAATTCCTGACTTCGGCTCGCTTTGATGACAACAGGGCACTGTGAATGTTTGTGTTACCTCTGCTAGACATTCTGCTCTTAACGTAATGGCACAACACCCACAGGGACCAGAACAACGACCAGCGCTGTTTATGTTTTACCTGCATGGATTGCCAAATGATATCAGCGCTAATATCTGTTTGTAAATCGACCACCGTACCTTGAAACGTGCAATAAATGCTCGCCAATCCACCCCCTTCCGGGCTAGCTCTTTGCTTACTTCTGCGACTGCATTACCGCCTGTTGTATGAGAGTAAATATTAAAGATACGCCTGTTATGTAATTCACTTACAGCTCATCGCCTTCGCGTTTTAATTATTCGTAAAATAATTCGCCATCGCTCAGAGGATAGCATTTTCGTGCTCTCATCACTCACAATTTGTCACGAGCTAAACAGCGATTTATTTTAGGCTAAAAAACCAAAAACCTTAGGTTACATGGAAGTTGTAGTACAGAACCCTTCCGAAAAAAACCTATTACTACTGTATAAAAACTTGAACCTCATATTCTTGAATATGCTAGCCCTTGTGCAACCCATAAAAGATTTAGCAAATTTAGGGACCTAATTCTGTACAAAAAGGCTAATAAAATATTCTGTGGACGGACGTGTTGAACACCTTGAGGCCTAAATCGGTTCAGAATAAGGCTTTGAAGTTTTTCTGTTGTCGCATGACTATTACTTTTCCCACCGATCTCCCAAACCTTTATTTAATTTTTAATTGCGTTCTGCACGCCGACGGGAAGAGTAGTAAAGCTCTTTACTTTATTGTTATGTCAAGTTGCCGAGCTTGTGTACAAAATTACATTGCTTTTTCTTTAAGAAACATCACCCTTTTTACGCTCCAAGTACGGGTTCCAAATACAGCTTTTTTACCGCATTCAGTTGAATGCTGGAATTCGCAACCTAGTTACGTTCACTAATTTCTAACCGACGATTGAAACCCATGGGCGCACTCTAAAAAAAATTCAGTTCATTTCTTTATTTTCTAACTGTTCATGTATTGGAGAAGGTATGTAAAAAACTACTGGTGACATTGACCTCCTCTTCTTCTTTCCGGGTTTACTGCCACGTTTGTTACAATCTTTAGCACGCATTCGCTTCTCCGCTTTTGTATGTATTTTGAAGTCCAGGTTGTTGGGATTACTTGATACTCTGTGTTCAAATTTCCCGATGCTGCAAGGCCATTTCAACCAACAAATGAAAGTAAAACAGCAAAACTTAAAAGAACATTTTGTTGGGAAGCCAACGTGGTGCCTGCGGAGAGGCATCGGAATTCTAGAAAACTTCCTGTCAAAAATATTTTGTACATTGTGGCAAAATTGGATCAGCATGCATTACTCAATAATTATCTCTTCTTCCCGCATTTCAAATCAAATCGTTGCGCGAAGGAAAATATAAAAATACACTGGAAATGGGAACTCAAAGAAAAAATTTACACCATCTTCCCGCGAGGGGAACCATGGGGTAGATGCAACAAATCGGGGGTTGCCGTTGCGTTTCCGTTATGTTAGCGATGTTAGCTCGTGGATTGCTCTCGCTGTGTATCCTATTTACGCAGCATGTTCACCCCCGATGCGTCGCATCTACCCCATGGTTCCCCTCGCGGGAAGATGGTGTAAATTTTTAACCGAGCGCAAGCTGCGCGCTAACGCACAGCTGGCACGGCGACGGGAGCGAGCGCAGCCGAGCGCAAGCTGCGCGCTGACCCCGCTGACGCACAGATGGCGCTGCGGTGAGAGCGGCGGAGCGCGCAGCTGCCGCGGCGAGGAGGATGGGGGAGGGATGCGGACTACGCCGGGACAACGACGTGGGACAAGGCGAGTTAAAGAGATGCGTTGCATCTAAAATGAACCCTTGGGACGCCCCGGGAGGGCTTCATCAAGTTGCCCATACTGTGCCGAAGTCTTCTTGGGGCAACATTTAGATAACACCTAACATTTTTATTTTCGTTAAGAATCACAAGGGTCACTGAAGGAATCCTGACAGACGGGACGGGGTACTGGACTTGGGCAAATAGTTAGCTCATAGGTTATCGCACTGAAATATAACTCACGCGTGACCTTTTCAGCGACCCCGAGGAAGGTGAATTGTATTCAACCTATGAGAAAAAAGCTACGACCCTTTCAGGCGACGTGTTTTCTTTTTCAATATACACAAAAGAATTGTGTTGTGGCAACGCTGTAACCTTTTCTGCCATAGGTATGCTTTGTCTTCAAACTTGCCGCTGTTTCTTATCGTGTCGTATCTTCGACCATACAGTGCATCGCAGCCCTTTTAAAGTGAACCCACTTCTCTCTTTTAGTACTTCCTCAGTGTGTAAGCTTTTCGGAGCGATGGTTGCCTTATCAATGGGCGGAAAGCGCCTTTGGAAAACCTTGGCCTGTCTGACACTACTGCAAATGGCACTTTTAACGGTAAGATTTTTGTACTGTTTCCTAGTTCACTGTCGCTCACAGAGGATGCTAAAACTCCTAACTTACCGATCTTGTTCACGGCATCTCCATAAAGTACAAAAAGCAGACGTAATGTGATATAATGCACACCTAAATGTTCTTTTGTAATTGTAACGCCGTGAATATTCATCATCAATATCACTCCCTTAAAACTGAATGTGGCTTTCGTGATGATCTTGTTTTCCGGAGGAAATGTTACTTTAGCTTCAGAGGCCTTTGAATACCATAGTCATTCTCGGGCTACTTAAACACGCAAATTTTGGTCTGTCAATCTGTCTGTCTGTCTGTCTGTCTGTCTGTCTGTCTGTCTGTCTGTCTGTCCCTCTATTCAGCAATTTGGCCAAACTTAAATGAATTTTTGAACGAGAAGTTTGTTAAGGCAAAACCTTTCCGAACAACTAAGTCTTGACACATAATTCATACATGTCAGCATTGATGTGCAAAAAAATATATTAGAAATATTTCAGGGAAACATCAATGCACGACCGGTGCTCGCAGTATTCTTTCGATTGAAAATAAATGTATGCTTCATATTTGCCATAGCAAATAAAAATACAAGTTGAAAGCAAAAGTTTGGCCCAAAGGTACGAAAAGAGCTCGCGCGACACTGGACCTCGAGGCAGTGATTTAAGTTCAACAGTAACAACAGGTTCCAGTAGATGGAACAAGCAGTAGAACACGGGAAAATTGAGTTGGTTTTAGGAGACCTCCTCCGCGTTTATCGTGGGAAGAACAAAAGGGAAGGAAAGAGCATGAGAGATGGGCGTAGGAGAGAATAAAGGCAATCACATGGCAGAGGCTTCCGAATACTGTCGTCTGTTGACATTTGCAGCGAAGTGAGCTGATACGCGGCCATTTTTTACAGTATTTTAGCTGCAAGCTTTTCAGCTTTATACTTTGCTATGTATCGCACGTTTACGTGTCCAAAATTACACTCTGATTCTAAACAAATCGAGCACGCAACAGTTATCAGAATTTACAGTTTACTTACATGAAAGGGGTCCAGTGCGAGCTGTCTAAGGTGGGGTGAAAGGGGGAGGGTTCAGCGGATATGCAGGTACCTAACAACTACACATGGTCCCTAACTTTCGAGCAGCCCTACCAGCCCCACTCGGGATACCGAGAACCGGCCCTGTCATTTGCATTCAATAAGCTGAGCCTTTGCATAATACACTATATTACAAAGGAAGTTCTTCTATTTTATGTCGCCCACTGCTTCTATAAAAGATTGCAGCGACAAAAACAAGTTTCGGTTACAAAGCAGAAGATTCCGCATGCGAAGCCCGCGAGTTTTGTTTCCAAAGACACGTGTACTTACGTTTTTGCTGCGACTCTACCTGCCTTCAGTGACTGGTTGACGGAGTGATAGAAACAAATGTGCGGTTACATGACTGGCGACACTGTTAACTTTGGACGCATGCTTATAAATAGATATTTGTAAACTATAAAACGTGTCTGTATAGTTTGCGAAACTTGCTGTATACCAAATGTTCCCCCCACTATTTCTTCTTTATGTTCCGGTAATGTTACAGATGTGTTTGCTAACTCCTATCGTTTTTCTCCGGTGGCGTCTTGTACCACTGTAAGCTGCTGGACTGCACATAAACTGCCGACGTGGCGTCAGGTAGTCACCGTATATACGCTGTCCTTAATTCAATTTGGTCGAGCTAAAAGCGCTGGTGTATTCGGCCTTAAAGGATCAGTAGCAGCACAACCAGCAATAATAAAACTCATTATTGAGCCTAGCACAATTGGCTTTAAATTGTGTTAATAGAACTGCAAAAGAAAATTCACAATATGTCGGCTTGTCAACTGCTAGCATTATTATAAGTCGATGTCTTGTACATGTTGAGTTTGCTGCATAACCCGTCGGAGTGGCATCATGATCTCGCTGAGTGTACGGTGTTCTGCTCAAGTTACTGTAGTAAACATGCCTCAGTCGGCCTGCAGGTGTTCATTGCAGCACAAGTAGCCAAAATGAGCCTGAAAAAATGAATGGGGCAATTCAAACAAAGTTCTGTTAAAAGAAATGTGAAATGAAACAGCGATGTAACTCACCTTACCTTGGCGGCACCAGGATTAATGTTAATCACTGCGAGTCAACGTACCATTAAAACGCGCATCCTAACACTTATGCAGGATTACGTTCATGCCGCATAAACAACGTATGCCTAGCTAGTAATATATTTTCGAGTTTCGAGCTTTAGTAGGCAAACTTGTTTGTTGCACAAACATTTGCGGCTGCAGGAGCTGAGCCAAAATCATCCACATGCTCTGTCGCTGCGTTTTCAGTCTTATCTTGTTGATTGTAACCATTGCATTGTTTCTTAATTGTGCTTGCAACTCCAGTATTATGTAGGCTTCATGGGCAAGCCAGCACCCTTTAGTCGGTCTCTACTTTCACTATATATCAGCAACCATGATGTATGGGTTTCTAGTATGTAAGGGCTATACACCAAGACTGGGTGTGTCATTCCGTAAGCGATATAAAGCTGCTTCAAAATGATCAAGACTTCGTGCTTGCTGCGTTGCCAGAAACGAGAAATGTAATTAAATATGACAAAAATAAATGTTGATTGTTTTTATTATTCAATAAAACCATTCCATGCTAACTGTATTCCAGGACGCAAACTTCGACAAACCGAAGGAAGCGGATAAAAAAAGCGAAGCAAAAAAGGAAAAAGAATATGCAAGTACATTTGGCGCCCCCAAGAAGGACTATAAAAGCACCAGCGGGAAGTTCGGCAGCGGCAAACAGGACTATAAAGGCACCAGCGGGAAGTTCGGCAGCGGCAAACAGGACTATAAAGGCACCAGCGGGAAGTTAGGCAGCGGCAAACAGGTAACAGATTTGATTCTCCCTACGACATTCATAACTGGACACTTCAAACGGTGTGGTTGAATGTCAAAACGTTCTGCATAACTGGCATTACTGAATAGGAACTCAGTGCGCATTAAAAAACGGCCAACGCCGGTTTATGCAACATAGCGGGAAAAATATAAGAAAAAGAAGTTGCAGAGATTTGCGTCTATGTCCTGTAAAAGTATACATGCAACCATATGGCACAATGACACAAAATTGCACTACCTGGTACTAAGGTGAACAAAAAGCAAGTTCTGCACACAGGGACAGAAAATCTACGCCGGTGAGCCTTAACTTGCTTGTTCAGTAATCATGGCCTCTACACTAGAACAAAAAAGGATGACCACTAAGGTTGGAGAGCTACTTTCCAACGACAACAAACTTTTGCCTTTCTATAATATGACGATGAATCTCAAAAAAGCCAGCATTTTGGCACGCCAATATGATTTCAGAAAAAAGCGAAGTTTCTATATTGCTGTATGTTACTCGTCGCTTTTTAGTTTTCGTTTTTTAAGCCTACTGGGTACTAGTTTTGTCTCCGAATGAACTTCTTTCGGGCGTCCAAAAATTTATGAGCTCCGAATAGTCGCTGTTGAACGTCTGCCATACCTGTGTCGATGAATTCGCAGAAATGACCATGCACTGAACGTTCAATTCAGGCATTAACTTGACATTCATTGGAGGTATATTGTTGCTTTGGATACATATCGATTGTGTGTAAAGGCAGATGTTCGGGACTTCTTTTAACAGCCATCCTGCCTTGGTGTACACGCACGAGCTGTGCACAAATCCTCGGGGTTAGCAATATATTGTATCTGCCCGCGCAAACTTTCTTTAACGGACGCTGAATTGAGTTCGCCGAAGCCTTATTTGTAGCTTTATTGTGCAGTTTAGGCAATAAAATCCGTCCTTTTGCTGTTTAGCGCATTCCGGGGGTTTATGTTATCTGTAACAACTATGATTCCGTCACAGTGGTTTTTAATGTGCTTCATTTTTATCTCAGCCTTATAAATGTACGCCCAACATCGACTTTTTGTTGTTACCGAGCGTGCTTGGCTTCCCAAACGTACTAGTAACCTGTTAAATCTAGCCGTGCAAAGTTAACGATTTGTCATCATAGCCAACGTCGCCGACAGGCGGCAAGGATGTGTTGGAGGAGCAATGCGGAGAAGACATTTCAGATGCCTCAACAGATGTGTAAAGCAGCAAAAGTGCTGCAGACCTCAAACGGAAGTTAAAATGGCAATTAGCTTTACGCTACGCGATTAAAATTTTCCCTTCACATCTTGTAAAAATTGTAAACGTCATAGACCTTCGTATATACCTAGTTCTACGACGTAAAACAGACTACCCTGCTTGCAGGAAGCCGATAATATTGTAGGATAGGCATATATTATAGCCTTTGACTACCGCAAGGAAATTGGACAAGAAACATGGAAAAAGAGAATCCATTAAAAAGTAAGTCGCGACCACTTGCTGCCGCTTCAAGAGTAAACGCGTCTAGCAGGCAGCGAATATAATAGGCGCAAACGCATCTCGTTCCCTCTAAGCCATGCTCTTCTGAACGAGTCAACGTAATTTTCAGTGGGTCTGCAGCCATATGCAAGCAACTCCACGCACTTTATATTTCACTTACAATGACGTTTCCATTTGCCCTTATCTTAGACCAGTCTCGCCAATTTACAACGCTTCTTGCACGAGGTACGGCGTGTGCAACTCGCATTACAGTTTGTTGGGGTCTTGGTGTAGGGATCTTGGTTACCCAGTTTATTGTACCACTCACCCGTTTTCAGGACACTGTGCAAGACAGCACTCTTTCTGAAAAGACTGCATGAAAACAACCTCTTGTCCGGGGTTAATTATTTCGCAAGGATATCTTTCAGCCGCTAAACGTTTTATAAATTCAAAAATAAAATCACTTTAAGGGCAGAATGACACTGCGGGGAACGAGGCGTTTTCCGGGTTTTTCCTGGACTAACACAGCTCACACTATAAAAATCTCAGGGTTTTTTTTTCTGTTTAAATGCACCTGGAAATATCAAGTCAACAATTGCATATCATTTCTTCTTCGGCTCCACACCCAGCATGCATGACGCCACTGACACGTGCAGGATTACGGGAAACTGGGGTTCGGGCCTTTCCCACAAATATCGAGCGTAGCATGCAATAAGTGAAAACAGTGGAAAAGCAACACCAACAATCAAAGAAGCGATCAATAAGAGTAAATGCAACAACTTCCCAATTCTATGGATGCATTGTACAGGGCCTTGCAATTGTTTTTTAGGTTGTTTTTGTGTTTGTTTCCCCGGAATTAAAACTTTGTTCAGGTCGGCGTGAATTGAGTGCGAGGGCGCGAAAGTATAAAAGCATGGTAAATGGCTTGCGCTACAAAACTATTTATTCATAGTAGTTATTTCGTGCTAAGCGTATTTAGAAGGGATCATTGCATCACCTGCATCTCAGAAGGTTTTGGAAAGCCGCGGCTCTCTACGCCAGTGCACAGAGACGATTGACTCAAAATTAATATTCCCGGTATCCTGCCCGAAAATCTAGCAGGCTTGAGGAGCACGTACTCGGTTTCTCTTTTCTTGTTCGAAGTATGGCCGGTATTCAGTGGCGTAGAATGCATGCAGGCAACCATGCGAGTGCGCCGCCATATCTGTGGCCAAGCGTCTGTTGCTAGGCGACGTTGTGCGCACGGCCCCCAGATCAGGCACCCCTCTTCTCCTCCATGTAACCGTGTGAGTGCGCCGTCACTCGTTACGTCGGGTTCCGCGGGATGGTGGTACTTGCCCATGTCCGTGGTGCATCGGCCATGTCTGTGGCCGTTTCCAGTGTTGCCAAGCGAAGCAATTGACCGCTAAACTTTTCAACGAATACCATCTATACAGCTTTAGGGGTATCTCTATTAATTATGTGCTTTGAAAAAACATTCACACTAAAAGCTGTAATTGGCGCAAACCCTCCTTGCGTAACTGAAACGAACAACTTTATCAAAATCATACCTTGAAATAAATTTGAAGCGGAACTGGCTTGGTACATATCAAACCTGTTCCGATTACTCTTGATTCCAGTAATGTTGTGTTCGACATGTCTCTCTGTTCACGGCTAGCGTGGTTATGATTCCATGTGTTGTACTATTTGCACGAGTTCTTGCTGAGCAGCACACTCTGCAGAAGTGACGTTATGTTTATCCATGCTTCCGGGGTTACAACAGCTAGATTACGTGATATTAAGATTTGGTAGCCACACCTGTCATTTGCCGAAATCGCCGAGCTCGCGCAATTCATTCGAAAATGATTTCAATACACCTAAAACATAACTTGCTTGATTTACTTACCTATTGAATGTGGCAAAATTAAATTCACAGTTAACAATCCGTGATACTAAGTTGTGCATGTAACATTAAAATGCTACTTCTAGAATAAACCCTTAAATCCTCGCAGCCTGTTCAATAAATATTTTCCGGTTTTCTTATAACTTCTTTTTCTGACAGCAGCATTTATTTCTCGATATCTTGGTTCTAAATCTCTCGTATGCATTTCCACTGTTTTTAATGTTCTCTTATGTTATGTTGTTTGATTTCAAAAGTAGATGGGGACCTCTATTGTCGTTATATTTTGTCCTGACACAAACCATCGTAATTAGTTATTTGCAGCATTTAAAAATGGTTGCTGAGTTCATGTAGCTATGATGTAGAATAGCGAGACAGTGACGTTGGCTTTCTTCAATTTCGGGGTCGTGCTTATAATTAAAACTTTAGCTTTATCTAAAATATAATTTGGCTTGACTAGGAACCATGTAAAACCGTTATAACTTGATTATATTTTAGGAGGAATATATCATGCTACCAAACTATGGCACATCTACTGGACACTTGGAATGGATATTAGCACCCGCATGGGCCATCCCGAAGGAAAACATCTACGGAAAGGTGGAAACTGCCACAAAGGTAACATATTTAAATTGCCGCACGACATGCATGACGGAACATTTTAGTGAACTTTATTAGCTATTATCACATTGGGTTCATATACTTTGCTTCTCACTCCGCGCACTGTACATAATATAGAAATGACAACTGCTGATTTTTGCCACATAACAAAATGATCACGAAGAGGCATTGTACGTGGTTAGTTCTGTATTAAGTTGTAAAGTTAAAGCAGTAACGTTGTAACGTTGAGGCAGCCAGTTTTCAGCAAAAGCAAAGACGTAAAGCAATTTTTTATACACAAAAAACCATGCATATCAGCGTGCTGACAAACAAAACCTGCTTTAAAAGAGAAGCGAAGCACGTATTTTTCTGTGTATTTCAGAAATACTTCTAACTCTAGTTCGAAATACGCCATTTATTTATTCTTTCAACGAACTGGCTTTTTCGCTTGTTCGGAAAAGAATCCACTCCGGATATTCGTTGTTAGATGTCCTTCATCTATCTGAGAATGTAGGTGCAGACATTGACATATGGGGGATGTTCAGTTTTGGTAGTGTCTTGACATTCAATGAACTTCAACGGTTGAATAGTATGCATTCCCTTTGTAGTCTACTGTATATGTTTCAGCATTTTTCATCAAGCGTCCTGTGTGTGTAGTCTCGGCACATCTCCTTCGGGGTCAGCTAGATGCTGTCTTTGCCCCGTCATACGTTCTAAAAAGTACTCGATGCGCAAAACAAGGCACATTGTACGCATTATTTCAGTTTTTATATTTCTTGCGCCCTAAAAGACCAATAAATACAGCATTGGAAAGGTTAGAACCTTCGAGTGGATTTGAAATTGGTAGCCACTCTCCCCTGTGAACATTGATGGCAAGCGAAGCTTTATAAAATACACATCACACACATGGTTAGAGAAGGCACGGGCGTTTATTTTTCAATTCATTTTGAAGTGGTAGTGACCAGACTTTGTGGTGAAAACTGAAACTTGCAAGGACGAGATTGTTATCTCGGCGTAAAAACACGCGGATATCCGTTTCCCTCCCATATAAATCTGTGTACTTACAGTACGCAAGAATTCTGCAACTTTTGTGACCTTACTGTGAACAATCCGAACATGAAACGTTTGCCATAATGATATAGTCGTCTCCGCGGTCAATTGTCTGAAAGATTAGACAAAACAATACCAATGTATTGCTGGTTCTTAAGCCCTATGGATCTCACCAATGTCCTTGCCATTTAAAAGCAAGGATCGAAATCCTTCTGCAATGAGTCTTCGCTGGTAACAGCTGTAAGATTCGCATTGTGTTCGGTTGCATTTGAAGGCCTCAGATGCAGGGAAAATTCCTTATGGATTATATATTTTAGCGCAGATACACTGTCACTCTGCGCACGCACATCAAACACGGAGAAATCGAAAGAGGAAAAGATGGTTGGTTTATTTAAAGCGTTGAGACCTACATGAGGGATAATGGAAGGCATCTGAATCCCTATCCTGAAGGCTAGTTGAGATGCATGCAAAAGAAGCAGGGGAGTACAAATAAATGTACATACACACTTCTAAATGAAAAAAAGCAAGCAGCGTTCCTAAAAACTGAGTATAAGACAGCATAACTAGAATCGACAAGAATACATATACATACATCGACATATACGCGTACAAATATATGCATATCTAGGCATACATGTATACATAGATAGAACACGAGGTCGCGAGTTCGACTCCAGGCCAGTGCAGCCGCTTTTCTGATGGAGGCGAAAAGCAAAAAAAAACGCCCGTGTGTGCGAGATTTCGGCGCACGTTAAAGATCCCCAGGTGGTCAAAATTAAACAGGAGCCCTCCACTACGACGCGCCTCATCGCCTGCGTTGCGTCGGCGCGTTAAGCCCTACAGTCAATCAATTATACATATATTCATACCTATATTCACACACTCATTCAGTCACCTATACAAACCAGTTTACACACTTCATGATTGAAAAACAGCGCGGAAAAAACATGGCACAAAAAAAAGAATGAAAGGACGAGGAGTAGACAGGACAGCGCAGCTTCAATTATGAACCTTCACCAACTCGCCCAAATCACAGTCCTCTTGAACTTTATACACATTTTTATGTCATATCAAATAAGAAGTGCTAAAAACGACTAATAATAGAACCGCAAGATCAAAGTCACAGAATTTTCAGGATTAAGAATTTTCAGGGTTAAGCAAAGTAATCCACTTTCTTGTGCTCTCGTAAAGCTCAGGTGGCTTTGTTGCAAAAGGGGCGAAATTTAGTATAATAATATGAATTTCCTCGGTTTTGCTTAGATATAGTGTTTCGTGGGCCAGATGCCTTATGAGTTTGAATATTGCGCCAGTCATCCAATGAAAATGGGAGTGCTGTGGCATATTGCAACGGTTTTTGCTGTTGAATAAATAATGGCATTACTGAAATGGTTTTGAAATGTGTTATATCCTAAATTTTCCCGATGGGGTGCGAGAAGGTGTTTAATACTTGCTCTACGCGGTGTCTCAGCACAGGAAAATTTATTTTGTTTTATGATTTCCACCATCTCGGCAGACAGAAATGTTTCTTCGAAACAACATGACTATGGGGAAATTATCCGTAATGGCAATATCGCATACATTCCACCAGCTTTAGGGTGAACCAAAATTGCAATAAATTTGGTCTATTGCTGAGGAGGACTCAGCAGTACTTCTATTTTGGGCAGTAATGACTTTATGAATAACAACACTATGTGCACTACCAGAAGTACCCAAAAGTTAGAAGTAAAGGTTATGCTTGTGTGTTTAAAAGGGCAGGGGCCCTGTGCAAATATACGCGTATTGGCACAAGCCGTAAGACACAAGCGCACACGCATCCGCAGGTTCTTTAGGAGCGAAGCCCCGTAGAGGCTCGGGCTATCGGCATCCCCTGTCGTCGTCGTCGTTTCATGTAGTCACGGTACTAAGACACCGAGACACTCGTTTTCCAACGCCTAGCGCTAGAATACTTCGTGCTTCAAAGACTCAATACTTTTACAGAAAAGTTGTATACCTCTACCTCCCAATGGTTTCATCTCCGTGGGCAAAAATGCAACGGCGCCCATAATACACTCATTCACTGCATTCTTCGCCACTCCCCACGTTGCACTTTAGTGGAGATGGCCCGGTCTTTCTTCTGATTTGGAAGCAACAATTTCTGGATGCCACATATTTGACCGAGTTTGACCGGGTTCCCCATAATCTTCTCTTGCTTAAGCTCTCTTCTCTTGGAATTCCCATTAATATACTACGCTGGATCGAACACTTTCTACAAGGCCGCATGCAATATACTACCGCTAACAACCAACGCTCATCGCTCGCCAATGTAACTTCTGGAGTCCCGCAAGGCGCAAGCCTATCACCATTGTTGTTCCTCATCTACATAAACGATTTACCGACCAATATTACAACAAAATTACGATTATTCACTGATAGCTGCGTCATCTATAACCCCATCCGCTCTCCCTCTGACAACCACTCCTTGCAACACGATCTCAACACAATTTCTACTTGGTGCGATAAAAACCTCATGCCATTAAACCTCAAAAAATGCAAAGTCTTGTCATTCTCCCGAAAACACACTATTATTCAACACCTGTACACAATTAAATCAGTACCAGTAATCCCGGCCACTACGTACAAATACCTTGGTGTTCATCTGACGTCATCGTTGTCATGGGTGTCCCATATCGAATCCATCTGCTCAGACGCTTCACGCACACTTGGCTACCTCCGTCGCAACCTTAAAACCGCATCCGCCGATGTTAAAAAACTTGCATATCTAACGTTCGTTCGACCAAGGCTAGAATATGCATCATCAATTTGGAACCCCTCGCAATCATATCTTTCTCACGATTTGAAATCGATACAAAACCGTGCCACCCGTTTTATAACATCGCAGTAGTCCCACACAGTCAGTGTGACGTCACTCAAACAGTCCATCAACCTCCCCACCCTCGCTACACGCCGCGTTATCGCTCGTTTGTGCCTTCTACACACCTTCTATTTCCCGTCACAATCACGACATGCTTTATTGACGCCCCCAACAAGAGCTTCTGCCCGTCTTAACCACAGTCACCAATCTCTAGAATCAAGTGCCGTACATTATCAATGAATAGTTCTTTCTTTCCTCACGCAATAGCAATTTGGAATTCCCTACCCAATGACATAGCTTCATGCCCTAACCGAAAATTATTTCGCAAAAAACTTGAAACGGCGATCCTTTCAGCCTTCACGTGATACCCCTGCCGAATCGATTGTGAAAATTCTGTTGTCACGTTCTCTCTTTTTTTTTCTCTCTCTCTCTCTCACTCGAGTAATTATGTTTACAATAGTTTCGCTATTCCTAAGTAATGTTGCTTTTTATTGTAGTCTTGTTTTTGTTGTTGTTATTTTCGGTGTATGTATTCTTATACCTTGGCGCAAGCCCCCCCTTATGTAATGCCTTCGGGCCTTTAAGGAGCAAATAAATGAAATAAATGAAATGAAAACCATGTATCTTGGATATCCATCTGATGTAGACGTATCAGGGCCAGAAAGGCCTTTTTTGGCGTAACTAGAACTCGGTTTTATCCAAAACATTCCGCCAAACTGGGTTTGAAGTTAAACTGGCTCAATTTATCAAACTCATTTTAGCTATTGCCCTTTTGAGTAATAGAAGTATGAGCAGCCGTGTCAATGAAGTTCTGAAGACGAAAATATTCTGTCTTACACTAGGCATACCAAGTTTTGCTGTGTATCTGGTACATTTTATTCCGGTGGCTGTGATTAGTACAGCTGATTTAAGCGCCAGTAAGGATGTAAACTCAGCACAAGTAGAAGTAAAATACAGTGATTGTAAGGCCAGTGCGATTCACTCGCAATTAGGGTGTGGCGTCGCTCCAGTGGCGATGGCGCTGGGGCTGAGTGACAACCAATGAGTGCGGGCCTAGCGGCGCCGGTGCGCAAGCAGCCACAAACGCCACGAGCGTGGAGTAGAACGGGGCCCCAGTTTCTGGGTGCACGGCATAGCGTTCAGACGTGTCTCGGCTTGCCTCTCTGTCGCGTTCGCGACAAGGGTAAAACGACTACGCAAATGAATAGCCAGAATAAATTACCGCACGCCTAAATAAACATTCATAACTGCACGTGATTTTCATCCTGAAATTCCCATCCTAACACAGGCGAAATTTCATGTTTTCGTCAAAATGATATCTGCAACCGGGAAAATCGTATATTCTTTCAGACATTTGCAGAGCATAGGGTTTGTTGAAGCACCAGTTGTCAAAAATGTTAGTTCTAAATTATCCACATTTATTACCACTTTGTTTCGACTCTTATGTTGTATATCCACAACGCTGTTTTCTTTCGAGTGGTGTTTCTTCGCCAAATGTTAGTGTGGTTTCAACAGTAGCTCTGGGGTCCTTTTTTGTCTGCTTTTTGCTGTACAGGAATAAACCGCCTTTATTATGGCTTTTGTATACTCGAAGACTGCACAGCAATGGTTGCTATATTCTACAGCTGGCGTAAATAATTCATTGTTACCCAATCGTCTTTATGCTTTTACGTCGCATATGTAATAATGATTTATACCTTGGTGAACTGCAATTTGAGTTCTTTAGGTAACAAAAGAACCATTCGTTGTTGATTGTTACAGGAGGCACATCTACTCAAGGAAGTGAATGAGCTACATGATTTAAGCAGCGGACATTTAGAATGGATATTAGTACCCCAATGGGTCGCTCCTAAGACTACTAAAAACGTCCACGCGAAGTACAATATCGCTACAAAGGTATGGTGTTCCAACTTACTTACGGCACTCATAATTGAATATTGCTGTGAACGAAGTTGTCAGTTCAAATCCTAGCGTACAAGTTTTATACCCCAGTCCGTGCAAGACAAATTTCAGCTTTCTAAGAGAGAAGAAATCGCGTCGAGAATCATGAGGTATATTTTTCGTGTTAAGTGAACATATACGTGTGCCCATAAGGCTTGCATTCCGATTGCTATAGAATGCACATATTTCTCTTACGAGCACATACGCAAAGACATGACCTGGTACAAAACTAAATTCTAAACACAGATAATATAACACACAGAGAACACGGGCAAACTTACATTAGCCAGCTCACTCATTGCTAATTGTAGTTTTATGACAAGCAAGAAGCATCCCCAGTGACTATGTTGAGCAGCTAGCAATTCGCAAAAGACTGGTAAATCTGATTTTTAACATGCCTATGAATTTTAAACGCAATCACATTTCCATTTTCACGAAAAGCATTTTAATGTAAAGTTGCGGTACTGTTCTTGTAGCTGTTAAGTATAATTTTTCGTCGTAGCTTTAGAAATACCATAGATAGCAGAGGATGCGTAAAATTATAATGGATAAATTATAATAATGGATAAACCTGTTAAATGTTGGCGCTGCACTTGTAAATGCTCACGTGTAAAATAGCCGTGCTATTGTCGCAATGATTATTTCAGTGCTGTTGGTGGTCATTAATAAAGCGGGAGGGAAGCAAACAAAAAAGTGCAAATTAAACAGTAGGAACGAGGTGATGCGTGCCGTTTTTCGTGCGAACCATGTACAGTACTTTGAAGATCGTCCATCTTTCCCCATGTAAAAAATATCCTTGTGCCAAATCAGTCATTAATAGTCTGTCCCTGTGTATCAATCTGACAAGGTTCCCAACATTTTCTTCTCTCATTTCTAAGGAATCTTTCACTTTCGCACATTTCTATGTACGTCTACCCAATACATATTGTTTAATCGAATAATTACTCAATGCGCAACTAGGGTTCGCATTTATTTGATTCTTTAGAGGTAATCATTTTATAACTAGTGAAATGCATCACCCACGCCCGCTGGTACCTTATGTAAAGTCTCGAACATCTTTAAATAGTCTAAAAACTATTTTGATAACAAAAAAATCTCTACTGAGAACTTTTAAAACAGGACAATTAAATTGAACTGTGAAGACGTTGAAAAATATTTATTCCTGTAAGCCGTTGTGAGCGGAACAGATGACTCACAGATCGAGTTATATTTAAGATTAAGTTTAGGATTACGTTTTGTTTTTGTTGCGCTGATCATCAACTATTAGGTTTCTTTCACACTGTATGGCCCTTTTTTGCTGCCCTAAAGGAATAATTGTCAGCCTATTTCGTCCTTGCAAAGCGGCAGCTTCTTTATTAAACGGGCTCATGAACTTAAAACGTTCCCGTTCCACCGAGGTATAACGGGTAAATTACATACATTGAAAACGGATGTTTGGATTTAAAAAAAAAATTAAAAAGGTAATTACACAAGATAATTACGCAGAAAATGACTCCCTACAGAGTGCAGATAAATACAAAAGATCTAAAAGTTGTTATCGCGTTATTTGCCGCTGGCTTTGTTTCTGCGTGTGTGTGAAATTGTGACAAAATATCTGAGGGGATAGTATTGTTGAATATTAGCGTTAATTATTATTGTCATTTCTTCTAAAATTTTCAATGTTTTTGTATGTTTTGTTAGCTCCGGTTTCCTTCTTGCGAGATAATTTGTATGGATATTAAGAAGTTATTCTCTGTGTTTGCTTGATATTGGGCAGTCCTGTAAATGGTGGTCGAAACTGTCTGCTGGTAGGTTACATTGCGGCAGCTGTAACTGTAACAAGCGGCAGCTGTAAGTACTTCGTAATGGTGGTAATTCTGTCGACATCTGTTCGTTGCTTTCGCCGGCGAGAACAGGCCTAAAAAGCGAAATAATGGCGCCAGTCGAAAATTACATGAATCCAACCCGTGACCTCTCACTTAAAGAGCATAAATCATAACCCTTTATGCCGCCAGCTTTCACTTACAAGTTATAGGTATTGGTGTTCTATCCACGGTTTCTGATATTAACGTCCGAGAGGAGGAACAAACTAATTATTCTTGGCTTAAGTGATAATGCGAAGCTTTCATTGTTCTTGCTGATGGCAAAGTCGTTCCCTAAACCAGCTGTAGCAAAGCCAACTTTACACCATGAGGGACACACATTGTGATGATGATGATGATTTTTTATTATAAGAAAAAAACGTTTCCCGTCGTCAGAATAGAACCTCGGTCCGTCGCGTTATGAAGCCAGTGTCTATAAGATGCGCCATTCGGACACGGTCGAAGCAGTTTGGATTCTAAAGCGAATTTCAACACTTCACCTTGAACAACGAGGTTGCATGGGGGAGGGGGGAGCGGTTCTCAGGATTCGTTTGCTGTCGTCTGAGTTTGTAATTTGACTCAAACGCAGTTCGTACTTTGATTGTTGAGACTTGGATTTTGACTTTCAAGTGGTGTGCACTTTGATCGTTGACGCTTTGACTTTAACTGCAGCGGCTTTGAACTTGGCACTTCGTCATTTGATTTTCGTACGCAAGAAAGCTTCGGGTTTTACCCATCATCGTCATTCAGCGAAAGGGTTTGAATTTTTTTAATGCACCCGGACACACATACGCCCCAAATTAGAAACCGTTTCTACTACACCATCAGGGAAAGCTCTCACGACACATATCATTAGGAATCATTCACTGAAGACGGCAAGGACAATAACTTTTCAGGTGATCTAAATCTGCATGTGCGCCAGGCCAGTACTAACATGTACAGACGCGGCATTTTGAGAGACAGAGCACTACTTGGACGCACGACAAGAAATACGCGCGTGTACAGTTTAGCATCCGCGTGTGCTCGCAAGCTTAGCACAGTGCTATACTCCCGCAGAGTGCCACATCGCTGTACATGCGCATTGGACAACGCTTTGTAAGATCACTATTTCACTTATTTTTTTTAAGTGAGTAACAATTTCAATCAAGCACTCAGTCAATCACATAATGCATTTGTTCCCAAGCACTGATAGGTCCGACATAAAAATTCTGGCGAGTACTCTGCAGCCTAGCAAAGTGTTAAACACGGCACAGCGTACCGCTACCATATGTTCGCACAGGTGTTTTGAGCAATGCTTTCTGAGCAAGAATGTATGCAGAGTCCGGTGTACGCAAGTTAGAGAGAATGATCAGGATTCACCTGAACCGTCTGAACGACGCATATGAACTAAATGAGGCTTGCTCGTGCAACTAGAGGGTGTCTGCATCAGATCTTCTAATAACTTTTACTGCGGACCATGTTCTTGCTATTATACTCGCTAAACATTTTTTTCATTATGTGGTTTTCTGTTGTCTTCTCACACGTTTGCCTATGAATGCGCGTTTACTGGCTGCCAGCACTGTGCCGCGGCTCATATCATCGAAACCTTGAGCCAATTTGCAGCAGAGCCTATCAGCGTTATTTCACTTTCAAGTATATAGCGAGTTTGACGCGAAAAAACAGCATCACTGCAACAGCAAGGTGCAAGGTAATTGCCCGCAACACAGAGCGGGAACTTACGTTATAGGAAAGAGCAGCGCATCCGACAAGGCTCACGTGACATAAAAAGTAAGAATAGGAACGCTTAGCGCGCAAGAGTGTGAAGCCGTGCAGCTAACGCCCTGGTGCTTCGGGGTCAATGGCGCAACTGCTACTCTTTATGCCACACTCTTTAGCATTGTTCACTGTGGTTAACCTAATCAGCATAATATTTGCGTCGCGGTCTAAGTCCACATTATCAAACTGGCCTAATTTTTCCGGGAAGCATTTATTACTAGCCCGGCATTTAACGTCATGCATTTTTGGTTTATGGCTTTATATCACAAGTTCCTCTAACGTGTCATAACCGGTATCGTGAGCGTATGCAGCCCGACACACACGCACACGCACACGGACGCACTACTGGAACTACTTTTTTCATGGTCAAGACTGCGTCAATTGAAAACGAGTGCCATTCATGAATTCTGCCGATGTAATTTTTCTAATTTTCAAGCAGTAAATTAAGGGCGAACAGTGCATGTTCTATTGGTATCCGTCGTAATCTCAATATTCAAAGTGTTTTTCAATGCCCTTTACAAAACATCCATGCATTCATGCAAAAATAAAATCATGCATACGGGTACATCGCACTCGCGGCATGACCTGCAGGCTGTACGCCAAGCTCGTAGCAGCAGCGTCCCTTTGAGTGAGAATAATGTTAAGAAGCGTTCCCTGTTAAGTGCCAGCGTTAATGTAGCCTTTGTTTTTTACATGTGCTTCGTTGGCCGGAGAGCACATAGGGAGCCGAAGATACCTGATGTTGTAGCTTTGTATCCAGTATTTTTTCATTCATACTATTTAGGTTAGCATAGTTTAACAAAGCTATAACATAAATGAAAAGCGGCACTACTACATATTGATAGCGACGTTCGCGCAATTCACTTGCAGTCGCGTAATTTGAAATTTCAAAATTATTAGTCTGAAGGTAGTTGCTACATCTGGGCTGTGCCTATAATCAAGTCGGCAATTTATCATAGAAGACCCATCCTGGCACTGGTTCAATGTAGCGTTGGAGCTAAGCAGGATTATGACAGCCTGGCTAATTATGAAATTCGGGGTTTGAGTAAATTGTTTTTTGTTGTAACTACGCACTATTCTTGAGAATTTTCAATCCCAATAACGAATTTGCGATAATTTTTTGTTTATAATATTTTCTCATTGCTTGTAAAGTCCGTGGTTTTGTATTGGGTTACGTCCTTAAATACAAGTGTTACTTCGAGAGCATCACAGGGGCCTCTTTCCGGTCTTGTCGGTTTACCACCCGAACCAACACCTTGATGACCGGGGATGCAGCCATTAAAGAGCATGCCCCAATGGTTGTTGCATGTTGCTATTGGTTATGTAAAATGGCTGCTAGGTGGTCTACACCGCGTTCGATCCTAGGGTAACGCATAGAAAATCGATAAAAAATAACTTGTATTGTTTATACTACAAAGAAATCTACTGCTGATTATTTTATAGGAGGCACAATTCAAGCAACCGAAGGAAGTTTTTCTTTCATCTGCCGGCAACGCAAAATGTACACTGGAAGGCCTCGACAAGTTGGACAGCGGTAAAAAGGTAAGAAACGCGAATATTTCAGGACTTCCATAAATGCCTACTTCAACATCCTTAGTTCGATGCCTAAAAGTTAAGCATAAATGCTTTTTTTAAATTCTGGGAGTTGGCCGACTTGTATACCTTCACTACCGCTCTGTTTGGATCTCTATGTCATGAATTAAAAACTGCGCTGTGTTAAACGCTTGTTTCCTTAAAAAATGCCACTCTTGTTTCTAAAACAGCACGAGGTACTCTTTTTGGTCTTCTGTGCAGTGTGTCACTGCACCGAAATGGGGTCTGTTTTCTACAGGTCGTCATATATTGCTTGCAAGTGGCCTAGGCTTCTTTTTATTTTGGTGCTGCACATAGGATAAGAAATATAAATTTTGTAAAATAAAATTTAGCTTTATCAACTAAGAGATGAAAACATTAATTGCTGATTATGCTCTAACAGGCACGTCTTGAATGACTAAAAATATATTCGGTCTCTTAGAAAGATATTAGCATAGACATCGTGTATCTCCTAAAATTGTGAAGATGTCTATGGAAAGTTAGACAGTGGTACAAAGGTACCAGATTTGATTTTTTTTTTTTTTGGATTCTTAATCATTTTTCCCGTGCGCGTGGATGTATGTAGAAACGTTGAATGTCGAACCTCATCCCGTGCAATGGGCACAAAAAAAGAAGGACACGTTGTGAATTTAACTACATAACAGCATATTGCTTTTAACAAGCCAGTTCACGCGACTCTGTCTGAGGTAAATGAAACATTTACATAAGCCCATGTGGGGTGAATTGCCGGAACAGGAATAGGTATTTGCTTCTTCTGCGAACATAAAGGCAAAAGGACAACCTATAATTAAAGAAAAAACACAAAGCATAAGAAAAAGAAAAAGACAACATTGCAAAGCTTGATATCGCTAGCTTGCTTACTGCTGATTGCTTTTACGCTCAGCGATAAAATGCCACTCGGGCCGCTGAGCTGATTTCAAAGGGCTACTCTAAAGCAAATTTCTATCATGCGCAGGTTTCTTCTTTTCTATGAGCGGACTTTCTCGGAATTCCTGGAAATTTATGAATATACTCGAACTGTGATTTACGTCATAAATTTGTTATTTTTATATAAAAAAGATGGATAGTTAATATCCAAACTTGACATTGAACGGACGTTTAGTGGATGTAAATTATTACTCAGTCTGCGCTTTGTTTGTATCTAAATAGGATTACTTGGGAGACTTTACACCCCTGCCGTCTGGGAGAACCCGCAAGTTTCATATATAACCTGATCAACCAGCCATATGCGGTCTACTACTAGGCAATTATAAAAAAAGCACCCGCTACGCAAAAAAGAAAAACTATAAAAGCTATGGAGTAAGCTTCTGTCGGAATAAATGGTTAAAGAGCGGTAACGGTTAAGGAACTCGAACCGAATTTAAAAATGGAAGATTGCTTTGTCCTGGTTGATTCTGCTTCCAGGCGCAGATACGTGGTTTCGCGAGGTAACGAAGAAGTAACTGAACACTGCTTGCAACGAGGCGTAAATCCTTCTGAATATTTGCTCCTTGTGGGTAGACTTTTAAACTGTCGCGAAAAAAAGACACGACGCAGAACATCGTACCACCCTACTTATTTACCGCACATTGACGATTTTTTAAAGCAGGGCAACTTATTTGCACCGTAAAAATTGCCGTCAATGAACGCAGTTAATCTTTTTGTCGAGCGATAGCGCGGTTTTTCTGGCTTTGCGAAAGAATACAACTATTGGTTTGCAGAGGATTAGCTTTATTGCATGTCTTGCTTCAGGCAGACACCAGAATTGCCGTCATTAACCACAGTCAATCAGTTTGTCGAGCGGCAGCGTGGTTTTTCTGGCTCTGGGAATGAATACGACCATTGGTTTGCAGAAGTTTAACTTTATTGCATGTCTTGGTTCAAGCAGACACCAGACTTTTGTTTAGCAGAGTGCCACCTTTGTAGCAGTAACTATGGCACCTACAATTGAACCACACACGATACATAGGAAGCTGGGCGGCGTGGGCGCTCTCGGCACAAGCACGCAGTGAACGTAGATTCAACCAGCGCCTCAGGCAGCGCCGTGAAAAAAGAAATGCCCTTGAGCCGCTGTGCGTTTTCACTGCGTACCCGCCGAGGCACTCGCTGCCTCTACGTTTAACCTTAGCTGGGTTTAAATGTCAGATTTACCGAACGAGGCGTTTTCTGAACTGGCATTTGGACTGGTAAAGCTGCCGATCTAAATCTTTCGATATACATCCGTTTGCAAATTCTTCAGTGTATTTGATTGCACTTTTTTATGGATGCTATTGTCTTTTTTTCTGCAATTATGCCCTAACTGGAAGTGGTAAGCGAATGTATAACAAGACTCAACCGGTAGCAGAGTTTCAAGCGTCTGCTATTCGGAGTTTCAGTTGTTTTTTTTATGGGCGCCATGTTGTTACGTAGGATGAATCATCACAAGGTAGAAGTACAGTTTCTACGGAGATTAATGTAGTGTTGTCGACTGGGTGGAAACGTGTAGGTTAACACGCTTCCTTCTGCTTCTACAGACCGTGGCCTCAAAGCAGCGACCTATTTTTATCATCGGCCACATGGCGAACTCGCTGCCCGAAGTGAACAGTTTTCTTGAAAAGGGCGCGAACGCCCTCCAAACGGACGTCCGCTTTACCCAACATGGAACGGCGACACGCTGCCACCACGGCTTGTTATGCGACTGTTTCCGGGACTGCTTACAGGAGACTGAGTTCACGGAATACTTGGATTACATGCGGAGCATCACCAGTGGAGGTAGGTACCACAGCCGGTCCCTAACTTGTTGCAGACCACCCAGTGGTAAACGAAGACGACCCGTACGTGCACAAACGCAGAAAACTCTATTATTGGCAGGGGTGAAAGCGTGTGCGCTTCTAATTTCGCGAGGTCAGGTCTTGAGTAGCCTTTCCTAGCACCGAGTTAGTGGACAGGTGAATGGACAGGGGAACAACTTAAATAGCATTCAGTGTTTCCGGTGCATACCGAATGGGGCAAGCTTCAGAGGTCCTGGCACATCGGGCTATTACATTTTAATCCTACAGGGAACTTTATTTTCTTACTCTTTGAATCTACTGCTTGCTATCATACACTCGTGTAACAGGGAGAGAGAGAAAGCGACAGAAACATGTTTGTTGAGAGCATTGATGATGTTCTTGTAGGAGCGGACACCTCTTCACAGGAATACATGAGCCGTCTTTGCATCGGCTCCTCCCGTGAAGAGAAGAGCTGGTCCGAGAGGCAGGGGCTGGACTGCAGTCTCCCACTGCTCTTGAGGGTTGGTGGTGCGGGGAAGGGGTAGTAGGTGCAGGTTTTTCTTGCATTCTATGACAGAATGTCTGGGTACACCTGGCTGTTAGCAGTATTTGCATTCCGCTGGATATTGGGTGGGGTGTATCCGGTGTAGCCTAATTGGATGCGGGAAATTCTCATTGTTATTTCTTGATACCTCGCCAGGTTTAGGGAAGGCAGTGGGAAAGTCCGTCGATTAGGCATGCAATGTTGCGTTATTTATTGGTACGTTTCAAGCGGCATTGACTTCTGCACATTTTCCGAGGCCTGATCGGCAAGTTCTCGGGCCTTTTGGTAAGCACATTCGCTGGTCTCCATGGAGGAATGTGCAAGCACCCATACTATCCTCACTTTTCTGTTTGAGAAGTTGGTTGAAAGCATAACGTAATCAACTGCTTACTGCTTGCTACGATAAACTTGTGTTACGTAGTAACTGAAACTACACTCATGGAAAAGCCTTTTCATGGTCTGCGTGTTCACACCTCCAGTTTCCCTCATTTCCACTCATGAGCGCAGGAGTGTCGCTACTTTGACAATTCATGGTGACCTCGTTCTCGCATTCACACTCTATTTGAACATTATACGTGCAAGCAAGCCGTCAGCCAACACAATCACCCAAGCCTTGCGAACGACCCTGGTTCATTGCTGTGGCAAACCACGTGCTGAATGTGCCGCAAGCGTGAAGACTCAAGAACATCCTCAAGATGCATAGGTTTCGTAATTGTGTTGAAATTAGTTTGGGTTTTTAAGCTACTCTTACTCTTGCATTGTAAGTTCATGCATTTTTTGTTTGTTTTCTTTTATTTTATCTTTAAAAGAACAAGCTAAGTACAAGGACAAGGTGTCGTTCCTGCTTCTGGACTTGAGAACGGAGGATATACTTCACGAGTACAAATACGACGCCGGCTTAGACCTCGCCACCAAGTTGATTCTGCATCTTTGGAAAGATGGTGAGCCAAGCACTTTTAGCTGGGACGAGATAAGATTTGCAAAAATTATACATTCACTGTTGCCTGACGGGAGGGCCGTTACCAGAGTAAATATAGCGTATAAGGGCCATAGAAAGTGCACGGCGACGGATTAGACGCCTATTCAGAAAATGTCCTCCAAAGCTTTCTCGGCGCGTCACTAGTTACCATTTTGAAAATTTGAGCGCAATATATTCTTCCTCTATTTGTGGTGCGCCTGCGAAAACGCATGCACCATTACAGTTACACGGGCATCAGGAATTCATCCTTCCCTTCGGCACTTATGCAGTGAGGAACCATTCCAGAAACTATTTCTTAATTTCTCAGTAAGCAGTTTCTGGCACGGCGACTTTTTTAAAACTCGCCCTTTTTTCCAATCGTAACGAGCCGTGTTAGAAGAACAGGTTAATAAATCAAACACAACGATGATAATTATTCATTATCCCACATTAGTATGGTTATGTATTCGTTGCTCTTTACGTGAACTGCTTCCAGCTAGTGTATGCTTTACGTTATTATCGTTTTCTTTTCTTCTATTTTTTGCAGTCGCGATCGATGACGCCCTAAACGTGCTACTTTACGTGAACAGTGTTGAGGACCGGGCTCTCTTGAGAGGAGTTTTGGACAGCATCAACTCTCTACCAAGGTCGGAATCTTGGAAGGAACGAGTCGGTGAGTTGGCCAGTTTAAATAATAGGCCATGCGCCCGTGCCTAAACCTAACACATTTTTTTCCGGTTTATTACTTTCAAAATTCTTAAATGTGGTCATTCTATTGCAAGAATGCTGGCCATAACCATGGAGAAGCTAAACTTATTGAGGTTTGCCCGGGCCGGGCCTGCGGAGCAATGTATTGTTTGCATATTAGTACTCGACATTTCGAAATTTAAATGTATATCTCACGAAACCCCCAATTGAGAAAGTAGCATTTTACATCTGCCTTAAACTCCCCAATCTTTCTCGCGCGCGTACAGGATTTGACTTCGGGGCTTTCGAATCGCCTGCTGCAATCCACGAAGCTTTCTCTGACCTCGGCATCTATGGTCAGAGGTGGCAAGGAGACGGCGACTCGAACTGCTTTGCGGATCTCGGGGGTGACTTTCGGCTACCGGAGATTGTCGCTGGCCGGGACGGCAAGAACCCCGAATGCGGCTACGTTGACAAGGCCTACGCCTGGAATATCGACACGCCACTTACCATCGAAAGAATGATCAAGTGAGCCCACTTCGATCTAAAATGGCCGTACTTTGGCCGTCCAAGGACAGCCACATGATTTTAATATTGTGCATTAGAATGGTCGCCTGTTAGGTCAATTGCTGAACAGAGCCAACGTAGAGTAAGAATTCTGGAAGTGATTGATAGACGATGGCACTCTGCTCCTCTTCGACCCCAGTTTTTGTTTCTGACTCATACCTGATTCGTAGGAACTAAGGCCACTTCATCCTGTTAATACTCTATCATAACTGTTATTTTATTCCGGCAATCGCAATAAATACATTGATACGTTGGGTAAGTTGAGTCTCCCCAGAGTCTGTCTTTGTCCTCTTGATTAACATAATAATCCGAACGCCATTCAAAACAGTAAGGCGGAAAAATCAGCTAATTCGTTGCGCGGACACTGCTCTGCCGGGGCAAACGAATGGCCCACAAAAGTCTTACAAACAGCACACGACGCCGGACGGCTCACACCAACTTTTAAGCAGGAGGCCGGAGTTGTAGCATTTTCGGTGGTGCCACCATGGTGTTACAATTGTGCGCCACAATCCCATTGAGCCACGTTCGTTGTTGCAGATCATCGTTGATGTCGAGGAAGATCTCATATCGAATTGTTGTTCGCTTCTCTGCCGCTACTAAAATTAAAAGTAAGACCTGCCAGTTTTATCGAACCACAGTTCGCTTAAATCGTTTGTTTGGTACCCTCGTATTTTGTGCATGTTTGCCGGCATCAGCCAATCTGTGCTGGCCGCAACAGTGACGCTAGGCCATTAGACAAGTGCGGTAAATTTTTTTGTGCGTCACCGCCTCTGCTCCCATTATTTTTAATTACCAAACTTAATGCACGTTCTGACCGTAGCAAAGTCTCTTGCCGTTTCCCCAGTTCCTTAAACTTATAAGAAAATTGCGGCTACTGGAAATTTTCTTCTATGCACCCGTCAGTGGAGACTTACATCTACGCGTCCATTTTTAAAGATAGACGCGTAGCGTCCTTTATAGCCTTCCGAAAAAATAACTTCAACATGCCAAACACACTAAAGTATTCTGAGCTCTTTCTTACTCTTTCTTCGGCAGACTTGGAGTCGACGGGATTATCACGAACCATCCTGAGCACGTGATCCAGGTGATCGAACAGGACAATGTCGCAGACAAAGCGAGGTGCGCTGGCCCATCCGACAGCCCTTGGGTCCGGGTCATCACTGTCTACTAATTGACATCAATCACCCTCCAACTGTATCAAGGAGATGTGGGTAGTATAAATGTAGAAAATATAAATTGTGGAAACAAAAAAAAACACTGATAATAAAACAACTGAACAGACTGAGTGCCTTCGTTTCTTCCTATTAATTCGCTCTAAAGGTTGCTTAAGGATAACACGTGGATAGAATACCCGCCGCGGTGACTTAGGGGCTTGGGCGTTGCACATAGCACGAGGGTGTGTCTGTTCGATTTCAGGCCACGGCGGCCTTTTTTTTTTATGAAGGCTAAAAGTTGAAACGCCGGTATGACGACATTTGAACGCACGCTGAAGTGATGCAGAAGGTCAGAATTAAACCGCAGCCCTCCACTGCGGCAGGCACGCCTCGTCATCAAGGAGGAGCTTTGGTGCCTAAAGCTGCGGGGGAATTACCGCAAGGGAAAGGCAGCCTGTGATAAAGGTGGAGAAGCTCACAACGGAGGCGATTTACGTAAAGATGACAATAAAAAACTCCAACCATTGTGTTCAATAAAGACAAGACAAATTTCGAAACCAACCAGGCTTAATTCCTCATCAGGGAGAACAAGGTGCGGTCGTGGGCAGCAGATATGTGTGGTCGGAGGAATGAACTTTATTCAGGTGAGCCTTCGGTTTTAATGTCTGGGCACCCACCGGGAGAGCGGTTTCCTCGACCAGAATACCAGCTGGGTCCACTTTGGCCACCTGGGCCTTCTCCACCAGGCTACGGTGCAAAGAGAGGTCGAAAATATAGTTTCGAAGCTTTGCCGGCCACTGCTTTTTTGTGGGTAGGAGTAGAAGGCGTGAAGTGGGCTAGTTGACCCTACCATACCAGGTGGTATAGGGTTTTGAGGGCGGGGGCAGTATTTACAAGAGGCGGGGTAGAGGATGTGGAATATGGCATTGCGTTGAGTGTTGTGGGCCTAATGGTTTGTCTGGAGTCGTTTAAGAGGGTACCTTCGGTTTTAGATATAGGAGCAGGTGGGGGCCGGGTATTGCTGGTGTCCACATGCCGGTAATCTGCGAGTGTGTGGACGTGTTTTTGGAGACGCATGGACGAAAGCGTGCCCTGAATAAGCATGGTGAGTTGGAAAACTTGCCTAATACGTTGAAACATCTTGTAACTCTACGGCATGTCAAAAGTACGGGCACACGCGACAAGCGCTGACTTGACGTTGTTGATTCTGCTCCTCTTCGGAAACACAATACTTCCTAAGCACACGGCTTCATCCTGGAAGACCCAAAAATCTCGAGCGCGGGATATGGGGGCCCCAGCACGGTCTCTTCTTAGATTTTTGCGCGCCACGGGTGCAGTGGTGCACCTATGAAAACTTTTTCTTATGTCGTAGGGCAGTGGTTCTCAGCCATGACTGCCCCGGGGACCCCTTTTGGGCTTGCGATAGTGATGGGGGACCCCGCGATGGAGCGTATGTTGATCTGTGCCATAATGTCAAACAATTTGTACTTGAGTCTGTAAGTCTTCTAGACACCTATATGCTGCCTTGTGTGGGTTTCGTTTCTTTGTCTTTCACAGCTGGCGTGTTGGACAAAATGCAGATGTTAAAATATGTGCCAAGCGGAGAAGCTAAATGTACATTTAATCCGGCGGATCCACCTTTTTGCTTTGCAAGCAAATGCTGGCAAAATCGAGAGAAAAATGGCGGGTGAAACGTTTGGCGGGAAGCTTCGTGGACCCCTGAAATGCTATCGCGGACCCCCTGGGGTCCGCGGAGCCCCATTTGAGAACCACTGTCGTAGGATTCACGAAAGCACGTCTTGGTGCCTTTGACAGGCACCTTCAGCGACCCGTTCCGTTAAACCTCCCGGAGTTTGACGCAACCCTTCTTCGTCGTCTCTGGCTGGGAGTAGCGTTCAAAAATGTGTACTCCAATTTGATAGGAACTGCAGCCAGTGAGGCGTGTGAGGCCTGGAACACACCGGAGACCATATGCATGTTTTATGCGAGTGTTCTCGTTTTTCTTCGGACAAAAACGAGGCTCTTCTTGCTGTGTGGAAGCGACACTCTCGGCGGCCGTTCTCTGGGGGGAAAATCCCGGGTTACCCACCGTCTCTGTAATGAATGTATAAGACGATAGAGCGCTCACGCCATTCCTGTTGGCGACAGACTTGCACAAAAAACTGCAGAATAAAAGACTCTAGGTACACTCACTCAAATCTAGCGTCTAGTGTCCAACCACTGGTCACAGCTGCATAAACTCTTTCCCCGCATTTAGAGAGAATTCTGTCTTTCTAGGTGTACTCCCTGTGTTTCTAGCGTTTGTTTAAATTCAACCTCATTCCCATCCGGTTATGTACCAACTCGCACAGACTAGAGCCATTCTACCCTACATTACCCTTCCGTTTTCTGCTTTCTGCTTTTTCTCCCATTTTTTTTCCTTTTCCCACCCTTGGAATAGCACACTAAGCCATAGCCTGCTTAAAATTTCTTCATTTCTTGTACGTTTTAACTGCCTCCGGCGGGCGCGACGTTTAAAGAATGTTCAAAGGTGCCGTGCCTCGATTCCTCCCGCAAACGGGTATCCCCCGATAACTTACCCCCTACCGAGTGATTCCAGACCACCTGCCGATATTAAACGGCTCCTCTCAGCACAACCACTGTCAAGAGTTCTTAAATTTCTTCTATATTTTGTGTCATTTCAGCTTCCCTGGTCATCCAACTCCACAGAGTGGAATGCCTCAGATTTGTGGCGAGTGGTGGTTTTCGAGACCAAACAATAAGCACAGTTTCTGCTTCGCAATAATAAAATACGCGTGCGTCACAGACTCTGAAAAGAGCGTGGTTGACTTCAGGGTAAAAGCATTTTTGTATTTTATAGAACATGCTGCGACGTACAGAAAAGAGCACAAGAAAGAGTGGTACAGAACATTGGAGCGCCAGTGGTAAGTGCGCCAGTAAAAGAAAACAGCTGCGGTAAGGAAGGGTCCTTAGAAATGGCGACGAAGCGCGCGCCGGGAAACAGAAAGATCACCGCCAGAGGATTCTTCTAAACAGTCCCAACGGATTATAGAACGTTCTATTATAAACTCACCTTGCATTCACCGCCGTGCGCTCAGAGCTCCATTCGACAGCGCTATGGGTCGGGCAAGACTGAGAAAGTACGCCATGGCGGAAGAGGCCTGAGCAGCTCGAAATGTCACTCATCGTAACCGGCGCCGAGGGCTGTGGTTAAAGCTGCGCCAGCGACCTGACGAAAGCGACGTGGAAGTTAAATGGAAAGTTCATTAGCAGACCACGACCAATTAGGTTTTCGCCTTCACATTCTTAGAAAGCCCAAATTGAACCCCGTATTTTTTTTCTTGTATAACGGGAGAGAAATTGAAAGTGAGCGAATGACCAAACTTTATTTGGACGAGCTTCCGACGCTGATGGTTGGGTGGCCTTCCGGTAAGAGACCTCCTCTGGTCCGGGAAGCACTGGTCCGCGTTGGCTGCCCAGGCCCTCTCCACCGAGCTACGCTGGGCCCGCCCACTGGTCGTGCGTGGGGAGAGGAGTGGAGTAAGGGATGGGGTTTTCTGGCCCTCCCATGCCATATGGTGCCGGGGGCCTCATTGGGGACAGAAATTAGGAATAGAGTAGTAAAAGGTTGGGTGCATGGCATGCAGGGGAGTGCCGTGGGAATAGGAGTTTGTCTGAAACCGGCGATAGGTGGTTGCCTTGGCTTTATAAACGTGGAAGTACGGTGGCGGTAACCATCATCCTTTGTGGCGGTATTGGGCTGGGGCACCCTTGAATGCTGTAAGAATCAGTTTGAGTGAGCAAGAGGCCTGCGGATGTTTTCCCTTTATTTACGGCCCTGTGGACAAGAACGCGGGCACCGGCGTCTGCTGCCTGTTTCCCTCGAAGAACTCATGTCCGGTAATCTGGATATGTATTTCCTGGATCTGGAGCCCACAAAATGCCATTGCTTTTCGAATGTAACTATTATTGCAATGCAAACATGTTAAGAGGACAGTAGCTCGTAGTATAATTAAATAGTTTTAGCTATTCGAAGGCAAGCAATTAGTAATACAATTAAATTTTTTGCAAGTGCTTTTCGTCTGAGCATTTCCTGGAAATAATTCTTTTGGAAGATATTACTGGAAGATTGTTTACTAACCCTTTCCTAGCTGACAGAGGGAGAAAGGAGAGTAAACGTTTATTGAAAAGTAGAGGAGGTCGGCCTGAGAAATTGATCTTGGGCCTGCTACTTCCTTCTGGGGGGAGGGTACTGGGGACAGAAAGAGAAAGCGATGAATATGGGAGGTATGGGAAATGACAATGAAAGCGACAAATGAACTATGTACACGCAGCAAAACCAATAAACATCTCACATTCAATGGGGCGCTGAATCAGATGACTACAGTTCACTTTTCAGCACATGACTACTGTCCATGAAAAAAAAAACTACTCAGACATTATTTCGCAGTCTGTTCCATTTTGTCGCAACCTAGAGCCGAAAATCCAGAGAGGAGTCACCAAGAAATGTAAGCAGGGCTTTACCGTCTAGGTTTTGTTTCCTGTTGTCAGCCCACGTGCCCAAAATCTTTCGTTTGGACAGAGGGCGAGTGTCCAAGTGTAGTAAAGCTGTCTCAAGGTTCTTTCGCTCACTAGAGTACTTTGGACAAGCGCTAAGCAAATGTTCGATAGTCTCAAGACAACCGCACAGAAGGCAGTCTGGGCTGTCCTCTCGTCCGATTGTGTGAAGATACTTGCGAGTTAGTGCTACTCCAAGACGCAGCCTGTGTAGCAATGTCTCTTGACTTCGGCGAAGACGAGGTGCATGACTGACCCAGAACTTGCACTCTGGATCGAGCTTGCGAAGGCTTAATGTCGATTCTGCGGGTCCGACGAATGCAAGGTTGCAGCTTGTTTACACAGGATGGGGCCTATCATAGGCGGCTATATCACTCAACCCCGCATCCGGCCATAAACGCCTGTACATCAAAGGGCGTCGACTGAGAAAACTGACGGTAAGCTGCCTATGCTCACAGCTGCGTTCCCAAATTTCACCGGAAAAGTACTTAGAAAGAGCAATTAAAACAAAAAAAAACAGTCGAACCAGCGCGATGGTGCGCACAGTCACTGGACTCTAAAGCTTGATGGCAAAACACGTTCGCTGAGCGTGAAGCTCACAGTCGTGTCGCTGAAAGCATACTTTGTGTTTCCATTTGCAACCACACCTCCCTTTACCGCGTACACACGCGCACACTGAGGCAGAAAAGAGAGGCGCCCAAATCATCACGAAGCAGCAACTGAAACCTCCCTGTATGAGACATAAAGAACAATATTCAAGGGGAACGTGCGATGGCCTTGTCCCCTCTGTCTTACACTTGTATGTTTTAGAGGTTTACGCTGTGATCCAACCATTCAGCCATTTATACGTAATTAATATAAGCGAGCTCCGTCTTGTTTGGCTCGCCCTCCACCGCACATCACCCTTCTGGAACGCTTATTTCTCATCTTGCCATAGTGTTTATAGTGTTCTGCAGTCAATCGCAACGTAGCGAGTTCGATTCTTAAAACGTGGCAAAGGAGTCTTTGTTTTTCTTTTAGGGGGTGGGGGGGGAGGAGTAGGCAGGGGGACAGATGTTCAAAAGTTAGTGTATTGCAGTTTGAACCGCTAAGCAGCATTAAATTTTGACCATTATTTTTTAAACCGTGAATCGACTAATAACATTCAACCCAGTGTACCTCATAAATCAAGTCTGGACAGACTATAGAAGCTTCCCACATCATGAAGAAACCTAGCCCGTCTATACGAGCACTTACGTTCTCAAAGGATTCTTTTTTTTTTTTTTTCAAAATGAAAGAAAAGGGTCTAGTACCGCAGTCGAAGTCCTCCCTGGTAATGCAGACTCGCTGCTCCAAGAGCGTGAACGTCCCGCGATGTTGACAGACCCCGACGTCCCATTTACATCTTTTTTTTTTTTATTGAGAGAGAGAGAGAGAGAGAGAGAGAGAGAGAGAGAGAGAGAGAGAGAGAGAGAGACTTTATTTTACGGCTGGGTCAGGGGGAGGAGGTGGCGGGGGCCAAGAGGGTCTCCGCGACCTGTTGGGCCCTGGAGACGAGGGTAGCTTGTCCTACGGCATAACAGCTAGGAAGCTTTAAAGGTACAACATTGTACCAGCTTCACGCAAATATCGAAGAGGCCGGTACTGGGGTCACCATATCGAACGCTTAATATCTGGGGGTCTCCCAAGATGGAGCCCTGTACCTCGAAGGTATTGAATTCGGGCGTTTCTGGTACCTGAGCAAGTCCACAACGGGTGTTCAACGTAATCTTCTGGCGCCGGAGTCACACAGAAGGGCAGGTGTCTGCAAACGGGGCGTGATATGAGGCAGCCCAAGCGTGAGTAACTGCTGGGGACAACGCCAACCCAACTCGAAGCCTCCGCAGCAAGACCTCCTCCCAGCGAGCGAGCCCACTAGGGAGGTCAGTTCTACGCGGTGGAAGTAAAGCACGCGTGGCGCGGCGGAGGTTCTCTTTTTCCACCAACAGTTCTTCTAGGGTAGATACTGGAAGAAGTGGTAGTGGCCGTGAAGGTCTCTTCGGTGGCAGGCGTGATCTGCGGCAGCATGGGCAGGAAGCATGTCCCGGCGAATACACAACACACGGACAGGGTATGAGTAGGTGTCCATAATCTCGTGAATGCATGCAGCCAGGCTTGGACACCGCGCAACGCGACGACAATCCCGAATCGCTGCCGTTGAGTCTCAAAATAGCTTCACCCCACTAGTCACTGTCGATGCAAGCGCCTGCAGACCATCCCGAAAGGCAGTAAGTACTGCTAGCAGGCTAGGTAGAGCACGGGGGGTCTCGTACGCGCAGCTTTGGTTCAAGGCAGGGTAAGACGGACACGTCAAGGCCGTGGTGACGATGCAGTCGTATGCCCCGGCGTCCACGAAAGCCTGGGCAACCATTTGCGTCGTGGGTGTAGCCCGAAACAACCCATTCCCGTTTATACCCGCCCCGCTTGAACCCATTCCCGAAACGCCCTTCTCATTTCAACCCGCTCCCAAAACGCCCGCCTCAAATAGTTCAGATACGTTTCTGAGATCGCAGTGCGCTTTGAGCCTCCAGAATTGTGTTGGGCAAGGTAGCTGTTACTGAGTAATTGCTACAACATATTTTACTAATTTCTTGCCTAAATAATTAGCGCAGGGGCAAATTCAATTTTATTTTGACTCTAACTCTACTCGGTAGATGGCGCCACCACATGTTTTCTTTTTTGGGATCCACATGTAATGGCTACCGTATTCTTAAAAGAACTACAGTTATTGTGATCACTTCACCCGAAAAGTGAAATATTCAAGCTACTTTAAACGAAAGCAAATGGATATGAGCAACAAAATTATGCGTGATTTGTTTTGAGACTAATTCATCAGATGCCGCTACTTGCGCCGCAGCGGCGGGATTACGCAAAACACACCTTTTGCAGCGCAAGCGGAAACTCCTGCTCCAGGTAACCCGGTAAATGGTGACGCAAACACGGTAACGATATGCTAAAGGTCTTTATTATAAACGGATAACTATTTAATTGTTTGGTTTTGCTTTTCCACGTACTGCGTGCCCGCCTATGTATGATCTGTAAAAAGTACACGCAGAAAATACAGCTTGGGGTACGCGTTCTTAACGCCTGGGTGAAAAATGTGCGCGAACCGTTTCCTCCAAGCAAAAATTTCAGCTTTAGACTTCAATGGCCATTTTTTTACAGACATTTGCATATAAAGTGACCGTTAGCCACACATCAAAGCAGTAACCACATGCAGCGATTTTTGCGAGCGCTGTGACGAGCGATGCGACAGGGATGCGCAATCGCTCGTTCCAATCGCTCACTGAGGCAGCCACATGAAAGCGACCGTGCGAGCGATGCGACCAGCGGTCCCAATATTGCTGCACAGCGCCCAATGCAATTATCGAAGTACACACGGCCGCAAAGTTTTTTTGTGTGTGTATTTGTCACAAAAACTGGAAATAAACGTATTTTAGTCAGCAGAGGATCGTACATTTCTAGGATGCACTGTGCCGCCGCTCGCCCCTTCATCATCATCATAATCATCATTATTTGTACCCTTAAAGGCGCCTTGCGAGGTATTACATAAGGGGGGGGGGCAAAATAATTGTACACACATTAGAAGAATACAGACAGTAATACAGGAACAATACCGACATACATAGAGAAAGCAAAGACGTACAGGCACGAGAAGGTTTTTGCGTAGTTCCCCTCGTTCTCTCTCTAAGCCAGAAGTTGCCCCTCTTACCCCTCCCCTATTGGCTAGTCACTGAGGCCACTTCCGGGAGGTGAGCGACTTGTTCTAGCGAACCAGAATCGAGCGATTCAATGATCGACTTGGTCCGCCGCAAAAAGTAGTTCGTCGCTAGTCTCGTCGCTCCCCAAATCGCTTGCAAAATCGCTCCATATGGTTAGCGCTAAAATGGATCGTACGACTGGCTTGGCCCATAATAGTTTCCGCTTTCATAAAATATGTTTTTTCTGTAGTTAGTTAGATTTGGTAATTATATTTTGCGAGATCATTTTCCTGCGTAGAAATACATTAGTGGCCATGTACTACCCCTAATAAATTAATAGTTGCATTTGTTAAAACACCCAACTTAATTCTGGGCAAGAGCTACAAACTGGCACTGCGACCGCGGAAAGGTTGTATTTTGTTAATTCTCGTCCTTTCTTTCGTGCGTGCGTGCGTGCGTGCGCGCGCGCGCGTGTGTGTGTGTGTGTGTGTGTGTGTGTGTGTGTGTGTGTGTGTGTGTGTGTGTGTGTGTGTGTGTGTGTGTGTGTGTGCGTGCGTGCGTGCGTGTGCGTGTGCGTGTGCGTGTGTGTGTGTGTGTGTGTGTGTGTGTGTGTGTGTGTGTGTGTGTGCGTGCATGCGTGCGTGCGTGCGTGCGTGCGTGCGTGCGTGCGTGCGTGCGTGCGTGCGTGTGTGTGTGTGTGTGTGTGTGTGTGTGTGTGTGTGTGTGTGTGTGTGTGTGTGTGTGTGTGTGTGTGTGTGTGTGTTCAAAAGAAACCGGCGCGCATTCGACTCAAATTCGCTAGCAGTTTTGTGTCAAGGGTAGGCGTAAACGACCCTGCGTGCATAGAAGAAAGAAATAAAGAAACAGACGGATGATTTCGGACGTTGTGCTTGCCTTAATACCGACGATAACATGAAAGCGGAGCCGTTCTGTGACTTTTTTGTCATGGATATATTACTTTTCGTCCACTTCACAGGTGTTCCTGGTGGGAAACATTTTCACGCGGCCTGTGTGGCATATACACTGCAAGCACTTGGCTCTTTCAGCACTGTATTCACCGCAAAAACTTCTTGCAGAGATGGCTGACATGTCATCGAGGAAAAAACGTCTCTTGAATAATTTAACACGTCTGGCTATACTACAAACGGCCGTTGTAATGGTGAGCTTCACTTCATATTATGCGCGTTGCTTTTACGTAACTTTAAGTGAGCTAGGAAGGATGCGAATGTGATCCGGCATGAATTTGTAATTGTAGCGGCCTAAGGAGTTGTGAGCGTGGAGGATGGCGGGGAGTTTGGCATCACGGGGGGTGAGATGGTTATTGTGTAGCGCATGGTATCAAGAGAGAGCGGAAATATCACGGCAAGCTGCGAGCCAAGGCTTCCACGGACCTATTGACTGCTGAAATACTTTTCCACGTATAGATATCCTCAAACGCAACGGCACCCACGTCCGAGTTGGCTGAGTTCTACGTTAAGAAACCCTCCCTACGTAGTAAATCAGGCGGCCCACACGATCGCCCAGGGAAGTGCCAAATTGCTCCCTCCGCTGAATTATGTAGCCATGATGTCCCCCACGTTCGCATTATCCCAATTGTGTAACATTGGAATTACAAAAAGAACGATAAAACTGGCCTGAACGCAGTATACCCCCCAAAACACCTCGCGGCCCCACCTCCAATTCCTCAGTCCGGTAAAATATCCATCAGTATATTATACTCCAACGCAGCCTCCCACAGACCAGAAACCCTTCGCAGACGGCTTGCACCCAATCTCCCTCCGCGTCGCTCAGCCTGTCATACCTCTACACCTGCCACTCTCCACTCTCTCACCCGGACTCGTGCTAGATTTGCCCTTTTTCAAAAGTACCCCTCTCTCTAATGAACACTCTGTCCCTTCATACATAGGCCCCCAACTGTATACCGGCAGACTTCGTATAATAGCCATTTATTCGGTTGAAAGCAAACTAGCACAATTACTGTAAATGCTGGGTGTACATCTCATCATTCGTTACTTTTGACAAGGAGCCATAACTAAAAAAAGACCTCCTCGCAGTTACCGTGCAGGCACTTAGTTTTTGCCTACTTTTACTTCCTTGCCTATACCTTTTTGTCTATTTTTATACTTATTCCCCTTTCCTATTCGCCCACCCGTATAGCAGAAGCATGGTTTTCTCTTCCCGCAACTAAAAGTACTACCACGGCCGCTTCTGCGTGCATTTTCTTGTGGCTAAGCACAGGAGGTTTCGATCGGCCAAGCCTTCCCCTCCCGAAGCCTGAAGCCTCTGTAGCGCGCCTGCGCAGCGGGAGAGCATACACATGCGTCAGCGGCAGATCGCCGGCGCGCGGGCATGGGGAGAAGCGCGCCGTGTGCAAGAGCATAGTCGGCGCGTTGGGAGACTTTCGTCATGTGTAATGTGTACTGCTGTTAGTGGGGGCTTGCATAAAGCAGGAGCACCAAACAACCAAGAATTGCCAAGAGGCAAAATCCCACTCTGGCGCTAAACTCTAAATAAACACGTAAAACTAAACTATACTTTTAATAGCGAAAACCAATCCTAGGCTTCTGGACCAGCCGTCGAGGCTGATGTTCCTGTGTTTGTCGTATTTAAGAAAAGAGATGCGTGGGCGCCGAAACAGCATCTCCTTGACGATGGAATAGCGGGAAACAGGCAGTCGTGCTTAGTCGCTTTTCGTGCAACTGCCAGATACCTGGCCGGCCATCAATCGTCAGGTGGAGAAGGAGGGGGAGTACCTTTATTTCGGAAAGAAGCCAGGTTCTCTCAGGTGATGGCGTTGCCCAGGGAGCTTCTGCGACCTCAAAGCCCGGGATGGGGCAAGCACCTGATCGGAGTACCCGGTGCTCCACGGAGTCACCTCTCATGTTGCAGGGGTGAGTGGGGTGGCAAAACGCACGTTCAATGCATTGCTCGCTTGAGAACTGTACTCTATAATGGCTGTGAAGTAACGCGGAAGTGTGGGGCCACTCTCATGGAGCGTATTCGCGTAGCGATGTTTAGATGTCTCCGAAACAGCACAGAACTTCACCAGGTTCTTTTTAGCTCTATACTCGCTGTTCTACGTTATAACTGCTTTCTTCGTATTGATTTAATTTGCCCTAATATAGATAGGCAGGCGAAATTGGTGTCTTCGGCCGAATCGCGGTAAAATTGACCATTAACCTGCTTGCTTTGCTGCAATGAGCGCTAAACGGTGATAGCGCTTTGCCCCTCCCCCCCTCCTGCGGCGTGACGCTCCTCCGCGTCCCCGTGCTTTCGGTTCCCCATGCCTCCACAATTGTTCTTCCTTCTCAACCCTCTTTATCTCCCTTTAGCACCACCGACTCAGTCCTACTTTTCCGGTTTCTTCTCATTCTTTCATCTCCCATCTTCCTCCGCCTACTCTCCCCCTCTCCATACCCACATCCATCCAAAGCCCCTGCCCTTGACGCGCCCCTACATTTCCCCTCTGATAGCTCGTATTCCCCTCCCCTCTGGGTTCTCCCCTGTTTCCAATCCTATCGCACTTCTATGTTCACCCTGCCCCTATATATCCTTCCCTCATATCATCTGGCTTTTTCATCTTTCTCCCCCAAGGCCTTTCTTTTCCTTTTGGGTTTCCCCTCGTGATCTACTTCACTCTACGGCCTCATCTATTGCAAAGCCTCCTTCACCACCCCACCTACGCCATCCGCCTATCTCCCTTCTCTTAATCCTCCTCGCATCTCTAGCCTGTTTATATCCCTTTCCATCCGTAATTCTGTTCACCGCTGCCACTCTCCCTCCCCTCCTCTTTATATTTTTCATTGACTCGTTCCTTCTCCGTCTCGCCGACATCATCGTTTCCCCACCCCCTCGACCCAATTTCCCTCCTTCTGCGCTTTGCAACTTCTTCTCACTGCTCTCTTCCCGTTTCCATCACTTTCTCCCTCCTTCTGTTCCTTCTTTTGCTGCACTCTTAGCCCTCCCTATCCCCTGATTCCATTCATCACTATCATCACCAGCCTTCCCGTCTCCACTGTAGGACGAAGACCTCTCTGAACGATCTCTATCCAAGTCTATCGTAAGCAAGCCGAGACCATTCTCCCCGCTCCTCCCCGAATTTGAATTTTTCACCCCGCCACCCTGAATTTAGTCTGAGGTGAGAGTGAGAGAGAGATAGAGTATACTTTATTCTTGTTTTCTTAATTGTGGACTCCACACTTGGCGGAGGTGGTTCTGTCTTCACCGGAATCTATATGCTGTTCACGCCTCCCGGAGATCAGCCGCAGCTGATCCTCCAGGGTGGGGCTGGACAGCAACATCCTCCGTCGCTCGTTAAAGTTTGAGGTGGCGGTGGTGGGACGAGGTACAGTTAAGGGTTGAGGGTGTTTCGTCTGCCCCAATTTCATTTACGGTCCGTTGGGTCGCACTCTTTTAAGCGATGTTCTATTGGTGTCCCTTATACGCAAGACATGTCCTCACCAAGCCCACTCCTTCGCTCAATCTCTCATTCGCGAGTTTTTTCCGTAACCCACACTGCTGTTTTCTTATCTCGAAGCTGCTTTCTTATCTCAAGAAGAAAACAACACAACTTAATTTTCACTACTGTTCTACGCCTTGAAGCCAACAGCGTAAGTTTACTCGAGGCGATCAACAGTCTTCGGCATTCTATCCAAAACCAAATTCATAATGGCTGCTTTCACTGAAACCAGCATTATTTATTTATTTATTTATTTATTTGTTTATTTATTTATTTATTTATTTATTTATTTATTTATTTATTTATTTATTTATTTATTTATTTATTTATTTATTTATTTATTTATTTATTTATTTATTTATTTACTTGTTTGTTTGTTTGTTTGTTTGTTTGTTTGTTTGTTTGTTTGTTTGTTTGTTTGTTTGTTTGTTTGTTTGTTTGTTTGTTTGTTTGTTTGTTTGTTTGTTTGTTTGTTTGTTTGTTTGTTTGTTTGTTTGTTTGTTTGTTTGTTTGTTTGAAGTACCTTACATGCCCTGGCAGGGCATTGTCTAAGCGGGGTTACATATGAAAAGCGCAAATTAGCAAGATTTAAAAAGGGCATGAACAAGGTACACAATCCAAGACAAAATAAGATAAGAAACTGGCCGTAAATACATAACTAGACAAACGCAAAACCCAAAGATAGCGAGTGCTATATCTTGCCCAAACAAAGAAAAACACGCCGCAGATTCAACCTAACTGGAAGGCAATAAAAAACAGACAAAAAAACAAGAAGCACAAAAATGTGAGAACACATAACCCATATAAAACAGTGATAACAGAGGGGTACAATATTACGTAAAAAATGTGGTTGATTCCTTTTTCATGGGAATCGGTAAAACACGAAAATGAAATGTGCCTTTACAAGAGCGTTTGAATGTCAGTTGTGCATCGATATGAACTTGCACATCGCTATTTATATTTCGTCGGTATGGCAAAGTTAGACGCATCAACATTAGACACTAGATTACACGCACCGTAGCACTGCGTAAATCCGATTGAAACCACTAGCGCTCGCAAACCATACGAAGGGATTGTCAGGGAATCGCTTGGTGAACACACGGTCCGCTACACCGGAAGGAGCATGACTTGCGGGTCATCAGCTTTGTGGGTGTGCTTGGCGAGCGACGCCCTGCTAGATGGTCGGTTCGGCACAGATGCGGCAGCTTCGGTCCTGTTCCGTGGCGTGCCGTGTACAGCAGACGGTTGCGTTGCGACGAGCTCAGCTTGTGGAACGCGAGAAGCAGAGTTCGTACCTTGGACCGCGAATGCGTGAACGCGTTCCGCTTCCCGCTGGCGTGTCTCTAGGTGCACCAAAGCAGTCACAAGAGCCACAATCGCCAGTCGGCGTCGCTGCCTTTCTGCCGCGCTTGATGTTACAATTTTCTTACATGAGGCCACCACACTCGCAGCAGTAGGGGGCGGAGAAACGCCGCAGCTTACGCTGCTATACGCTGTCCTGTCTAGGCGCCAGCTGTCCGCGCTCATTAGTGTCATGATGCACTTCGCTTCACCTCTTCTATTTGCTGGGCTATGAACTCAAGCGTAAATAGCTGTACGAAGGCGCCATATATCATTCCCTATAACCGTCTCCATCCAAATGGTGCTGCCGTAAAGGTGAGGTGAAGCAAAGTAGTGGATCATGACGCTAATGAGCGCCGACAGCTGGTTGGCAGAGCGTTTCTCACCTCCCGTTGCGGCGAGAGAGATCGTGGGCTCGATTCCTAGCGCGGCTGCGCCAGTCGACCCTTTTTCTGGCGATGTCATTTCCGCGACAAATATGACGCCGGTAAGGTCTTGGTGTACTACGGCATAAAACACTTTCGTGTTAAAAAAAGAACCAGCCGTGGCCAGGATTTCAACCTGGGTTTTTGCGGCCACAACGCATGGTACTAACCACTATACGATCACGGCTGCCCCACAGGATGGTACAGCGCTAAAAATAGAATCGGGAGCTCCAAAGTAGCGGTAGCATTTTCTGGCGATGTCATTGCCGTGACGGATATGACGCCGGTGGGGTCTTGGTGCACTCCGGCATAAAACACTTTCGTGTGAAAAAAAGAATCTGCCGTGACCAGGATTGAAACCTGGGTTTTTGCGGCCTTTTCTCATTATTCTTTAGTAAATAGTGGGAGGCTGACCGCTTCCACTCTTACTCCGTTCCATTTAAGATAAATAAACGTTTATTTCTCTCTCTTTTGCACATTGATTTAAGGGTGCGTTCCAGCATCAACGCTTTGGAAACGTGAACAATTCTTTTTTGTAGGACTCACGTGAAACGCTCGAGGTCTGCGCGTCTCTACAGCCTTTGATCTCGAGCTGCAGCCTTTATGCTCACGGGAATGTGCACGTGGTCTGCATGCCTTATTTTCTGTAGGCGATATAAAATTTCTGCAATCTCGGCTATTCAATATCTTATTCTAGTGTCGCACCTAATACATGCATTTCAAATGAAACTTGGTTCATACGACTAACAAAAGGAAACATTTAGTGCTTAATATTTTCTAGTAGTTAGAAGCTCCCTGGTTTCAGCCACATGCGAAAGCATAGGTGTTGCTTTATTAAGGATTCTGTTACGAAATGTCCACAGAAGTCTCAGATGTTGCGAGGCCAGCTGTGCATTTCTTGTCCCAGACGTAATTTTAAATAAAGAAAACGGATATGCCGTAAATAAAGCAGAAAAAAGCGAAACCTCTGTTGCATTTCGATGTATGCCACAGCTGGCAGTAGTTACACTAATGCACGTATTGAAGAACTAAAACGAATTCACGACTTTAGTCACACATCCGCTGTTTTTCCTGACAAAATAGGTTGGCTTGCTGCGACAACACAATGATATATCGGTACGCCTATCTCTAAATATTTGAATTTTTGCAAAGGTGCTTGAACGGAAACGCACTAAATCGAGCAGACCTATGTATCCCCGCCAAGCCATCGTTCTAAAGTGTAAGGATACAACTAAATTATACGGTTATATATTATTTTCGGCAAAAATGCACAAATGCTGAACAGGTTCGGGTGTCGCCACATCTGTCTCTTCCTTTTTCTTCTGCCGCACGACCATGGGCATTAGGTCGGTCACTGTAATTCTTTGCTTGTTCGCTGCTTATTGTTTATGTTATTCTGTCCTCAAACATCACTGCGGTTTCAACGGTATCTCACGTTCTACTAACAGTTCCTATAATCGACGCCTAACTAAAGCAGCCGTACTTTTTGTATGATGTCAGTGTAGTTTGCACCTCGTTATTAGTTTTTATGCTTTAGGTGTTTCGTCACTGTTTCTAAGCTTCCATTTCATTATATTTTTATTATGCATTAAAGCCGACATTGAGCGTCGCAGATAAATGTACGAATCAAACAATAAGCAAGTGGTAATTTATAGGGCTTCTGCTACGGTAATTGCTGTTGCCGTTTACGGCGCTATCATAAAATACATCATAGTTAAAAACAAACGCATTTTCCTAAGCAGCTGCAAAGACTGTGTTCAAACCTCTAGATAACCCAATGCCCCTCCATGATTTAACAGACAGTGACTGCGGAACAGCGGCCTTTATTCCTAATCGGCCACATGGTGAACTCCCTGGATGAAGTGGACAGCTTTGTGGAGAAAGGTGCCAATGTTCTGGAAACGGACGTTCGTTTCACCAAAAATGGGACGGTGACACGTGTACACCACGGCTTCCCATGCGACTGTTTCCGGGATTGTTTACGTGAGACGGAATTCACGGAATACCTGGAATACTTGCGGAGTGTGACCAGCACTGGTAGGTGCACGAGCCCAGAGCGCCGATTTGTTAGCAATAACGCGGGAGTGCGCAGGCCGCATGTCATGTCGACCTCTGATAGTCGCGACTGTGCCAGTAATGCGGCTTGCTTTCGCTGAAAACTCCGTGTTGATCGGTGGTTGACCTGATAGCGCTTTCATTTTCAATAGTACGAGCCTTGACCAACATCCTCTTGCGCCGTGTTATCGGCTAGGTCCGGGACCTCTATGCACCCGGTATGCGGGCTGCAGACCCGTATAGCGCTGCCTCCATCCGAACCGGATCTGGGCCAGATTCATCACAAGTCGCAATATTACGTTTTTAGTCGTCTTTTTCCCGTTTTATGCGATACCAGGCAGCAGAAGCAGCAGAGATATTACCAAGGATGCCTGCTTGAATAGCCGCAAGGATCGCAATGAATTCGATCCCGAAAACCTCGAATTGCAAGTGCTCTTGATGTTCATGATGCTCTACTAGTGACCACAGACCTTCATCAAGGAACCGTGGCTTGTCCTCTAGAAGCTGTGCAAGGGTGCCAATAAAATATCTGAACATTTGCCGTGATAGAGAAGCGTTAACTAATAAACCGAATAAAAGAGTTTTTCCACGTTTAAAAGAATGCCTTATATTTCTGTTTTAAGCATGTGCATTGCGAGGTTTAGAAAATATTCAGTTCAAAAATAATTTAAGCAGAGACAGGGAACCTGAGCCGAGGATTGCATGCCAGGAAAGGGAAAGAGCAGAGCGTGAGAAGGGTAGGAGGAGGGCTCTAAAAGAGCGACGCAAAGCTCGTCGGGAAATGGCGATGGCTGGCAAGTTAAACGAACTTCGGAGCGTGCTGACCAAGGGACTGAGCATGTGTTGATAGGCGTGGCCGCAAAGCGTAACACAAAATTCGGCAGTAGGTCAACAAACGGCTCAACTAGGATTTCGCTTTCACATTCTTAGAAAGTTTTAGGCACCCTCCGAAATTGCCAAGGTACTTCACTTGCCCAAGGTACTTCACTGTTAAAGTGAAAGGAATGTGCGCATCAGATTCGGTTCATGAAAAGTGTGTAAAAATAAAACAAATCACCTTATTTCTGCCACCGGCGTGCGGTGCATAGTACGGAGCGGACAGCTTCGAAAGGTTGTCCAAGGTTATAATGATTATGTAATACCTCAACCATACAATCAATGTATAGCATCTAGCGCGTTTTCCCAAACATCCTTCAAAAGCGTAGGCAAAGGAATGCACATATGACCTCTACAGGGATGCACGACCTACAGCGTTAGTTGCTGACTTGCAGTTTTGAGACTGTGATGGTTCTCCAAGGACGATATTCCGTACTCTACGTCACAAAGGTGTCAATTCTTGAACGGTGAAAATCAAGGTCATCGGTACATGTTACGCGTGCTTGGGAGGGCAAGGTTCGGTGTCAGATGGCCTCCCTTCATTAATCCATCTAGCAATTTATATCTGGAAGCCGATTCCCGAGCAGACAGCGCTACCCTCCTGGAACTCAGAATCTATAACACCCTCGAAGAGTACATCACGTGTCATCGCCAGGCTCAACTCTCAAGGTCGAGGTGTTCCCATTACACTTAACTGCCCCATTGAGGCACTGCCCCCCATACCACCTGAACTGCCACCCTAAACCACTTTCTCTAATTGGTAGGTTACGTATCCGCCGCACAATACGAACCCTGTTCGATATCCTGTTCGCTGCGCCCTGCGTGTTCAGACACTTTCAAAACGAGTTGATTTTCTACTTTCTCGCGGTTCAGTCGTTTACTTTACTGAAGCCAGCAGCATCACCTCAAACTCAACAGGCGCCTTTCGTTTTCTGGACTCCTCTCTTCAATGGTTTTCTTCATTTCCCCGCCAGATTAGACCTCACTCGAAGAATACGTCATTGCCCTCGCAACAGAGCACACTTCTCTTAATGTCCCTACCACTACGCCAGTGTACCTTTTCTTCGACCGCTGAACATCTCTTCGTAACTTGGCTCATCATGAGGCCCACTTACACTCTACTGGCTTCGTTACTTCCATAGCTCCTAATCCTGTTCCACATTTCAAACGGGTATTGGTTTCTGGCCACGCTGTCATGGGCGGCCATTCCTGAGCAAGTGTGCAAGCCCCAGTTATTTACCGGGTCCACCCATGTCCTCGCCAATATACGACACACTGCCGATTAGAACTCAGCACCTCGCTTGCCGCCGCCCTCTCATGCCAAGCCAGCGCCTAACACGCACTCTGAACCAACACCCCAGTTCCCGTCTCACTCGTGAGGCTGCGTGACTCGTTCGGCAGGCTCAAACCTCTTCACTCCCCTCACATCGCAATCTTCACCGCATCTATCGGCGCCCTGGCTGTCCCTCCTGGCCCACCTGTTTTTTCTACCAGTCTATGCCTCATTCTTATTGGGAATTCGCACCACCCTCTCGTGCCTAATCACTCACCTGGGTAACATATTCCTGTGAGCTCTGCCTCTCTCCCTCTCGGGCAGTGAACTTGCAGGCTGTCAGGAATCTTTGTGTGAACACGTGCAGCAGATCCGCACAAACATACTTCAACAGTACGTGGACGTTGTGGGCTGAAGGCCGTAACTAGGACCTGGACCTAAGTCCTTAGCACAGTAAAGTTGTTCTCTTCCTCTCAGCGGGAGCTGTGACGCAGGGTTGCTTATAGAAGTACGGCTCAGAAGAAGACAAAAGGGAGAACAAAAATTACATGAATTAAATTACATAAAACTGCTGCCAGTCGACTCCGCCGCAACCATTACCCCGGGAAGCTTACACTCCAAACATAACATCTTCTGGTATATTGTTATAAGATATTGTCGCATATTGGTATATTGGTATAAGATATTGTCGGAGCAGAAAATGACAATCCCCACACTAGAAAATAAACATATAGCATCGCAAAACTTGAAATAAAGTGTCCCATAAGTGTTCAGTCCGAAGTGCACCTTTGACATTTTTTACAATATCACTTTATATTCTAACAGCTCTATCTGACGTGCACTTTGAATTCAACTACCGAGGTGTTTCAAGGTTTCAAGACTCCTAGGCAAGGGCCGTCCCGAATGTATGTCCTCACCACAAGCTAACTCACTGGGCGAGTTCAGCCACGTTCCAAAAAACAGAGTGCGAGAAGCAAAGATAGGTCTCCTTTCCCATTCTCTGCAGTGCAAGTCTTTTCTTAATACCGAACCCATTCAAGGCGCTATGCAGGCATGGTGGTCTTCAGGCACCACGACGCCAATTTCACTGACCACGTGCTCGGCCATGATCAGCTTTCTCCACCGTAACTGCGGTGCACCAGCGGTATCTAATTTTTGCAGCCCCATCTTCCCGCCACCACCGCTCCGTTTAAATCGATCAAGCGTCAGTGGCACAACTTCGAGCAGTCGTATTAGTGCCACCGCCTCCGCAATACAACTGGTACTCGCTTTCACGCAAGTTGCCTTGCATGCGCTTTTGTTAGCTGGCACTTTATTACATACTAAAAGGCGTGGAAGCGCCGCAATGCACCTTTTTCTTGTAAATACTTCACCCCATTTTGTCCATGCTTTTGTGTCCGCAAACATACGTAACTGATAACGGAGAAAACAATGCGGCCACAGTGTCATTGTTAAAACAGGACTAAGTGCATGAGCAAAGCCACGATCTGCATGCGTGAACTGTTTAAATCACACAAGTGAGTCTGTTGCTGCTTCTTTGAATGCTTAACAAATGCACCGTCACTTCTTGTGACACAGGTTTCTCTGTAGCAACGGCTCCAATATTAAAATTCTACAAATAACCCAATGCCGTTTTGTTATCGAAACAACACTTCCTTGTATTATTAGCTTCTATAACACGGTAACTAAAACTGCATGACCGGGTTACTTGCGCTTCATCTATACGTGATGGGCGTCCGTGTTCCTGCGGCTTGCATCATCGCTACAGGCATGAGAGTATGAATGCCGTTACCCTAGCCATATAACGTTGCTTAACCTAGATGCATTTAAACTACGCCCATGCTCGCTGTCGACAAAATCACCTCAAGTCTTGTTAGCGCTTCTAGACTTAGTTTCACCGCTAGGCACAAGTTTGAACCAGCGTCAAAATATATTTGTAGCCTTACCACTAGCCGCAAAAAGACTATACATTTTTCATTCATTTATATTACTACAGTGTTATTTTGTTGGGGTGAATGCATTCTTCTTTCTTTTTCAAATAAAACTCACCAAAGATGGAGCGAAGTTCACGGAAAAATTATCTTTCCTGTTTCTGGACTTAAAAACGGCGGACATAGATCAAGATGGCAAATACCAAGCCGGTGTAGACCTCTCCAGCAAGCTGATTCACCACCTTTGGGCAAATGGTGAGGCAAGCGCTTTCCCACCGAGAGCAATAAAAATTAGCAAAACTTACGCAGACGTCCTCCCCACACGTAACTACCACCACCAGCTCCAGAATTGAATTCACAGAAGTTAAAGCACATTCAATGCGTATTGTCATCAGGGTCTTAAGCACGAAGCAGTCAGTATTTTCTGCACGAAGAGGCCGAAGAATATCAGAACCTAAACAGTGCCCGAACGTGCATGTGCCTTTATGGTTGTGCAGGTATCTTCCAGCATTTCTTTGTTGTTGTTGTTGTTGTTGTTGTTGTTGTTGTTATTCACCCGCGCTTTTACCCAGTTATGGCGCAGACTTCACCCAATGATCCCGATTTTTTTGTCAGAAAGTTTACCGAGGCTGCGTCTTTTTTTTTGGTAGCACACAACTTTCCCGAACTTAAAGAGCTAGGTTCCCGCCGATATCCAGCCCGTGAAACTAAAGTTAAGGGCATCTTTAGCTATGTTTTACCCACCTCAGGCTGTTCTAGGCTTTGTATGAAGAGCTGGTGTACTTTTGCCTTCCTTCCTTTTTTGTAGTCATGCCTGCAGACGCGTTCAATGTGCTGCTGTACGCGAGCAGCGTAGAGGACCGGGATCTCTTCAGAGGTGCCCTATACACCATCATCGCTCTACCAGACGCGGAATCTTGGATGGAACACGTTGGTGAGCTAGTTAACTTTGATAATAGGCTGCATATTGTTCATCAAAACTCATTCTTTTTTACGCAGTTTTGGCACCTTCGGTTCACATAAACTAGTTTTATTACTAAGGTAATCCTGCATATGACGACTGAGCAACACAATTCGGTTTTTGAACTCGCGTAATCAACCTTTGTCCGTAGCAGCCCTATTTACCAAAAAGCAGCCAGCACCCTGCAATATCGAACACGACACCTATTCACACACATATTTGGCGGTTGGTTCTGCTTTTCTTTGTCCTTTCATTCGAGGGTTGGCGCGAAAACCATGCGCAACAGGTCACTTTTAAGCTGTTTCAAATTGTTCAGATAACTGCCTTATGGATCCCATTTCTCACATTAGGTCCATAGAAGCGTACGCTGATCCAATGAAGTTCAAATGAAAAGGAAAGCTCTTTGAACTATAAATACTCGTTTAGATATTGATGAAGCTTGTAGAAATATTTGTGCTCCTATTATTGACGCTGCGAAAAGGTCTATTCCCTGACCTCTGGTGCGACGCCTAACGTTACATGCTATTGGAATGAAGAATCTAGAAATGCACGAGATTCCTGAAACAAGACCTGGAGTGCTCTTTTGAGGTACCCAACTGCAGACAACCACATTGCTCTCAGACAGGCTGCTGCAATCGAATGAAGCGTTTGCAGTAGGGTAAAGTGTAACTTTGGAGATCTTTTGTGTCGTCCATAAGTTCACACACTGAAACCCATGATGTGTGTAATAGAATACTGAAATTCAATGGACCAGGTGGTAGCGTTTTTCTTCATACCACCACTGACGACAGCCTGGAGAACGAGACAATCGCGTTGCACAACACTGAACTGTGTAACTCTGACCACTACGCAGATTATTAGCATTCAAGCAGTGTAGAAAGCGCTATACGCAAAAGTCGATACGTTACAAGATACCCTTGAATCACTCCTACAAGTTCTGAACTATTTTCCCTTGTGCATATGTGATACTTGAGCACAAGGTGCAGACACAGTAACATTTAGAAAAGGGGAAACCAGCGAGCAGAACGCAGGACAAGGAGAGGAGGCACACACACAACACCGCTGTCCTGCGTTCTGCTCGCTGGTTTCCCCTTTTCTGAACATTATGAACCAACTAGCCCAGCAATTCACTCTCTTGAACACAATAACATGCACCATTATTCAGCACCTACATGCAGACGACTTGAACACCTTTCTCGTTCGGTTTAATGAAATGTTGTTTTCTGAACGCGCCCCCAGGGCATAGAATTTCTATTTCAGAGAGACTGTCCTGGTAAAAAAAAAGTCGGGGAAGCACTATCCAACATATATACACCCGAAACGGGTGAAGCCTAGAATGGCGTATTCAACTGCACACATTTGATTGTTAATATGATAGAAAAGGCACTGCCACTCGCAATGTTTCCACTCAAACTACGTATACAACGTACCCATCAATTTTAAATCCTATAACCTATTTGTCTGTGAATGGCGAATACAATTATGAATTTGAAAACTTCCAAAGTGTACAAGCAGGAATGGTTTTACGGAAAATCCTTGAAACAACGCTGGTATTGTATTCTCCAAAATGCGTGGCATTTATCCAGAGTCTGCATCCCCCCCCCCCCTTTCTCCCTAAAAACGGGGGTAAAATGTTGAGTGTTCCGGTTGATGCAAAGCTCATACTTATTCCCCACACTAAAGAACTCTCAATGAAATGCAAAAAAATGAACAACCGGAATGCCTTACCCCGCCCACCTTGTTGTCAAGATAAAGCAGCGGCTGTGCCTTTTTAACTCTCTAGAGTGGTTGCGCTTCGATTACTGGAGTGTAGTATATGGATCTACGTCAAAGATTTCCGTGATACCGTTGAATCCAGTGCTGCACCTGGGGCTCCGCCTTGCGTCTGTAGCTTCCTCAACACGCCCTGTCGAAATCTTAGGCGTTGCGTTAGTAGGGTAAGTTAAGCTTAGAATATCAGCGTGCCCATGCAGCCCTAGTGTATGCTGGGAGAAAGTCGTCAGCGACAGATACCCCGTGTATGGATATTATCAAAGACGTGACATCCGTGAGCTTGTATACAGATCATCCAACCACTTTTTGTGCGGTTTGTTCGGCGAGTGAACGCACAGGCGGGTGAACTCGGGTATCTTTCAGCGAAGCCTACAAAAGGACTAGAAACGACCTCCCTGCACCCTAAGATATGTTCGCCATTCCTCGCAACATGTCCTTTACTGAGATCGAAATAATCAATGTGGCGAGAAAAGCTATTTCAACACTTTTTACACTTACAAAACAAGTATCCCCACATTGCTTTTTAAACAGATGCCTCCAAGTCGTATTCTGCTGTGTACTGTCGTGCGAAAAGCCTGAACTTAACTCTCACAAAGAAATGAGCCATAGTACCAATATCGTTCAATATCGATTACCTGCAACATGTTACACGAACTAAAACACCGCAATTTATTATCTCACATACTCTTTAGGCGTGGACTCAGATATGTACTGAGGTAAACTGAACAAAATATCGTCCTAAATCTTAGTGTCATCAAATAGACGTCTGTCTGTGCTTTAGACCTTAAAGGAATTATTTTATGTGTTTTGGACACAGCGCCATTACGGGGAATGAAATCCCCAATGAAAGGGCAACTGTAGCCGCATTCCACAGTGGCCCAGATTTCCTGCAGGTACACTTATAAGACAAAAAGCCAAAGACACTAAGGGGGCATAGCAATTGCTGGCAGGAGTAAAATCGACAAGCACACAACAAAGTACCCTTAATAAGTGCATTAATTGGAAGATGCTGCACGCACGAACGAAATAAATACAATGAATAATAACAAAGACTGTAGGCGAGCCAGTTGGTACATAGCTCAGTTAGAAACCGCGCAGGAACAGGACCATAGGAGGATCACAAAACACGGCGCTAACTGATGTTTATTGCCTGTTAGCGACAATAAACATCAGTTGTTAGTCAGCGCCGTGTTTGTGTGATCCTCCTATGGTCCTGTTCCTGCGGTCGTTTGTAACTCACAATCAACTATACCCGTGATGACCGACGTATGCTCACACTCTCACCTACGCCTAAACGGAGCACGCCCAGCAATATTCGAAAAGGGGGGAGGGCAGTTTTGTGAGCTCCACATTACATTTTACCTCACCGCTTCGAACAATGCAAGACGACCACGCTTTCCTCAACTTCGCACCCTTGGAATTCAATAGTATCCATCATAGTTTTAGCCCCTTAACGACGGTGTATTTTTTACGCTCATCTCATATGTGTGTAACAAAGGCCCCCTCAGAATTGAGAGTGGCGTTGAGGGCGCGCTTGTGTGCGCCGGTATGCCTCTTACTGTGTCCTTGCCAGTACAAAAGCGGGTTATCGAGGTGCAGGTACCTTTCCCGCAAAATTATCGTTGTCATCTTGAACCACGGTACGTTACCACAATTGTCCCGTACTAACCCATTTTAGGGGCATCGCTCCAATAGAGTGAATGCTTCAGTAACGTAACCATAAAAATACCACCATGGTCCGTATGAATTTCACATAAACAGAGCATACAGAAAATATATTGTGCTGCACTTCGCGCTTTAGTTAGGAGGAGGAGGAATAAACGGTTAATCGATCAGTCAATGCTGCTGGGTTGACCCCCAGGTGGGTGACCTCCTTAGTCCAGGAAGACCTGGGTTTGGCGGCCTGCCTAGCCCGCTCTGCCAGATGTTGTTGGTGATCCGGGTTGAAGCTAATCAAACGATCCTACCACTGCTCAAATTACAAGTCGGGATTTGGGGCAAGAGATGGTGTGTTGCAACACTCCGACACCATGTGGTAGACAGTGAATGGCTCTATGGAGAATTTACAATTGCACGTGTATAATATCGGATGTATCGAGTGTAGTAATGCACCATGTGTAAATGTGTTCGTCTGGAGCTGGCGGTAGATGACCATGTCTCCGCGAGACATGTCGCGATGTGGAGGCGGAAACGTTCTTTGTCCTAAGGTATAATGTGCCAAGATATGAGCTCACTTTGTAGGGATAATTTCTCCTGGTGGGCCAATGGAAGGACTGGCTGATATCGTCCAAACACAAAAACTGCGTCAAACGTTTTTATGCTGACAAATCATTTGATTCATTTGTTTTTGAAAAGATCATCTGCCTTAGTTACGCCTTAGCGCGCAATACTCCGAGTCCGTATGAACACCGTATTCTCATATTTTTGTATATGCGGAGCGTTAAACTAGGATACCAATACTTTTACTACTACTACTACTACTACAACTACTTGACTAACCTAAAATATTAGTTCCGAAACTCTCTGGAACCAACCCAGTAGCGCGGGCAGCATGAACTTCGTTTTGATCTGGTTTTCGGCCATTACATTTTTGATGCTCCTTTGGGTTTAGTTTTACAACAAATTGTTGAATGCATATGACTTCATTTTGAAACCCTTTTGTACAAAATTTCGCTCGCAGTTTGTGAAGCAACTAACGCCTCATGAGGTTCTTATAAACGTCGAGTTGCCCTTTCTCTTGTTTCCACCGAGCGGCCGTGCCCTTTCATACCATTACGTGTACCAGTTCCAGTCAGTGGCCGGTTCTGTACGTTTGCACTGATGCTTTTCACTATGTGCTCTGCAGAGATTTTTTTCTTTTTGCCGCTTTTCTCTTGGCTTGGATAGGCGCTGTTTACTTGGTAGTGCCGTTGCCCTATTTAGATCGAGCATCTTCTTAGTGATAACACTATGCTCTATTGCGGTATATGACCTGCAACATCCATAATAACAATAGTGATGACGTAACCAATGACGTCACTGCGGGTTAGCACAAATACGTCCAAACTGGCCGAACACGATACCAATAAATGGTTCGCATTTAAAAATTCAAAAATGCTCAAAACCACGTCTCCGCATGCCTAATCCCCCGACCTAGCAGCAGAAGTGAGGAATTGCTCAACGGAGGATTTGTGATTTGTGGTAACCTTGTTAACTAGGCATGATTTCTCAAAGGATTTGGCTTCGGAAACTTTGAGTCACCTTCCCAAAATGAAGAAGCTTTCGCTGAGCTCGGCATCAGCGGCCATCGGTGGCAAGGGGACGGCTTCACCAACTGCTTTGTCGATTTCTTGGGAGACTATAAGCTGCCGGAGATTGTCGCCTGCCGGGATGGACAGAGCACCAACTGTGATTACGTTGACAAGGCCTACGTATGGACGGTCGACACACCTGTTACCATTGAGAAAATGATCAGGTAAGCGCGATTTAGTAACATTGGCCCATTTTTGTTTGTCTGAGAGCAGTCACGACGACTGTATTGCCATCAATGAAGTGGTTTACTGTCGAAAGCTGTTGCGGACGGAAAGTGATGTTGAATATCTCACGTAGCAAATGGGGGGAATTTCCCCACCACCACCACCTTCCAACTCCTTCTCCTCAACTCCTTGGTCGCTTTTGGCGCGTCGTTGTCTGCTATCTCTATATGTTGTGACGCGTACATTCAGTACGGACCTACATGCATACCTACATACTGATGAAGTTCTTTGTCTTAATAATGCTGAGGTATCTGCTAATATTTCAAACAATAAAATTAAGCGAAAACCAAATAATGGTTTTTAAGAAATGTTTACGCATACGCCGATTTTGATACGATGGTAGCGTAGCCGCTAGCGCATGCGAGGTCTGCCGATTCGTGCCATTCTCTCAATGCCCAGCCGGCACACGCGCTGGCGAATCTCAAGCGACATTTGAACAAATCACGCAAGTTTGGCTTCCGAGCGGCGACATTTTCGGCAATAATATCTCTGTTGCTGTCCTTGAACAGCTGACAGGCTTTGAGGGGCAATCGGCTTTCACTTGCATGCGCACGAGACTTGGACCACTGCGACGTAGTTGCACGCTGACGTAGGCTCAGGAGTTTTTACCGCTCTACCTAGTAGTGCGACGATTTCAACCATGTCTGGCGATAAGTAGATCGTAGGGTGCTGCACGTAACAGTATTTGGCGTCGAGGTATTACTTCGTGTTCGGTAGGGCATAGTTTGTAACATCGAACAGCTCGCTGTTCTTGTGTTCTGTGCTTAATCGGGCGCCAGCACGGACAAGTACTGCCATCTCGGGGAGACCGAAGTAACCAGTGCGGCGTTGCCTTAGCAACACAGACGCTTGGGCAACAGCATGGCGGCGCATGAGCATGGTTGCCCGCACGCGTGCCACGCAAGTGAATAGAGCCTATATGTTGTATATATTCTGAGCTTGCATCAATGCGGTCTTCGTTGTGGCCAAAATAGCGTGCAGAACCAGTATTTAGATACACGGTGTTCGCAAGCGCCTCCGAGTGAGTGCGAAATTTATAGATGGCACGTAGTGTTTGTCCTGGGTTTTTCCACCATACACTGTTTGGGTATTTAGACGGTAATTCAGATAAATCGGAGCAAGCAGTGGGGGGGTAATTTTTTCGGGAAAAATGTCATTAATAAACAATCATACGCGTGTGAACAATCTCTTATTTTTAGACTGATTAGGCACATGTTTAGCTTCTTCTAACATGGCGTAATCGTTTCCTCAAAAACTATTACAAGTGTATTGCACACCAGAGTTCTCTTGCGAAGTTAGTACTGAAGAGAAATTATTACTTATCGCTCATTATGAAATTTAAAAGGTAGGTTCACCAAGTTAATCAGTGAAGAAAACCATCGGGCGTGATGGTCTGGCCGTCAACATGCACAAAGGTACACGAGATTTGCACAAAACTCTCTGCAGAGTAAAAAAAGGGATTGGCTTGCCGCATGCAAAATTGTGGAACTAATAAGGTGGTTATAGTGCGCGCTTGAGAGGAGCCCCCTTTCCGACACTGCTAAACACAACTTCAACTGATTTGATATTTAAACCCATGTGTCATGTGTCAATATATGTAAATATATATATATATATATATATATATATATATATATATATATATATATATATATATATATATATATATATATATATATATATATATATATATATAGATTACGAGAAGGGCTGTCTTAGGTTGCCGTGACAAATAGTAAAAAATGGGTATAGCTTCTAACAAAACGGTTTATTGGTCGACGTTTCGGTCGAATGCCGACCTTTATCATGACAACGTTGTCTTGATAAAGGCCGGCATCCGACCGAAACGTCGACCAATAAACCGTTTTGTTAGAAGCTATACCCATTTTTTACTATATATATATATATATATATATATATATATATATATATATATATATATATATATATATATATATATATATATATATATATATATGTATGTATGTATGTATGTATGTATGTATATTACTCTTAGGCAACTAGGCAACAAGGACTCAAAGTGTCTCCTCTGGGGGACTAACGGGGCTTTTGTCAGAATCATTACTCCCTTTTGGGACTAAATGTGAGTGGACGAACGGTTAGTCCTCCACACGGTTGGTCCGTTCCGATACTCCCCAAGGACCAACTGCTGAAATGAAGTCGCAGAAACAAAAAACGCAGGTATCAGCAGGAAGTCAAAAGCCACAACGCATTCACTACGCTCACCTTTTGTTTCTTGAAGCCAAGACTCGGCAATGGTGCAAGGGATGCACGCTAAACTCGCTTTCTGTACTACCCGGGCTCAAATTTTGGACTTCTTACTTTGTTCTTCTTCGATTTGTCCTCTCCGGACCGCCCGCCATTTTTCGGACCGTCTTCAGGCCACGCCAACTCCGAAGCCGCATTTATAATCGGGCACCTTCACTTCATTAGGCCGCATGGCGACGTTGCTGTGGAAGAGGCCGACCCATGTTTGCCTGCGAGTGTAACTGTGCTACCTTTCCAAATCTTGCATTGTGATTAATTCAGAAAATGCAAAATTGCAGATTATGAACACCGGCGTTTGGTTTTTGGCTTTTTTTAACCATTTGGACTGTGACCCAGTCAATCGTGTTTTGTGGCGTGCACTCGTTTGGCTTAGTGGTCGAAACACGTTCTCACCGTAGTTTGAAGGCAATTTTTGAACACAGTTGTCTATCTGGAGCTACCAAGACGCGAACGAGTACCAGCGCTTTCTTATTTAGGAGTACAGGTTCCACTGTTTTTAATGATAGCAAAAAAACAGCGTTAAAAAACCGAAGAGTCGGCACACCACTGACTCCTCGCATACAGATTTCTAGAGGAAAAATCGTGATTCCAGAACAAAGTGCTGTCTTCTTACTGTCGATTATCAATGCACCCTACACACCTAAGGCCCCTACCCTGTGTTACAGCGCTCAACATATACAAACATAAACCTTCGAAATAGTTTGCTTACGTGTCATTCTTCTGCAGACTTGGACTGGACGGGATTACCACGAACAAGCCGGAGAATGTGCTCGAGGTGATAACAAAGACCGATGTCGCTGACTTAGTGAGACTCGCTGGCCCTGAGGACAGTCCTTGGACCCGCATCATAACCAGTTCCTGACGGAAAACGCCGTGTAACAGTGTTCATGTACCACAAGTTCATGTTCATGTATCACGTACCACAAGGAAAACAAAGTTGAGTGAAAAAAATGCTGAATGAATAAAATACTAACTATAAACAGCACCTGCTGCTTTTATTTTATTTTATGTCATTTATTTTACCATAATAGCGCACTTGACCGTGGCAAAAGGCAACGTTACTAGAAGTGATAAAGGGTACGCTGAGGCCGGATATTGGGAGAGTGATTTAAATTTTCCGTATGATTTCTCACATCCCGTAATATTTTCTTTTTTTTTACGAGTGGCATGATACCCTAGCATCGGGTGCATATAAAATGTGAACTACAAGCAGAAAAATAACAACGTAAAGAGACATAAAGCTTTGAGATGACAACAAAGAGCTACCGTCTAAATTGCAAGATTTGGGCAGTGGCGTGCGCGTTTAGTGCTCAAAGAGGGGACCGATGGTATTTGGTAGTCAACATTATTAGCACGGTCATTGGTAAATAAGTGGTTAAGTAGTAGCGGCAGCTCCGAGATGTTTTAGTTACGGAGTGCATACACGGCCAGCCATATAAACGGTGATCGCATCTAGATAAAGCAAGATGGGGTGGGTGTGAACAAAGGGTTACGCAAGCAGGGCTCTGTGGCGATTCTAATAAGCTAGTGGTGGTCAACAACGGTTCCCGTCGTGTGAACAGCCATGTACGCTAAGTGAACTTTCGGCCCTGCTACAGATGTAAATTGGGCCAAGTAAAGAGGTACAAATTCCGATGTATGCCCCTGTACGCTAAGTGAACTTTCGGCCCTGCTACAGATGTAAATTGGGCCAAGTAAAGAGGTACAAATTCCGATGTATGCCCCCTGCCCATTTTGTGACAACACAGTAAGCGTGTCAAATTATAGGTACAGAGCACACTCGGGTGCTGCAATCATATATGATCTAGCTTTAGGGAGGCGAAAGCATCCAGCTTATATCGAAAGGAGACTAATCCTTGTTTAAAGAAGGGAAGCGTTCGGGTGGTTGGTGACACGGCCTGTGAATAGGTTCCGCGAAACGGGGCAGGGGAGTTGTATTCAGGCCACGTATATTGCGTGGGCTCTACTCCCTCGATAATGCCACCCACAACTACAAATGTTGTACTGTGAGCATGCGGTTTGAAAAACACTGAGTTTTTGCGTTTTGCACTGAATTCAACTAGCCATTTCTCACACAATTTTCGAGGCTGAGTTGAAACCTTCCGGTGGAGTACTGATTATAATACTCATCATAACGTCTTGCAAGAAAACCGACGCAAAGTTCGAGTTCATCGAGCAGACCTTACGCCAAATCGTACGCCACCCGACCTTTGCACCAATGTTCATTAACCACCCTTACAACCAAGAACAGCAGGAACCCTTCATCCTAACGCAATCATGTCCGCCAACCCAACAGCAGCAGTAAAGCCGCGGTCGTACCTTACGATCTGGCAGTCGAATTGCCGCAGCATCGATACAAGAAGGCGGTAAAGCACATAACGAAGGTTAACAGGAAACCAGACGTGATCATGTTCCAAGAGATGGTCTCGACAGCCCCGTCCCTCCCCGGGTACAAAGTATACGCTAGCCCCGCCCAAGGCCGTGGCGTGTGCACTTTCGCCCGCAAGGGTCTCACCTTTGTGGAACACACGATCAAGCAACGAAACATCGAGACTCCGTACACCTTTACGTAGATGATACCGAGCAAACAACGCAAGGGCAGCCTGCTACTGCTGAACGGTTACAGCAACCCCAAGCACTTTACACCAGAAATTCCGCTCGGTCCTAAACTAAGTCAGCACAAGGGCCAGGAGCAGCACGCTCGTGATCGGTGGGTTGGAATACGTCGCGCACAGAATGGGCTACGTCCGAGACACGATCAACGGCAGGGATCTGCTGGAAAGCGCCCTGGACAACAACTACGTACCAATTACGGACCCGCCAACCCCACCAGGATAGGCAACTCCGTGGCAAGGGACACTACACCAGACTTCACTTTTGTCAAGAACGATCGTTCTGGCAAGATCATGTGGGCAAACACCGGAGCTGATCTTGGCAGTGGCCATTACATTCTCGAGATCACGATTCCCGATCAGATCGGTCGTAACACCGTGCAACACAAATGGACGGATTGGGACAGGTTCCGAAAGAAGCAACCCAATGACTGTCCGGTCATCCGAGACATAGGTTACTGGACCGCCGAGCTTCGCAATGCCGTGCGATCAGCCACCAAAACCGTGGAGACCGATGAAGACATAGTAAACGTGGATAGCCGCCTTGCCCACCTCATCGAGGCCAAACGCTCCATCATGGAGCGCTGGCAGAAACGGAGACTGAACCGTAAGCTGCACAAGAAAGTGGCCGAGCTAAATCAGGCCATCCAGATCCACTGCAAAATCCTGTGCAGACAGCAGTGGAACGAGATCTGTAACAAAGCCGACGGGTAATTACATCGCGGTAGAACGTGGAACCTCCTACGCCACTTGCTTCTCGAGGCTAAAACCAAGTCGCAGCAACGCGACAGCCTCGCCAATTTCGTGCACACGTGGTGCAGCAGCAAGAAAAAGACGCCGTGCTCAAGAAGCTGGAGGACAAGTAGCTACCTACTACCCCAGGGAGCGCCAGCCACCGTACGGAGGGTCACCCAACGCGTGGCTAGACCGGTACGTCACGATGGCGGAGGTGCGAGCTGCACTGAATGAGCTAAACGCCCACTCGGCAACCGGCCCGGACCTCGTTACGAACAAGATGCTCAAACACCTAGACGAAGTATCGATAGAGGTCCTTACCGAATACGAATACGAGTGCTGGCAATCGGGCAGGCTGCTTTGCCAGTGAAAATGTGCCAAGACCACCCTGATCCCGAAACCGGGCAAGCCGCCAGACACGAACAACCTCCGTCCCATCTCGCTCACGTCCTGTGTGGGCAAGATGCTGGAGCACGTGCTCACGCGCCAATGACAAGACTACCTCTAAAAGGAATGCCTATATCCAGACTTCATGATAGGGTTTCGACACAAACTGAACACGCAAGACGCCATGCTCCAGCTTAAGACGAAAATAATCGACAAGGAAGGCACGAGGGATAACAGGGTAATCCTTGGCCTGGACCTCCATAGTGCTTTCCACAAGTTAAAGCATTCGACCACCTCGGCATAAGTCGCTAAGTTGTCCGAATCTATAACTGTATCAAGGACTTCCTTGTGGATCGGACGGTAGAACTCCACTCGGGGTACCTACAACTGAAAGAGAAGATGCTCCGCAGCACGGGCACTCCGCAAGGATCGGTCGTCTCGCCATTCCTTTTCAACCTCGTCATGATCGGGGTTGTGTAGGCGCTGGTGCGAACGGGCGTCCGGCATACCATATACGCCTACGACATCACGCTGTGGGATACCGGCGACAGCGACGCATACATCGAGAATCAACTGCGATCGAGCAGCACCTCGTTGGCACCAACCTGGTCTGTTCACTTAGCAAGTCTGAACTCCTCGTGCTCGCACCAAAACTCAGGGGCAAGACGCCGCAGCACGAAGCCGACCGTATCAAGATAGTCACCGCATCGGAGAAATGCATCCCCGAATTAACAAGACTCAAGGTATTGAGCGTGATCATTGGCAAGAACAATAGCAATAACGAAACCCTGGCCAAGCTCAACAGCAAGATGGCCGAGGCAATTCGCCTCATTCATCGCATTTCTTCGAGAAAAACGGGCGTGAAATGAAGGAATACAGCCTCGTGAGACTCGTCCAATCTTTCGTCATCAGCCAAATTACGTACGTGGCTGTGTACCATACTGAAGGTTCATGAAACGGGCCAAGATCAATACACTCATACGCAAGGCTTACAAATCGGCTCTGGGCCTCACGGAAACCACTATCACGGCTCACTTACTACAGCTACGAGTGCACAATACCCTGTAAAAAATCGTGGAGCCACCGTTGGCGGCACAGCTGGAACATCTCTCCACAACAGAGACGGGACGCCAAATCCTCGAGAACCTAGCTTGGCTACAACCCCCGCACGCCGGACCGGCAACAGCGCCACATAAACGAGGAAGCGATGGCGCACATAGGCGTTGACCCAATACGTAGGAACGTGCACCCGGAGCACACCAATGATAGACGTGCAGCGTGGGCCAAAGCCCTCATCGAGACGCACGGTCAAGACGGGCACGCGCGTTTTGTCGATGAAACAGAGTACCAACATGAAGGATACGTCGCGGTCGCCGTTAAGGCCTTCACGGGCGCCAAGACCACCACTGCGAGTGTACGGTGTACCGACGCTACGGACGCCCAGGAGGTCACCATCGCCCTGGTCATCTCCGAGGTTGAGTGCCGCACAGTGCTCTGTGTCTCGAGAATGGCCGTACGCAACTGCGCTAAAGGTCGGGTTTGCGCCAAGGCGGCCGCCACCATCGGCGACGCCAGGCTTCAGGGCAGAAAAGTTCGTGTCAAGTGGTTTCTGGCGCACATGGGCGAATGCGCAACTGCAGCCAACCACAACGAGACGACACACTCGGAGGCGTGAGCACTTACCCTCCGCTCCTCCGAGACCGACCATCCGCGGTGGTTTGCAAACAAAGATCGCCTCGTGAGCTACAACGAGATCACCAAGGCCTACCGTCTGGCTCGACGGGTCATGCCACCCCCCACCAGGGCCTGAGCCGGGAGGAGGCAGTTCTGCTACGGCAGCTCCAGACCGGGTCCATCCTCGCTCCGGCAACGCTGCACAGGTTCCATCTAGAACTTTATTCGACGGGCGTGCGTCAAGTGTGTGGTGTGGGTCTTGCAGACCAGTGGCACATTTTCGGGAACTGTGCCCGGTTTCCAAACGAAGCTCAATCAAGAACTTATCCGCCGCAGCTCCAGCACACTGCACGCAGTAGCGACAAAGACACTCAACTCTGGGCCGTCCGGCAAGTCCGGGGTGCTCTCGAAAAACGCAGACCAAGTGACCCGGCAACGGGAAGCGTTGGCGCTGCGCTTAGTAATGGCAAACCCTAGGACGAAGCCGGGCCCGCGTCACGGCGCTTAAAAACCGTCATTTTGCAGGCAAAAATAGTTTTTCCTAATCCTAATCCTACTAGGCAATAAAAAAGGTTATACGCAGTCTGTCCGGAAGAAAAAACAATGTTCTTTTGAACTGGTTCTGGTTCAGGTACAGGCTGAGTATTTCACTGCACCTAAGTTCATGTACAGGTGAACCGCAATTTATAACAGTCCACGAACAAGGTGACGTGTTCAAGCGGTCCGACTTAACGAAATACACAAAGCTAGTTATAGTAGCATAAAAGGTTATTGACGACTAGTGGGTGAGGGAACGGGGGTATGACCTTCTGCGTTGGTCTTGAAGATATCAACCTGGGTAGTTGGCGTCCATTGTCCGGGACACCATCGACTTCCGCTGTACGAACAGCCCGGGTGACCAGGCTTTCTTTTTGTTTTGTTTTTACCGAACAATCCTACTTTCGTAGCTTTTTTGGCTTTATTACGGCGAACAATTACGCTTCGTTTGAAACATAATTCAAGCTGGCAAATCTACGTCCTGTTTTATCACTACGTTATTTTCGCCACGTAGCTTACATAGAGCGTCGCAGAGTGCGACGACCAGAGCCGGCAAGCAGCGACAGCTCGCCCGACAGCACCGACCCAGGTGAGAGAGCAGAAACACACCAGCCGTCCCCCAACCCCTCATCTCTCCCAACCCTAGAGCAGTGGAAAAACGTGCTGACCAGCCCCCTAAAGACAAGACGAGCCTGACCTCCAGGGCGCGTCTGGCATATAGGGAGTAAGAATACCTGGACTTCGGAGTCCTCGCACCGGCAAGCGGCTACAACACTTTCCGCTCTGCTTAATGCAAGTTTTCGTCATCACAATTATGTGCTGTGCTGCTTCCTAGAGGGAGGCGTAGCAAGTATGAATAGCAAAAAGGGCAAGTGATTTTGGTAAGTTTACTAGCCTCGCCGTTTTTGCTGATAAAATCCCCTTTTTACCGCTCGCTGTACTCTAATGTATAGGCTGGCAGAGTGAAGGCACAATGGGTGTAACGCTCTCACGAATACATACAAGATCGTTGAACTTACATTAATCATTTGACAGAACTAAATCCATAAGGCAATACAACAACACACAAACAAGCATCAATGCTTATGCTATGGTAGTGAGACAACGTGCAATCTTCAAAAAGCCACAGCTTGTCTCCTTTCAGAAAAATGCCTTCAACAAACATTGCCACCTACCTGAATATAATGTCCATTTACAGGATCTAATTTTTTTGTTTTTTTTTTTTGTTTTTCAGAGAAGCGCTTTACTCAAGTCAGTCAATCAAAACCTTATTTAAGGTTGCATATTGTAGTTTAACCCGTGTATTCAGTATAACATGACCATTTAGCGGAAATCTAGAGCTATAAGCAATCTGTATTCGGCGGCAGGAGACAAACCCCTAGGTGCCATTCGTGGTCGTCGTTCCAACTGCTTCAGGGAAGGTCACACCGGTTTGAAACGGGCTTCCAGGCTTCCAAGCCCTCAAAATATTGATTTTCGCCCGTTTTAACAGCGGAGCTGTTGCAGCTCCAGCCTTTACGTCCATCTGCTGTAGGCCATGCGTCACGCAGATTACGGGAAGTCTCCCAAACAGGTTAAACGTGCTAGCATTCGGCCAAATTTTCCAATGTTGACCTGAACCAGTTTTTCATAGTGCGAATTTTGCCTTCGAATTCGCATCTGCAGCATCTCTTATGCGGCAAAACGATCTCTTCTCGTTGCTCTGGCAAATTTTCAAATGTTTTGTACAGTCCAGCGTCTCCTGTGCACGCCGCTTGGCATTTGGCAGCATGTCGCAGAGTAAAAATAGAAAAAATGAGGGAAGCGCACACTAACGAGTAAGACTTTAAGGTGGCAAAGCTTCAGGCATTTTTCAAGAGCATCACGAAGTTTAACTCCGTGATTGCAGCTGATTAGCTTCTTCTTCACTGCCGCAACGACCTTTACTCCATCATTAAGTCTCTTTTTTTTTGCCTGCTCCGAGCAGCTCTGAGCAGTTCCAAGCAGCCCAAAGCTGCTCCCGCCATAGATGTTCTATGGGCAAATAAAATACGGAGCTGCTTGGAGCTGCTCAGAGCTGCTTTGAGCAGGCAAAAAAAAGAGACCAATTGTTGCTATAAGTGTGAACTTCCTTAATTTTTTTGGAAGTGATAGTTATTGGAGGTCACCACAGAGTGGTGTAAACTATAACATTTATTTCTCGTTCCGAACAAGATTACTACGATTACGATTACAAACAAGATGCCACGATTACTACGAACGCTGGGATTTTTTTTGCCAATGTTGGCCAATCTTCTTAAGTGGGTATGCTTGACTTGCAAACATGTGCGCGAAGCGTGGGGCGGTCGTCGCGAGGTGCGAACACACGAGCGCTCGGCATTTTTTGTGGTTTTGTTAACTGCCTGGCGGTCGCTGCACGGCCCGCGCTCACGTGCGCGTGTTTGGCTATTTCTTGGTATTTTAAACTGTAGACACGAAAAGTTAGGCGTTTCTAAGCGGTATTGCTGTTAGAAAATGTCGTTTTGTCGCACGAAGGGCGCCGCAGCTGGCAATTCGTGGGCGAAATTCGTTCCACGTAAAACGGGCTTTACGAGGTTGTCGTCATAGCCGGCGTCAATAAATCGGCGGGGAGGATGGTGCGGAGGAAAAGGCACTTTCGAATGACTTTTCCCGTTGTAAAATACGCAGAAATTGACAATAAAAACAAATAAAAGTATCCACACATGCGGTACTAAGTCATTAAAGTATTTACAACCACGGTGCCGAGCCCCAAAATATCGGTTCGGTTCCGGCTCGGCACCGAACAGATATTTTTCCGGAACTGTATGAGAACCCGAACCGTTATTTTTTGAGCCCACTGAAGCTTAACCGGAACTGAACCGAAAAAATAAAAGACGGTTACCGGTTCACGATGAAACGCTTCGACTACCCGTTATTGTTGATGACTTATCTTTTCACGCAAAATCATCTTCGTAAAATCTCGCGCGCTTTTTCCCTTCAAAGCAGCCAAAACACTATCAATGCTATATGCGTGGTCGCAACATAGGAAAAGGGCTGGGCACCGTTTTTGCAATGCTATGTTTGTGCTGATCCGCATGTAGAGTGCAAGGGGCTGAGCGAACGAAAGAAGGACCCACTTTCCGCGTCTTACAGGCGATATGAAACATCGACTCTGCCCGTGCTTCGCTGCAACAGTAGAGGAGCAATCTGGCCGCAAGACTGCTACACTGCGCAACGGCGAAGACCAACACACTAAACGTGCCTCCTTGTAGCATTTCATTATTTGCTTCAAAAAAAAAAAGTCGCATACCTGGATAGTGTCGGCCACGGCGGCCGCTTTTCTGATGGAGTCGAAGAGCAAAAACGCCCTTGTGTACGAGATTTCGGCGCACGGTAAAGATCCCCAGGTGCTCAAAATTAATCCGTAGCCGTCCACTACGGCGCGCCTCATCGGCTGCGTTGCGTCGGCGCGTTAAACCCTACAATCAATCAAATGATTCTAGGGAAGCTGTGGCGTGTGCCAGTTTGCTTGCTGACGTAATTCATGCCATGAGACTAAGAAAGAAAGCGATGAAGGCGGTGCTTTGGGGGCGTAGCAGGAGAGATGGTGGTTGCAGTAATTCGCACCAAAAGACTCAGAAACAAATACGAAGGAAGTGATGCAAATGCGATGTTGCAGCAAAAAGATCCTGCGTTTCGCCTTCAAAGTGAGTAAGCAAAGTTATATGCCCCGAGTTTTTTTTTAAGTGCGAATGCACTTTATGAGCGACCCCAAACCATCCACCGCCGGCGGCGGCGGCGGCGGCGTCCGCAGTGCTCCTGTATATTTAAAAAAGAAACAGCATCCGGCGCCAGGTTTCGATCCGAGGATTTTGCGGGCCGCAGCCCAACGCTCTACCGAATAAGCCACGGACGCGACGCTGATATCGGTGTCAGTAACGCTCCTTATATCTTTAACGCATTCAAACTACGTCGTCAGCGGCGTGCGTTGGCGACTCAGCGGCGTTATAGCGGCTTGATAACTGCGTGGTGTACACGTGATACTACAAACCCGATGGAAGAGATGGAAGAGAAGGCGGCGAGGCGGTGGGCTGCGGGGGCCGAGCGCAAGCACCGCAAGCGGGCCGACAACCATGCATTCGCACTTTCACATTCTCCCCCTCGGGGAAATGCGGGGGAATTTTTATTTATTTCGAATTAGTCGTGCAAGCGGAATAAGAGCACCGCCCCTGGTTTTCCTCTGGGGCTCCGTTTGATGGATAGAAACGGTTAAATTTGTCGTTTTAGAAAGGTTGAGTTTGTCGGGGCGTAAAGCGGCGGCATCAACTTTTGAGCGAACTTCATTTTAGTTTTTGAACCACGTTCACTCCGGTTTAGATTTTAGTTTCACCGGTACTTGTATGCCAAGGGTAGATGTAGAGATGCATGCGTGCGTGAAAAGAGCAAAAAAAGGAAACGGAAGCTCGATTTCATACAATGCGCTTACCTCGTCATCTACGATAAAGGGACGACGGAGCGGCGCTATGATGTTTTTTGTCATAGATATATTGTTTTTTATTAACAAGGCAGGTGTGCCTTGTTGGGAAATATTTTAAAGCTAGCTCTGCGGCAAATACAGCCCAAGCATTTCGCTCTTTCTATCGCGTGTACTTAGCGCACAAACTTCGTGGAGCGATGGCTGCCTTACGAACGGGAAAAATATGCTCTTGGAATGCTCTAATGTGTCTTACACTACTCCAAACAGCAGTTCCAATGGTAAGCTTCTGTACTTTCTGCATCTTGTTGTCGCGAGAATTTGTTTGTTCGTTCCTCAACACATGACGTCCACGGTGTGAGATAACTGCAATGCAAACTCATCCATGTCACTTATTACGCCTTGGGAAGCGGAGAACGAAACAAAGAAAAAACGAGGCGTAATAGCATGCATCTTCTAGGTTGTTCTTTCTATGAGGATTAGGATTGTTCTTGGCGCCAGTAACAGAGCGCCATCCTTTACATATCCCGAAGACCACGCATTCTTGACAATTAAGGTAACAGAGTGGATCCCGAGAGATGGCTCTAGAAGAAAGGGAAGGCCAATCACACGATGGAGGGATGAAATAGGTGAATTCGGTGGCCAACAGTGGACTAGAGCGCCGCAGAACAGGACTGGTTGGCGCTGATTGGGAGAGGCCTTCGCCCAGCAGGGAACCTGGTTAGGCTGTTGATGATGATAGTTGAACATTGTAAAATTCTTACGGGCTGGAGTGCATTCGGCAATTACTTTCCAGCAATTAAAAAAACATTCTCGGGGTCATTAAGCCTGTTTACATGTTTTTAAAGGCAAAAAATTGCAACTTCATTTGGCCATACTTATCAAGGATTTTTTTATTGCTACGTGATGCTTGTGACTCTTTCTTCGTCTTTTGAAGCGAAATATTTTGACGAGCAGACGGGGGTGGCCTTTCACACCATGACTTCACCGGAATCATAGTTCTTTGCGGCCCTTTGCACCTGTTCTACTCGCGTGCCTACACGTTCACCTTTCATGCGATATGACGTCAGCGCCGCCCGTACTTCTCAAACTCTTGTTCCGCCACTCGCAAAGAGCTGAGCTAGAGCGGTGGTAACCCACAAGTAACCTGCTCTGGGGACGCGGGCCAACAGTTTGTTTTTACTTATTCTTTTAACAGCGAAGTTAAAAAAACCAAGAAATTGCCGAGCGCTCGTGTGCGCGTGCCTCGCGACGATCGCCCAGCGTCCCCTTTGCACGTTTCTCAATCCAAGAATGCCCAGTGAGGGCAGATTGGCCAAGATTAGCCCAAAAAAAAAGAAAAACTCCAGCGTTTGCCGTAATCGTGACGACATTTGCTCGGAACGACAAAAACACGTCATAGCGTACGGTCCTCTAAGGTGATGTTGAATGATTATCCCTTCCAAAAAAAAATAAAGCTCGCACCTATAGCAATACTAATGGAGTAAAGGTCGTTGCGGCAGCAAAGAAGGAGCAAATCGGCTGCAATCGTGGACTTGATCCTTCGCGATGGTCGTGATGGTTGCGTATACAGCTTCGCTACCTTCCAGTCTTGCGCGTTAGTGTGGGCTTCCTTCGGTTTTTAACGGGACATGAAAGTGATTTGTAAGCATTCTGTGTTTACTTGCGCAAAATGTAGCCTGGAGTCTCGAGGCCATGTTTTGACCCCTCTCATTGCATTTATGCGACGTTATTTAGTATAAAAGATCAAATTGAAAGTGCCGTCCTCCTCTCTGCATCCTCCTTGCGGATTTCCCATGACGTTTCGTATGACGCTCACTCGAGGCGGCCTGGCTTGACTGCGCTACAGCGCGGCTCACCGGCCCTCCGGTAAAGTAAGTCGGCCGGCAACCGGCGGGTAGTCGCAATTTGTTCACTCAGTTAAAACTAAGCCACGACACGATTTGTGTCTGGATGAATGCGTCTTTAGTTTATTAATATATATGCTGTATCAAGCTTAGTAAAGTCTATAAAGTCAAAGTAGCTCCACACAAGCTCACATGTGACGCTTGCTGACTGTTGTGCAAGTAGAAAACCTAAGGCCAGTCAAAGGCGGGAGAAGAGTCAGCGAAGTTAATATAGGTACTAGGGTCTATTCTCGACTTCACACATTCACGGTGAATTCGCCATGTTTTTTTTTTTTTTTTGCTCAAGAAAAACATAAGCAATCAGTGACGTGATGCACGTATAGCTTGACGACGTGCAGTGTAATTTGACGCTTAGCTTATAAAGACCACAACCAAACTCTCAAGGAATGTGCGTAAAAAATATAAAAACACTTGGCATGTATTATAAAAATTGGGATGGCAGCTGAGGCTCGCAAGAGAAACACATTTCTTCGGGTAAAAATTGGCGTAAACACCAGAAAGCCATCAAGTACTGTTGGTTTATTTATTTTTTTATTTTTTTATTTATTTATTTATTTATTTATTTATTTATTTATTTATTTATTTGTGAGAGGGTATTACGTCGGGGGGGTTACATAAACAAAAGTACAAACAATGAACGCCAAAAACGAAAAAAGGGATAAAATTTCAGATCAAATACAGACTAAGGTTGAAGTATATATTATAACAAGTATTTGGTAATGACAGCAAAAATAAAGCAACGAATAGGCAACAAATCGTTCGAATACCGACAAGTATGCAGTGAACAGCCTATGAAAATGCAAGGAAAAATAATCAATACACTTAATAATGAAAAGAAAACAAAGAAAGCATACACTCAAAAACAAATAAAAAATATACACTCCCTCGTCACACCACAAACAAGCTGAATCAAGGTAAAAATAGTACATATTTGCTCTGCACATTCCAGAAAAGAGGGGGGGAAACAATTAAAAGAGCATAAGTTAGATGGTGTCAGTATTTTGAATTAGTTCTTGAAATTTCGTGGCGTCGTCGTCTGCGTTAATGTGCGATGGTAGATTATTCCAATCGATTGTGGTACGTGGAATGAACGACCGGGCAAAAGCAGATGACTTACAGTTTACGCGTTTAACTTTGTAGGGGTGATCCAAAAGCGAGCGAAAGGCGGGTGTTGAGCTAAAGAACATCACACAATCTTTCTTACCGTGTCTACTTATTTCTTTCAATCGCTTTTAGTAACATAGTCGAGCTCTGTGCTTCAATGCAAGCTTTCTCACGTTATCAACTCCCCGACCGTAACCCTCCCCACGCTATCGTCTGCTGCTATGTTACAAGTTTATGGAGTGATCACAGACTAGGCTGCCGGGACCATCGGGTTGTATGACGCTTGAAGGACAGCGAAACGGTACGCCTGATAACAGCGGAGTCAACCGATGCCACCGATCCACTCATTCTTCAAGCTCGAACTCAATCATCGCTCTAATGAATAAAACAGATTTCTTTGTTATTTTTCTCTCAAATTTCATTACGTGACCCATCATCTTACTAGGAGGAGTGTGAATGCAATGCGTTAAATTCTTTGTAATGGAGAGGCTTGTACTGCACTCCTATGTTACTGTTACGCCAAACAAATAATTGCACTTCTGTTGCCAAATCTAACAACAAAATACGAGACGTTATTTTTATGCTCCGTTGTCGCTTACTTAGAAACAGTCAGAACTACTATTCCTCGAGCCAGAACACATTTTTAAACCACGCCTCGTGCGAAACTGCGCCAGCTGAAAATTCACGAGGATTTCACGGCGCCGATGTTCGGTGAAATTTTCTGCCCTATTTCACGGTGACGGCAACCGTCATTTTCGAGCTGCTCCGTAACAGCACGTCCCTTTTACGCAGGCTGAATTTGCCAGTGTGTCGCGTAAGCGTTCCCGCCAACTCTTTACATTACGTCACGTCTTCTTAGCCGATCACAGAGAGGGCGTAACCTGCAAGCCGTATTATTGTTGAATAGCAAAGACAGGCCTACGTTGTTATTTCCACTGCATTTTTTCTAGTTTTCACTGCCGGCCAAGAAATGTGCGCTTTCGGTAGAGAGAAATCAGGCAAATTTTCGAACTGGTGCCTGTAAAGGTCTTGAAACGCCAGAATGACGAAAGCAGACACAACTGCTTTATAAACCGAAAGCACGTGAGCAAGGCTGAAAGCCAATCAGACAAAGCTTCTGGCAAATTCACAGTTGACGGTGAATTTACGCCGTTTAGAATAGGGCCCCTAAAAAATAAAGTCAACCGAAACTTTTATGTTAAAGTGTAAACCAAAGGTGCGGAAAACAATTTTTGCGCTGGGTGCATTATCATAGCGTTCAGCAGCACAGCCACACAATTTCGATCTCTTTGCTGCCTAAGAAATGCAGTCGTTAGAGATAAGATATTCGTGGGAACTTGCGAAACGCTTACTTAACCGTTATTCGAGAAATAGTATTTTAGGCTGATGGGAATGCTGAAACAAAAAAAATAGACAGGCTATAAGATATATATTTTGTATTTTCGCCCCGACAATGCTGCTTGTTTGGACGAGCGGTCTGAAGCACTGGGTGCAGTGATGTTCCACGATGGGGAGAAAAATTCCCATTTCTCGTTAGAAATTCCCTATTTTTAGCGTTTTTTTGCCTGCAGGTTTCTGAACAATTCTCTGAAAATTTCCAGCTCATAGATCTTTCAGTGCATTCCTGTTTCGATTTTGAGCGTTAGTCAGCGCCACCTACGTCTACTCTGCGTAGCATTCCGGACGCCGACGCTGTTTAGAGAATCAGCTTCAGCATGAACTAAATTCCATTAAATCTCCCGCTCAGTAGCATTTGACTGTGAATTTCACGTTTTATACGAAACTGCATCTTTAAGATCACGGTAAAGCTGTAAGTAAGACTGGCCGTATGATGATGAACAAGAAATTGTTGGGTAATTCAGGTAATTTTAGCTCAGCGCCGAGACTGCTAGCGTCATTTTTTGTTGACAGTATGCGGATTAAGGCGCACCTGAAATACTTTTTTTTTATATCGCGCAGCAATACATGCAATCAGCCGCTGCCGCTTCACGCTTTACTAGCTTTCTCGTGCACCATTCTTTCGCATATGCTCCCTCCTATTTGTAAACTGGATTGGATGTGGTCTTGGATGCTTGTGGTTTACGGCAACACGACTGTGGATATTTGAACATAAACTTGACAAAATATTAAAGGAACTGTTTAAAAGAAAACACATAAATGATGAGAAGTCCAGTTAACTGATAATATTTTTCCTTCTTACTCCACGGCTCTTAATCCCCTACATCTATTAAAGATTCTCTTTTTCTCTTTTGGCCAGAATTATAGCCGAAAATTCCTCGAAAAAGATAGCTTAGTAAAACTTGTTGCTGGGCTAGTTGGTTCATGATCATAAAAACTGGGATTAGCGCTTTAAAGAACAGGACACACGTAAGAGAAAATGGACAGGACTGGCGCTACTTCAACTGATTTATTGACAAGCTACATCTTCGCATTTATACAATGACAGACTCGATCATGCGCAGCGAGAACTATTTGAAGGACAACTCCCAACCAATCATCGCAACAAATACAAAGATAACCGCAGCCATAAACACTAAGTCATACAAGATAAAAAATCCAACTCAGAGGAAAAAAGGGCAACGGAAGTGTCACTGACACAATCAGTACCAAATTTCTTGATGTAAAACGCCTCCAATATTTCACGCGCGTTTGCATCGTGGCTTCTGCCCAAAATGTTAATCTCACTTAGCCGTGCGACACAATCCTTACAGTTAGCGCAATGCGCAGGCAAGTGCGCTGTCCCCCCATTCTTAATTGCCAATTCATGTTCCCGTGCTCGATCATTAATACACCGGCCCGTCTGGCCGATATAGGCCTTCCCGCACGACAGCGGAATCTTGTACACCACGCCGGTGCAGCACTTCACAAAAGGCCTAGCGTGCTTCTTGTTGCAAGCTCGCTTCTGCGCGGCCGAAATGCGAGGGCAGAGGGCAGAGAGCTTCCTGGGAGCGGAAAAGACCACAGGGATGCCGTGTTTCGTTGCCACCTTCTTCATGTGGTGGGAAACCTTGTGCACGTAAGGCACCACTTCAGGCCTTACTGTCTTGCGCACCACATCCGCCCTTTCCTTTCTTCCGCCCCTTTTTATCTTCTGCAACAAGGACTCAGCAACCGCTGTAATAACCGAGCACGCTGTAAGGACAACAACCTGCAGCTAATGCAAGCCGACAAAGAGGGAGGTTTTGTTGTCGTGCCGAGTGGGACGTTCTCGGAAAAAGCGTCACAGGCCGTAAAGAAGAACTTTGTTCCGGTGAAAGCAAGTGCGATGCCTAGAGTCTGCACTCACGAGGTCGTGTTTTCATAAAATGCACCAATCCTTCCAAAAACAGGTGGAAAGATTGATTTTAGCAGGTTTTCCGTGCTCGGTTATTACAGCGGTTGCTGAGTCCTTGTTGCAGAAGATAAAAAGGGGCGGAAGAAAGGAAAGGGCGGATGTGGTGCGCAAGACAGTAAGGCCTGAAGTGGTGCCTTACGTGCACAAGGTTTCCCACCACATGAAGAAGGTGGCAACGAAACACGGCATCCCTGTGGTCTTTTCCGCTCCCAGGAAGCTCTCTGCCCTCTGCCCTCGCATTTCGGCCGCGCAGAAGCGAGCTTGCAACAAGAAGCACGCTAGGCCTTTTGTGAAGTGCTGCACCGGCGTGGTGTACAAGATTCCGCTGTCGTGCGGGAAGGCCTATATCGGCCAGACGGGCCGGTGTATTAATGATCGAGCACGGGAACATGAATTGGCAATTAAGAATGGGGGGACAGCGCACTTGCCTGCGCATTGCGCTAACTGTAAGGATTGTGTCGCACGGCTAAGTGAGATTAACATTTTGGGCAGAAGCCACGATGCAAACGCGCGTGAAATATTGGAGGCGTTTTACATCAAGAAATTTGGTACTGATTGTGTCAGTGACACTTCCGTTGCCCTTTTTTCCTCTGAGTTGGATTTTTTATCTTGTATGACTTAGTGTTTATGGCTGCGGTTATCTTTGTATTTGTTGCGATGATTGGTTGGGAGTTGTCCTTCAAATAGTTCTCGCTGCGCATGATCGAGTCTGTCATTGTATAAATGCGAAGATGTAGCTTGTCAATAAATCAGTTGAAGTAGCGCCAGTCCTGTCCATTTTCTCTTACGTGTGTCCTGTTCTTTAAAGCGCTAATCCCAGATTTTATGGTCCTCGAAAAAGGCAGAATTCCCTGCACGAAACATCACCGACTAATTCCATTGTTTCGCAATGAGCGAGTTTAATACCTGACAGTACTATTTATTTTTACTGACATGCAGTATATATTTAAACTGCCCCCACCCCCACCCCTAGTGTTCATTCGGGTTATGCCGCTTTGCTCGGCGCCGCTCCAACGTTCATTTTCGCCATCGCCGTCCCCTCTTTCACAACTGTTATTTGCCGGTATGTTTCACGTTTAAGCACGCGCACATAAACGGTTTCCGGTTTATGCGGGCGCGTGTGGGCAGTGGAGGAAGTAAAGGGAGGCTTGCACGCGAAGCTATAGGTTTCATGCCCTCACTGATGGCATGTCCGTTGTTCTGGTGGGATGTTTACACGAGTGCGTCGAAGAGCGGAATGGTGTCTTCGCTGGGCGAGAGCATTTGGTTGTGCGTTACACAGACAGTAAGATGCCTAGGACTAGAGGCGGAAGCAGACAGCCCCATGTTTGTTTGCTAGAATAAAGCTCGAGTCCTTCATATTTTAATTCAGCTAAATGGCTTGGTAGTATGCTCAATCGCAAATTACAAATGTAGTTTGTTTCGTGCACTCCGTCAATTGCGTCCACCTTCGCAGGTCATCCACCTTCACGTAATGGAAGGGCACTAATGTCTTTGTACTTGGTAATGTTTTATATACTGAATTCCCCATTCAGTGCTGCAACCTTCCTTCATTGCTCCGCGGCCGAGTTGGAAGAATGAGTCCACACTGACAGATCACGCTCTGGCGAATTCTCGTTAGCTAGTGAACTTTGCGAGTCTTGCTGGCAGGTTTATCTGACGCATTCTACAGCCGATAACACGGCACCAGCGCGGTATGCGGATTCCTGAGATATCGAGAATGCCCGACCAACAATGACGTCACATACCAAGCGTGTTGTTTCACGGAACCGAAACCGAAACGGGTTTGAATTCCACTCGTGCACATTGTCCAGCCACATCGCAACTGGGATATGCGTCACGGCTGTTAGTTTTTGCGGCCGCCGCAAATGTCGCATATTTTTTCTTCATTTCGGGCTTCACATATGGAATACAGCTTTGTCTACCGGATAAACTATAAGGAGTGTGTTTATTTGAGCCCATCTGCGCCATGCAAACACAAACAGAAGTTTGGCAAATTCTCTTCAATGTCCATTAAAGAGCAGCGGCCATTTGCTGCACAGGATAAATACAACAACAACGCAGTTTTTTTTTTCAAATAAAATGTAATTACCAGGACAATTCCACTTGGTTAAGGCAAGACACAAGCGGAGCTGTATCAGTAAACAGAGAACTAATACTTCTGAGAGGACCTACAATCAAATACTCATCGGGCATTTAGGCCTGATGATGTGTTTTTGAAGGTTTAGTGAAACATATGAATTTTGTACTGCTACGACGTGTTAGCATCTCTGTATTACCTTTTGTTTCTTGGTCTTTTAGTGCGCCTTACTTCGACAGGCCGACCGGCCATATTTCTCGTGACAGCTTCGCCACGAACGACTTGACCCTTTAGAATCCCACGGGACCGATATGGGATCAGCAAGACGCCCTGCAGTTAGCCATCGACCAAACGCACGAATACCATCAAGCCCGAGGCCTACAATGCGCCGCACAGAAATCAGCTCTGCTTACATTAATCTCCGGAAAAACCACTCAGACGAAGGAAAGCATCCCTGAGCCAGAACTCAAAATATACAGCAAACCAGTTCCCAAAGTGCCCATCGCCGAATTTTAGGCCTTGTGATTCTCAAAAATTGCTCAGGACTGCATCCCATAGCTCCTCGCAACCGTACTCTCATTCAGCTGTTGCATCTCATACATCGTGTGTCAAATAGGAGGTTTGGCTTGCTAGAGTCGGATACCCCACGCATCATACAAGATCCATCAGCGGAGTCGCATATGGTACGCCCTATCTCGCCCTTAAAACCACGGAGAAGGAAAGATTGAATAATTCGGCAATTTTACAAACTCGCCTCAGAATACCATCAAAGACATCAACAAAAAAGCTGCTCCAGTTGGGAATACATAATACTTGGGAGGAGATAGTGGAAGCGCACCACACCTCTCAGCTCTATACTGCTTTAAGACAGCTAGGATCATGCAAGACCACACGGCACGTGTCCATTGCAGATTTGACAGCAGATTCGAGTTATACCTATATCACGAAACATGCACTCTGTTCATAACAAGGCATGCCGCATCGCTAGAGGTATATTCATGAATACAGTGTGGAAATAACCCAACATTATGATGCAGTGACGCAGCCGTATATCCCAATCAACCAGCACACGCCGTTTGCGTTATTAACGTGGTTGGTCAGGAAATGACAGCTCTGACTGTACGCACAACCTCTACCGAAGCTGCAGAAGAAGTTGCGATTGCCTTTGCTGCCACGACCAGCAATGACTTCATTACAATGCTGACTGACTCGCAAGCGGCATGCCGAAGTTACCAACGGGGGCACATTACTACACAAGCACTGAACATTCTCAAAGCAATTTCACAGCTGCCTGAGATGGAAACAGCCTGGGTTCCTCGGCGTAAATCTCTCGGCGGTAATGAGGAGGCTCACGCCGCTGCCAGCGCACATACACCCGGCCATTACCCGAAAGGGAACGTTCTCCGCTGTCATCAAACCGGACCCACTTCTCCGGTATTCAGACACCCTGGCACATTATAGGCTTGGCAGAAGAAAATTCCCGCCACCTCATCCACGCTTAACCAGACAAGAAGCCACCAAACTTCGGTGATTTCTGACAAATTCCTATCCCCACAGCACACTCCTTCATTCTATATACCCCACTCATTGCCCCTCCCTCTATAATTTCTGTCCCACGGCCGGCATCCTGTACCACCAGGTATGGGAGTGTCAACAAACTCCACACCTACAACCTATCCCCTTCACATCCATTGACCAGTGGATGGCTCTTCTGGCCTATCCGGACCTTGAACACCAGCAAGACTTGATAAACAGGGCTTGGACGGCAAGTTGCAGCCTGAGTATCTCGGAGTAGGGATGCCCTACACAGGGCCAGCGTCCTGCTGTCAGCACTTACGCTCATCAATAAATGCTTATATTCTCTCTCTCTCTCTCTCTCTCTCTCTCTCTCTCTCTCTCTCTCTCTCTCTCTCTCTCTCTCTCTCTCTCTCTCTCTCTCTCTCTCTCTCTCTCTCTCTCTCTCTCTCTCTCTCTCTCTCTCCAGAATCAAATATCTCTACTGTGACAGGCGTGAACTCGTTCTACTCACGCGGCGCACAATAGGCTCCCTATATCGTTCCACTACTTATAACACGTCGGGATAGCTTCGAGGAAACGCACTCGGCTCCTGATTTGGAGAGTTCGAATTGCTACACAAATCCAAACGTGTTTCTCTGTTACCTTTTCTGGCGCTGGGAGTTTTGGGGCACGGTCATTAAGAATACGTATCTGCTATAATAGCAAAAAAAAAACAAGAAAACGCAGGAAGTCGGCATGTAGTGTCACAGTCACGTGCTATCGCATTTTTCCAACAACATGCACGGTGATTTGGACCAGTATATTTAAAATTCACGTAATTGAGGTTAGCGCCGGGAGCAACAGCACCCTGATAAAAGTGCGAAGTAGCTTTAATATAAGAATTAACGCGACCATGATGTTTGCAGAACTTGTTTTAATGACATTAGTGGTACACCTCCCCACAAAAAAAAGACTAAATCCACTATACGTATTATGAGCAGAATAGTGTATTTGTTGCAAATAAACGTAGGATATAAACACGCCCCCATAAAACGCCTAATGAAGTTAAATCAAAATTCCACTGCATTAACTACTCACATTGTATTCAGTCCCAATTGACTATGAATACAAAGTCTGTATTGAATCTCCATAGCAAATTCACAGCCGAGTTTCATTTGCCGCTCAACATCGAGTCTCAATTGAAAAATGACCAAGGTTACAGGCCTGTTAAGCTTTAATAAGCTATCTGCTGGGCATTGATATTAAATGTGCAATTCCCAATCTAAAGCGTGGACAGAAGAACTCCAAAGAGTCTGCTGTTATTTTTAATTAAATCGGTTTTCAGCAGCTTTGTATTCTGAGTTTTCGGTATTGAGTTCTCAGAGAATAAGGCCAAAAAAGAAGCTAAATTAATTGCTTATTCTATTTACTAGACAAGCTTCCTGCAATTTTACTGTATCCGTATTCAGTTCCTGGTGACCTCTATTCACTGGTTCAAATAAAAAATGCCGTACTCCGCACGTGAGTTAAGCACCCACAGTCGAACAACAGCTCAGAAAAGGTAGCAGAAACATGTGCCGTTATTCCATTTGCGCAAGAAAAGAGTGGGACGTGTGCTTTTTTTGTTTGTTTGCCTGGCCCTAAGCCTGCTGTACTTCCGACAAAAGCATTGCGTGCCGGCTCGGCTCGTGTGCAAGCCTCCAGCGCCAGCTTGAAACTAGCAGTCTACAGCCTGAAAAATAAAACAGAAAACACACAGCACTTCCTGTGAATTCAAGCAAGAGGAAATTGTTGCTGTGAAAATTCTTGAAACAAGAGAAATTTCAAATTTTATGCTTCCTTTATTCAGTGCCGAGTCGTTTAAGCCCAAAAGTTATTTTTTCCACGCCCTACGCATGCGCTGTGGTGGTTTAAATCTCATCCTGACGAGAAATCCTCTTATGCTACCTTTCCGCATTAAGCCTGCCGAAACCGAGGCCCTCGCTGCGCTTTGCAAAATAATATGGTTGATTTGAGGGGCTCGTTGAGGAAGCACAGAAGGAAAGCTGGCAGTCTAAAGTATCAAGGGAATTAAGCATTTGTTTACTGCGGTTAGTGAAGTTAACCATTTAAATGTTATGTGGGAAAGAAAGTGGATAAAAACATGCGTACAGAAAGGGGACCGAGTCCACGCCTTCCAATATATATATTGTACAGGAGAAGAATGGTGCATGCACTAGACACAGCAAAACACCGGTGGGCCGGACTCAGCAGCCGCGAAAGCAGCGTCGATATTGACAGCTGAATCGAAAACACCGCCGACGAAGACGACAGGCTCGCGTCTCCGGACTTGCTCCATCTTGGATCACGCTCATTAAAAGCCGCTGAAACTCCGCCCCAGGACGATAACCTGCTGCTCCTTCTGGTGAGACTGAGCCGCAGCCTGCGCCTATTTCGACGCCCATCGTCTGCTCCGGTTCAATTCTTCAGCGGGATCCACCATTCTTCGCTGGCACAGATGAGCAGGATGTGGAAGACTGGCTCGCCACGTACGAAAGAGTAAGCACCCACGACAACTAGGAGGAGAAAGTGAAACCCAACAACGTGGCATTTTACCTGCCGGGTGTGGCGGAGTTTTGGTACGGCAACCAGGAAAAGCAATACTCGACCTGGTCGACATTCAAACCGACATTTTCGGAAGTTTTTGGTCACCCTGCAGTGCGGAAGCTCCGCGCGAAGCCGCGCTTGCGAGAACGAGCACAGCACGCAGGTGAGAACTTCGCCAGTTTTATCGAATACGATGTGGATTTGTGCAAGAGGGTCAGCGCCAGGATGAGTGAAGAGGACAAAATCAAGCACATCTTCGAACCACGTAGGTGTCCCAGACCTCCGAGGAGCTCTAACACGTCGATCATTTGGCCCGGATATGTCGGGTCCCTTACACGACGACATCGCACACCACCCAGCGAAGGGTGCCCCTTCGCCAGAACTGTCCAGCAGCAGGTGACTGATGCCATTCCATGCTCCTGCCAACACGCACCTGGGGCCGGTTCGCTCATCGGTGCCGGCATCACGCAACCCCCACCAGCTGTTGTTCCGCGAACGCACGTGACCTCGGCAACCTCGGCGCGAACGCTACCTGTTGCCGAGCCTCTAATCTACGCTTACGCCATCTCAGGTCCTTTGCTGAAGCCGTCTTAAGACCACCAATCGTCCCGGTCATGCCGCGACAGCACACTGTGAGGCCGCAGAAAGACTTACGTATTCCGGCTACCCGCCGGCTCCCCCTGTGTTGAAGAGGCAGCCACGTGTACGGCCCGAGCCGTCATTTCGGGACACCGTGCGTGCGTGCGTGCGTGCGTGCGTGCGTGCGTGCGTGCGTGCGTGCGTGCGTGCGTGTGTGTGTGTGTGTGTGTGTGTGTGTGTGTGTGTGTGTGTGTGTGTGTGTGTGTGTGTGTGTGCGCTGATATAAAAGCAAAGGGATAACGAAGTTCATTTATTTAAACCAAAAAAAGGTGGGACGCTGGTGAAAAGCAGACACTTCACGTTCGGAATGCACGCAAGCGGGCTCACAGGCCCAGCATAGACGGCCCCGGGACCGCCGGTGACGCATCCATTTCTCAAAATACCAAAGACGAGCTGCGTGAGTACGTAACAGCTTGAAGATCGCGGCTGCTGTCGCCGTGAAAAGGGCAAAAATTTCATCGTGAAGTGGCAGCAGGCGTAGTTTCGCTTGACGCGCAGTTTAAAGCGGTTTTGAAAAAATAGTACTTTTGGCTGTTTCCAAGTCAGCCATCACGCGGAATACAAATAACGTGCCGTATTTTGTTTTTATGTTTGGCCGTAAAATAATAATTATTTGTGTGGCGCAACAGCAACATAAGAGGGCAGTACAATCCTTTCCATGACAAAGAGAACCCTATGCATGGCATTTATCCACACTCCTCCTAGTAAGCTGTTGGGTCACATGATAGAATTCAAGAGAAAAAAATGTCAAAATAAAAATCTCTACATTCATTCGGGGTGCAGTATAGGCGACAGTGTAATAATTTTTTTTCTTAACGCCATTGCTTTATGGCTGACCGGGTCGAGAGCAGACATCCAATTTGTGCAAGTTGGTTGAATTGTTGCTTGTGAACTAACCATAATTTTAGTGGTCTTAATTGTACAACAAGCCGAGTCAATGTCATTGTTGTCGCATCTTCCTCCCCTCGCCAACCCAGAAATTTCGCAAGGGTCCGTGGCCTGCTGCCTCCCACTTTGCACACGCCGAAGGTGGTGAGGGATGAAGCCATCATGTGGTTTCAAAGTAGCCGCAAATGGCCGAGAAAAATGTCAAGCATTTCGACGCACCAATGAAACGTGCGTGCTTTCAATGAAGCGGGCCTCGCCGATTAGATAAAACGGCGTTCAACGGCTTCGATGAAATGGCGTTCGATAAAACGCCGTTCGATGAACTGTCCGTCCCGGACCCGGAAATAAACGATGGTAGAACTTTGAAAAGCAAAGTTTCGTTGAATCTCAAAAGAAAAGATGATGCAGTGCTTTGAAAAGTAGATTCACCACTGGAAATCATAATACAAAGTTTGCATGTAGGTTTGTTACGTGGTCTACGGCTTCGGAAGCTGAAGGTGTTGATTTTTGAGGATATGAAAATATCTCATGCGTTTTTCTATCCCCTGTTAACAACTCAGGGAATCTCTGTTTAAATTCCTTGGTTCTGTTTAAACTGGAAAACCACCTCAAAGTGCACGAGCACGTCATATACCTCGCAAGGCCGGCTATACGTTGCGTTTTAACATATGTAATCTTCAATAACGCAACCGATACAAATAAGAAAATGAGGCATGATTGACCAGGTCTTACAATTTCAGACAATTCTTCTGCTATTAGTAGCACTTTAAGTTATGGCAGGGAAACTTAAAAAGGTTCGAAATATAACCAACGTACATATTTCCCCACGTTGTTTTAAAGTACGATAATTTATCTTCAGTCTTTATAAATGTATGGACACTCTATCTTGTAAAGATTAATGGCAGAAATGCCCACAATGAGTTGGCTCCACGTTTCCGTATTTCTTTTCTTTTCTTTTACTGTATATGATTAAACGTTATGTTACTTATCTTTTGTTTTTGTGTTCCTGCCTCTCATTGATCTCGTTCTTCCTAAAATGTGACTACAGCTACTAAAATTCACCAGGCTCTATAAACAATTCTTTTAAAGAATATTCTACTAACACGGCCTTACTTTTCGTAATGTCCCCTTCCGAATTTGATTACGCCATCTTGTGTTTGCTCTTGTCCTCCAGATTCAAGCTTATTTGAAATAATAACTTTATTAATTTTCGGAAGCTCCATTAGTGTTACTTGTTTGCAGTATTTGCACCTGTTTTTCTTTCTATATCTATGCCCAGATTGAGCTAGTTTATATATATTTGAGCTAATTTATTTAGTTTATTTATTTAATTTATACATATCTGAGCTAATTTATAGGTTAATTTATAGATAAAAAGTTGCAAGATGCACCTTTTCAATGCTATGCTGCTCCTGCTGCTCGCAGTGGCCTTTTATGACTTCCGTCGTTTTGGCGAAATTGTTGATATCAACAGTGACTGTGCTGATTGAAACATGCAGCATAACGGTTACCTCCCGCTTTAACAGACAGTGGCTGCGGAACAGCGCCCCTTCTTCGTAATCGGCCACATGGCGAACTCGGTGGATGAAGTGGACAGCTTTGTGGAGAAGGGATCAAACGCTGTCGAAACGGATGTGCGATTCACCGCAAACGGAACAGTGACACGTGTCCACCACGGCTTTCCATGCGACTGTTTACGGAACTGCTCACGTGAGACGGAATTCACAGAATACTTGGAGCACTTGCGGAGTGTCACCAGCACTGGTAAGTTTCTTACTACGTTATATATATATATATATATATATATATATATATATATATATATATATATATATATATATATATATATATATATATATATATATATATATATATATATATATAGTCTGGAATCAAAAACTCACACAGAGCGCGAAAAAATAAGGTCAGTAGAGACAGAGACACACGAGAAGGACATCAAAAATAAAAATAAACGTTTACTGACGTTTCAGGGAGAGGACGGAACCTTTTATATATATATATATATATATATAGAGAGAGAGAGAGAGAGAGAGACAAACTAGAAAGACGTAGAAAATAGAAATAAGTTTACTCACGTTTCAGGGAGAGTCTCGTTTGTCTCTGTCTCTACTAACCGTATTTTTTTCGCGCTCTGTGTGAGTTTTTATCTTTTCAGACTATATATATATATATATATATATTTGAAAATGATGTGAAGACAAGATGCAAAACGCTGGAGCAAGGTTATAGGCAACAGACCAGTGCCAACGTTTCAAGAAGCAGACTTGTCTTTGCAAAGGCATCAGGGAACTTTTCCGGTACACTGTATAAAGTATGAAATGAGTTGGAGAGAGAAGGGGTTGACGATGGGGAAGCAGAGTGTCAGATACAGTCAAACCTGGCTATAACGAACCCGGATAGAGCGAATTGTGCTATATATCGAACAAAAATAATTCAGTTACGGAAATACATGGGAAACATATTCCTTATAACGAAGTTCACATCCGATATATCGAACTCTGCGTGCCTAGAATGGCCGCCGAAATGCATGGTCTCGGAGCGGCGATTGGGATGTGGATGGGCGCGACCACGGAGCAAGAGTTGCGACTTAGACATTGCGCCTCGCACGGAGCGACATGGCGCCCGACACTTTCCGTAACTGTTTCCGATGCGCGGGATTCACGACGGAACCCGCGCAGTCAGCGAGTTCGGACCAAGACAGCAGCATCGGTGTACTGTAGGAAGAGCTCCCCTACACTCCCGATGATCTCGCGAGTGAAAGCCGTCCTACGCTTATAATGAAGCGCTTTCGGCAGTCAATGTGCTCCGCCAATGCTTCTTAGATTTTGAAGGACGCGGACTCGAACTGGTGCCACTAATGTTTCGTGTGCAGAATGCTATGCTAGTTTAAGCCGCCAAAACGAAAGTGAAAACAAAAATCACCGCTTTTTTCTTTGCAAAGTTGGCAGTTCAGGCGGAAAGTAGCTTTAATACTTGCAATAAAATGATTATTTTGGGTATGGTAACGGCTAGTTTACTGTGTTCGTTTTTGCATGCGGGGATGGTGGAGTTGAGGAGGGGGAGGGGGGCTCCCGCGGATGGCGAACTTGTAACGATAAGTTCGTTATAGGTGAGTTCGGCTATATCGAACGGTTATTGGATATATCGAACTAATCGCGGTGCATATTGCAATTCGCTATAAATGGGTTTGACTGTAACGATCGCTTCGAAAGAAGTGCATTAGCAAGCGAGAAAGGGGGTATACTTCCTGTGAAGTGACAGCCGAAGGAGGGGAGGGAGGGGTTAAACGAGATTCTCTGAAGGCCCGGGGGGAAGAGGAGATGAAGGGAACAAGAGATGAAGGGCGTAAGGTGTCCTGTGGTGATGCCGCGTGACCTCCAGCGCAAAAGACTCCATCCTTAGAACCAGCCCTCCCCCTCCTTCCTCTGGCATTCCCGAAAACCACAATAACCAAAGCTATGTCCTCTCAAATTTAGCGTGCATACTCGGGACACCAGCTGGCAGCCGTAGGTTACTCAGCATACGCTCGTTGCCTCACCGAAAACACCTGGCATGCGTTGCAAAAACAACGGAAAGCGGACGAAGTATGTTCGCTGACGAAGAGGACGCGATGGACAAATTGGAGCTCGTTAACCTCAAACTGTGCGTGCTCTCGATAATGACGGTAACCTCTCTCCAAGTGACGGTGGCCCTTTGACAGCGATAAAGAAACGTGGCTTGTACTCTGTTGGAGCATTCAGAAAAGTTTGCGTTAAATAAACATGTCAAAATATTTTTTGTTATTGCGGAAGTTTGCTATTCAGCATAAGGGGAAATTAAATGTATAGATACACCCCGGATTCCCGAAGGAATCGGAGCAGGGGGACATGATGTGGTCCTTGTATCCACGCCATGAAGTCTGGAGGACGTCCGGGGCGCGGGCCGCAGGTGGCGATGTGCACATCGCGTAGGCTTCGCAGAGCAGGGCAACTCCACACCAGGTGCTCTGCTGTAGCCTGGTCAACTGGAGCGGGGCAAAAGGGACAGGTGGAGTTGAACGGAGCATGGTATTGAGGAGGCCAGGACCTTGTCACAGCTGGCATGAGGGCGACTCCCAGGCGAAGACGTCTGAGCAGGACCTCATCTTGGCGAGACAACCCGCCAGGGAGATTTGTACCGCGCGGGGGTAAGAGAGCGCGCGCGGTGCGCCGTAGACGTTCTTTTGCACTGGCAAGGCGAACACCGTTTGGCGAAGGTGCAAGAGGAGCTGGATATTGCACACGCACGGGGTGTGTGCCGGCATCTGCAGCCTGCATTGCGGGGTGGCTATTCCGTTGGCGCCATGACACGCGCACACGACATGGATAAGTGTCCATTATGTCCTGGATTTCTAGCAGAAGTTCGTTGGACGTGAAAGTTTTACGAAGCTCTCGAACAGCTGCCGACAAATCAGTGTAAATTGTACACTGTGGTGAAGCGTGGTTGATTAGCAACGATGTGTGTAGCAGGGCATCCCGCACTGCAAGGAGTTCTGCCTGCGTTGATGGCCACTTCTCCGTTGTTATGTAAGTGCAGGTCACTGGATCGGGAGCCACAGTCGGGCAGAGTAGAGCCGTATGAAGTAAGGTATCGGAAGCACTGGCGTCGACAAACATCAGCGTAGACGAAGGGCTACCAATCTCCATAGAAGGCGGAATCGGAGCACCAACTGTCCGGGGATGAATACGGGCAACAGGTCGTGTATCCGTTAATTGGTGGAACTTCCATGGGGGCCGTATATTGGTGTTTGATATATTTGCTGTGATATAGAAGCGGCATCCGCGACTGCTAACAAGCAAAAACCTTCTTTCGTTACACTTCGCTCTAAGCAGGTGCGTATCATTCGCATTTTGAATAAACACGCGTAAAGGCAAACCAGCGACACACATTAGCGTTATGACTCATGAAAACTGCCTAGTAATGGACGGTGTTGAGCTAGTTTCCAGCATGCGACGCAAAACTTTGGGCGGCCTTTTTTAAACTTCATCCACGACGATCCTGTTTGTGCAATACTATAAAGCGCTGGCAGTTCAGATATGAATTACTTGTGGAAAAAACTGGGAACGCTTTTTACCAAGGCATTTAGGCTTTTTCAAAGTAATTGAGACATGTATAGAGGCCATCAACTGTAAACAGAAGTTCATCACTGAAACTATACACGGATTCCGCTGACATCACTATACGCCTCGAGCTTCGCGATCGCTGCGCCGCCTGCCGCCGCTTCTCTGCGGCGTTGACGGGATGTGCGCTGCGTGGCTGATAGGGGCTCGTGCAGTTTTTTGGTTCTGTTTCGCTTCTTTTTGCCTTTCCGCGCCCTAAAAAACCTTGTTATGATGACGTCTATAATCAAAGAGTACGTTTAGGTCACTTAAAAAGCAGCTGCGTCTTCGTAGAGCACGCGATCGCCTGCAAGAGCCACCCGCGGAGGCGGAGTTCTGCGCGCATCGTCGCCGCTATTCCGGGAGTCGGAGACAGCATATGACCCCTGTCCCCTCCAAATACATCAGGCACAAATGAATTGTACTGTCGCCTCGTTTAGACCTGATACTGGCACAGGGAGAGGTTGGCTTCATTTTTCAGCGTGGACAACGAATGCGGCTTCGTTTCGAATATATACGTCGCAGAAAAATATGTTTCGGGGACGTTATTAACCAATCACGGACAATAACTTATGCCTTTTATAAGAATATAAACCATGCGAAAATGTTAGGTATATTTCAAGCCTGTACGTCATTAAATATGTCCACACACATAGCAAGAACCAAGGCACTCTAATATGAAACCACGGAGAAATACATGCTGTGCAAGTGCGGAAGAAACATAATAGCTCTAACGGAAAGGGAAAAAAACATACTGCAGCTTCTGATATGCTAAAGACGTCCGTCGAAACTAAAGCCAGGTAGGGCTCACCAGACCAACTATACGCGAAATACACTGCTATTTCGCAAGACATGGGGGGGGGGGTAGGGGAGGGGGACGCTGTGTACAAATGCAGAGCGGAATCAAGCAATGAACGTTTTAGTAATCACACACACAAATCTCGTGTTCACTGTCGTTTTGTTTTTCGACTTCAACGAACAGATGATCGTTCGGCGGACGCATTTTTGGAAGTATACAGGGCCGGAAGGCAGTTCACAAGCGATGAAAGGTGTCGTTGGAAGAGTGCGGTATGTGATAAGGCCCTCTGATTTCAGTTTCTCCTTTATTCTGAAGACTCCCTGTGCCATGTGACGATATTTCGAAGAAGCGTTTAGTCGCGTACGCCGATTATATTCTAAGCCCGTCTGCGCGCTGCTCGCAGAGGGTATACGTAGCACATGGATGTTTGCGGGCCCTCACCTCACGACAAGACGACTCTTTGTCGTGTGCTGATCCCCGAGTATAATTCTGCATTATCCGTCGTACTTGAGTTCAATATTCCCGCAATTAACAAACACTGGATTCTAAATGGTGGGCACCAATATATGAGTTATGATATGGGCAAACGTAACTGGCGTGGCGTCAGGTATCAGTGTTCCGCTGAATATGTAAGCGCACAAAATTGATTTACATCGTAGTGTATACCCGTAGCATGAACATCTGAGGAACCGGTAGTTACGGAGACGCTGCTAGTAAATTCAGGGTAGTGTAACTACAATCAGGTCCATGCAGACGCCGGTTCCGCGGCGCTGGCCTGTGACCCACACCTGGCGCTTATACAGACCGAATATACCACACTAAGATCGCGTCAGAAACATTTACACTCTCGTGAACACACCCAATTTGCGAACAGAGTGACTGCTCCACAAAAAACATGGATTTCCAACGCCCGCAAACAATAAATCTCAGTCGTGAACATGCCGCAAAAGCAGCGGCGACAGTGGGGAGCGGGACGGAGACTCCCGCGCCTGCTTTCGAAACGGGCCGCTAGGAGGATTTCAGTGGCGCCCCTACAGGCCGCGCTCGAGGCGTATAGCTGCCATGTTGGTGCACTGTGTGCACGGCTGAAGGCTGCGGGATTATCTTTCGCTCCTATCTTGAGCAGAACTGAGCAGAAATCTGGGTCAGAAAGGGCGGCGGCGTCTTCACGTGTGGAAGCCATACATACCTGTTTTTCGGCATTTAGCACTTCCGCAGTATGTCCCTATTTCGAATAGTTTGCTTTTAAAAATAGGAGTGTTTCAAAACTTCTCAAAACTTCTCGAAACTTTTTCAAAAAGCTTTTTGAAACTTCAGAGCTTTTCAAAACTTTTCTAAGTTTTTTAAAATTACTTGTCTTTTAAACCGGCTTTCTTAGCAATAAGAGATGCTATGATGCCTTGCGATGACACTAACGAAATGTATGGGCAATTTCATGACGTATTGTCCAGTGTATAGCTGTAGAAGCTACAAATCACCAGCGCATCCTTAATTGGATGGATCGTAGCACCCCAAAGCTTTTCCGCACAAAAGAATACAGGTATCATAAGAATAAACAAAACATGTTCAATGCCTTCTGTAAGAATCAGCACGTGGATTATGGAAATAAATCTTTGGCGTTGATACGTTGATCAAAAAAGGAGTATTACAGTTTTATCATAGCAGCTAGTAATCTGAGTTCGAAGAAACTGTGAAAAAGAATTTATTCAGTTAATAAAGATAAAACTAAGCTCCCAAAGTTTCCAGATATTTCCGTATACGGAGGCTGAAATTCAAGTCTGCCGAACAAGTTTAATGAGCGTTTACCAACATTGCTAGAAATTTGGCGCTTGAGCTACCCTCCTGCTGTAATGGAAGACTTCCGCTATATCAAGTACTCTTTTTGCATTTTTTTGCGTTACTCCTAAGGAAGTAAGCAATGTAATGCTAACACTACCAACTGATACGGCGGAAGCTTGCGACAGGATATCACTAAATCTACTGAAACCTAATCTCGACATGATCTGTTCTTTTTAAACTAAAGTATTCAATACTGCTTACCACTCCAGTAAATACACAGATTTGCTAAAGAAAGCCGAAATTACACCCGTTTACAAACGTGGCGACCGGAACCCGTTAAGCAATTATCGATCAATCTCATTGCTTTTTATATGCAATTAACTTTTGTTCCGAAAAACTATTAGCAAAGCGAATTATTGAGTGTTTAAAAATGGGATCTTTTAACATAAACACAACACGAATTTTGCCCGAACAAATCGACTAGCATAACGGTGACTTGCGTTGCAAATATTAACAATAGCTTGAATGAACATAAAATTGTTATCGGTGTTTTCTTCGACGTAAAGAAGCTTTTTATTGTGTAGATCATGAAATACTGACAAACAAATTCGAACGCTACTGTTTCCGTAACAATACACTAAACTTTTTCCGGGGTTTCCTAGAATCCCGTCAACAGTGCGTACAGGCAGACGCAGAGTGGTCCGACTTTCTTTCCATAACGCATGGCGTCCCACGGGGCTCCATACTGGACCCTATTTTATTTTCACTGTACATAAATAATATTCCACTTTGTATTTGCAGCACGCAAACAACAATATACACTAAGGACACAGTGTTACTAGTTTCAGAGAAGGAAATTAAGCAAATAGAATCATCTGCAAGTAAGACACTGAGCAACGAAGCAGAATGGTTCTGGGACAATAGACTAGCATTAAACGTATCCAAAGCTAACTATATTATATTTTTATCTCCAAACAAACACACTACAAAAATAAATCTAAGATTATCCTGTAGAGTGTCAGCAGTTGAATCTTCCTACTACATTGATGTAACTTTGTAAAAAGTAATACATTATTTAGCGCATATAAATAACATCTGCTCTAAGCTGCGTAGAGCGATAGCATTTCGCCATACGAACATTAAGAACGTTAATTGTATTTCAGTATAATTCTCTGTCATGTAACTTACGGCATAGAGTCGTACTTATCCATCGTATCTAAACACCGTCATGCCATTACAAAAAAAAAGCTGTCTGAATTATCACTTTTTCGTATTGTACGGAGAATTCTGCTTCAGTCTTTATAAAGCTAGGCATTATGCCGTTCATAGTCCACAAAGACTACAAAATGGCCTGATTATCTACGGAAAACTGAAAAATAACAACCCTCTCCCAAATTAATCATTCACGGCCCCACTAAAGGAAACCAGACACCAAGCCAACATAAACTTACACATTCCACCTGACAAAAATTTTCATGGTAAGCGCACAATAAACTACATTGGCACGAAAATATGGAATAGTGTTTTCATCATTGTAACGCAGAGCCCTAATTTATGTTCTGCGTTAAAAAACATAATGGATAAAATGAATTTTTACCTTTTGTAGAATCATTCCCTGTAAATATTCCAGGCCTGATGCCTTAATTGCATAAATAACGTATATTTTGTGGTAACCAAACTAGTTTCTACCTTTTGTGGAACATACCCATATATAGTATTTAGTGAATCATGCACATTTAGTTTTTCCCTTTAACCTTAGGTGGTGTTGCTCTACTCAGAAATTGCAAGCGTCCAATAGCTTTGCTAAGGGCCCAGATGTTTTTGACGTACCAGTGTCTTTTTCTGTACAAATGCGTGAAATAAAATAATTTAAATTGAAAAATATTAGCCATGCTGTAAATAAGTGCAAATTGTAGTATACAAATTATTTGTGAGAATTTTTTAACTAACTTTACTAGAACTAGTCTAATCTTAAATACCGCAAGATTACCGTATGTTCAAGAAGGTTCTGAGCCACCGCTGCGCACCTCACGGCCCTGTAAGTATACAGCCGGCACAACTATGAGTTTTGAAGTACACTTGAAGTACACTTGTAAATAATAAATTATAATAAATTGTTTGCTACCATTATTTGCTAAGAGTATACCATGGAAAACGCTAATTTTATTTGCATTGTACCCTGTGTTTCGCAGACGGATAAACAGTTCTTTGCCACTTGATAGTGTTGATGGCACAAGGGAAAACTCTTCCGAACTATATAACTGCTTTTTTTGGTCAATGCGCAACTATTTATGTTGCGCATTGAAGTTACTCACGAAACGAACTCGTTCGTGCCGCTTTGGTTAAAAGGATTTTAATGTTGGAATTATCCCCTGCACTTTCTGTGCTTCGTCGCTTAAGCGGGATTCACACGACGGAGAAACCCTCTCACGGAGGCGGACGGATATGTGACGTCAACAGCACGTGACCGGATTATCCGGCCTGGTGGCGCATCCCCACGTGCGGAGCTACGCCGATTGACTAGCAGACGACAGCGCCCAGGAACAGGTTCCATTCCCCGCCGAGGGCCACCGCCGTCGAGCGAAAACATGCGGAGGCATTTTCTTTCGCGGAGCCACCGCGGGCTATCCCCACCGAGGGGCGGAGCCTAAAACCCGTCACGTGAGCGGGTCCCGCGGGCCAAAAAGAGAGGGTTTCTCCGTCGTGTGAATTCCGCTTTAAAGGAGTAGTTCGCTCGCGTTTAATAAATGTAAAAAATGAAGCATAGGAAATCGACACGCCATCTCTCTGTTCCATTACTTTCTTACTTGCTTAAATATTTATGCATGCACGTTTTTATGCGTTTCTGTGCATGTAGCGAGTGCTTTGGGCGTTTTTTTACCTAGAACATGCGATCATATAATTACCCACTTCCCCCAATTTTATTGTATTGTCATTCTGCAATTTTAAAATATCCCATTATAGTTACCACATCTAAGTGTGCGTTTACATTTACTCCGGAAAAGCTTCAATACTCTCACGGAAAATGCTGGGTGAAATAAAATTTCTGCCACACAGGTCGATTCTTTGGGCAATTAGTTTTTTGTTGAGTAAAAGGAGAAAACATCGAGAAAAGTGCAGGATCTGTCTTCCTCATCATTCCAGCATTCCAGCAACGTTAATCTCCCTCTTCCTCTCTCTGTCTATTAATATATATATACATATATATATATATATATATATATATATATATATATATATATATATATATATATATGGAGTAGTAGAACTTTGAAGATGGTAGAGAACACAAGAGAAGAAAAACTTCGAACAAGGTAAAAGCACGATTGTGGGCCACGTAGGCCACAAACGTAGGCCACAATCGTGCTTTTACCTTGTTCGAAGTTTTTCTTCTCTTGTATATATATATATATATATATATATATGTGTGTGTGTGTACATCAATAACCATGCATTCTCTCTATGTTTCTCTGCGTGCGTGTACGTGCTGTTGTTGTCGTTGTATTTGCATGCGGTTATTATTTCGTGAGCAAAAGATGGGGCATTTGGGCAAAATTTTCGCTTCGCTTTGCCAAGAGAGCGGGCGACAGAAGAGCACTCAATGGAAATAGAGTGGAGAGGGCGCGTGTACAGGGCAGCCTTCGATAGTGGAAAGGGCGACCAATGAGACCTCTGTCGAAAAGCGTTTTAACAGCGGAGCTGTTGTACAAGCCGCAGGGTCGCCGTTGCAGGAAAAGGTACAACAAAATGCCGAGCGCTCGCGAGCGCGTGCCTTGCGGCGACCGCCGAGCGTTCCCGGTACGCGCAGTGGCTTTAGTAAAAAGAGAAGAAAACTCCGGCGTTGCCATCAAGCTCTACCAAGCATGAAATGCTTGCCATGAGGAACACGACGATATCGATGAATGTAACGATGGCTATATAAACTACTAGCACAGTGCAAAGCAACGACGGAACATGTAAATAAACAATTTCCAATTTTTACAAATGTGTTGTGATGTGTCCTTCAGTGCCCACGAATAAAGAAATCCTGCAGCTTCGGAATGGTTGAAGCCTTGCGCGACTTATTGCAAGCTTTTCAGTTGAGCCGGTGGAGAGAGAGAGAGAGAGAGAGAGAGAGAGAGAGAGAGAGAGAGAGAGAGTTGCTTTATTAGAAGAGAAACGAAAGTCGACTCAGCCGATAACTGCCTCTCGGGTTGAGGGCACCTCAATCAAGACTGAGTCTAGGAGGGGGATAGAAAGGAAAGAGGGTGGACAGAAAAAGGTAGAAAAGGAGAATAAGACAACGGTTCACAAGCCGCGCAGCATGGACAGTACTGACGGCATCATAGCCGGTCCGAGAGTCCCGTGTCTTTTAAAAAGTCCAGCAGGGCTCGGAACGCTTTTTCGTGGAAGTCTACAATGCTGAGGATGACTTTGCAACCACCATTCGCCGCGAGGGCGGGAAGGAGGGGAAAACGTTTATATTTTTTAATGGTTGAGTGGCACTCCACTGAGGGCTCGTGTCACGTGCGACAGTTCCCGACGGTTTCAGCAGGGGTGGTACCCTTGGTCCAGGGCTCCAACGGTCTCTGCTGCTTTTTGTGCCCGCAGAATCAGACCGATAAGGTCTTTACAGCAGGCGCTGGCCAGCAGTGCCTCCCATTGCTCCGGATTAGAGTTTCTGATTTTGTTGACAGCCGTTGTGCTTAGGCATTCCCATGTGGTGTGGTACAGAGTGTGTGTTTCTTGATGGCGCAATGGGCAGGCGTCTGCAAATCTAGTCAGATAAAGAAGACGAGGACCTCTTCGATGCACATGACGACGATTACAAGCACCTTCACTTTGCAAACAATGATACTAAAACTTAACTATGTTTCCGGCAATGCTCACCTACAACAGCTTCGCCATTCAAGTCTTGTACGCGAGTGCCAGCTTCCCTGAATTTGTTTATTGTGAATATACACATTCATGTGTCAATTTCTAAAATTTTAACTTTTGGCAGATGAAGCGAAATTCAAGGGCAAGTTATCATTTCTGTTCCTGGACTTGAAAACGTCGGACATAGACGAAGCCTACAAATACCAGGCCGGCGTAGACCTCTCCACCAAGCTAACGGAGCATCTTTGGAGAAATGGTGAGCCAAGCGCTTTCCTCTAGCGCGATCGAAAATTTTCGAAAAGTACGCAGACGTTCTTTCCCGCATGATTACAGCTATCTTACCGAGTAATTAAGAAACCTAACGGTAATAGATTTTTTGCTGCAACAGAAGTTGGACCTATTCAACGGGTATGTTGCCAGCAACTTTATCTTCAAAACAGGTGGGGAATTTCAAGATTCAAACAAAGCCTCAGGTACCTAATTGCGCAGGCAACGTCCAGTTCTTTTTGTTGTTTTTTTTTTTCACAGCTTCACCCAGTATTAGCACAGACTCCTCCCACAAATTAAATCTGTTACTTTTTTTTCGAATAGGCTGCCGAGAACGCCTCAGCTTTAAGCGATTTACTCATTTTACAAACGTAAAGTATCCGTGCAGTGTAACAACATCGCCAGCTTACATATTTTTACCTTCTTCTTTCCTTTCTTTCCCTCTTTCTTTCTTTCTTATTATCTGGTAGTCACCCCAACCGAAGCGTTAAATGTGCTGTTATACGTGGGCAGCGTGGAGAAACGGGATATTTTCGCGGGAGCCCTAGACACCATCGCTGCCTTGCCTGAAGCGGAATCTTGGATGGAACGTGTCGGTGAGCCTGTCAACTTTGATAATACGCAGTGCTCTCTTCCTCCAAAATAATACATAGTATTTTTGACGATTTTGGTGCCTACTTTACACGCAAGATAATGGTGCATATGGTACTGAAGCAATGCAGCCAGTCACTGTCGAGTGACTGGGCTCGAGTTGAACAAACTTTATGCAGCAGCAGACGTCTGCGAAATAGTCCATACCTCCCCGGAAATGGCTCTGTATAGCATTTCAAGCCTGTGGCCCTTTCTGTCCGCTTTCCGAGTAGTTCTGTACGCGTGCCGGTGCGTTGTTCGGATTGCTTGGGTGCTTCAGCCTCCTGAGGTAGGTAGCTATGTTTCCGCTGTTTGGCCAAGTGCTCTTTTGCTTGCTCTTTTGCGGTCTGGCAGCGTCACTGTTTTTCGTTCAGCCAATCACAGTGCTCTCTTTGTTGGAGCCTCTGTTAGCCTGCAGTGACGTATACGACGTTAGAATACCGTTTTTAGTTATGTAACTGACGGCGTCAGGGCAGATAGGACAAATACCTTGGTTCTACATTTACAAAATGTCATCCCAACGACCTTGTAGGCAAAACCCCGATTCCTGCATGCTTTGTTTTTCTACTTTCCAAATTACACGTGCAAACGCTGGTCGGAAGAGCATCTTTTTGTAGTTGTCTGAAAGTAGACATGCTATCTCGCAGGATTTGAGTTTGGTGACTTTAAGTCACCCTCAGAAAACGAAGAAGCTTTCGCTGAGCTCGGCATCGATGGACACCGGTGGCAAGGAGACGGAGTCACAAACTGCCTCGTCGATTTTTTGGGAGATTTTAAGCTGCCGGAGATCATCGCCTGCCGGGATGGCCAGAGCACCGATTGCGACTACGTTGACAAGGCGTACGCCTGGACGGTCGACACACCCCACACCATTGAAACAATGATCAAGTGAGCCGACTGTGACGAACATTGACCCGTTTTCAACCGTCCCGCAGCCGTCATGACTGGTGCATTTTTACCGTTGTGTCATGCATAGCACGGGTGGGCCGCCCGAAGGTCTTGCGGATCATCGGTTATTGTATTGAAAAATCCCGTATATTTGATGACTATGGCTCGTCGTCCCCTCGGCCTCCCATTTCCACAGCTTCTTGTTCGTTTACTACCCCAACTCCGCCGATCTTTTAAAGGACAGCCTATAAGCACGTAGGATTCAGAGTTAGGGAGACAGATTGCTTGTTGTCAACCCTCCTAGCACTTGCGCTCATTTGATTGCTTGGTGCGTGCCTCAGCATGCACCACGGGCGGCCGCGTCTGTAACAACGCGCTGCAACTGCATACATTCCTTCTTATACAGCGCACGCGTTCCAATACGCCACTGCGGATGTGTGTGTGTGTATGCGGGTATGCATCAATTTACTCGATGTCTGAGTCTAGAGCGCCGAACGACGGTACTATAACCGTTCCACTAAAGCGACGTCCATCGGCGTTTCGATGAAAAAATGCCGCGTGTGGCACTACTTCCCCTCAATTACTGTAATGTAACTTCATCAACATCATCATCATCATCATCCTATCTACACCCACTGCAGGTCAAATGCCTCTCCCGTTAATCTCCAATTATCCCGGTCATGTGCCAACTGCGACCAATTTATCCCCGCAAACTTCTTGATCTCATCTGCCCATCTAACCTTCTTCCGCCCCCTGCCACGCTTGCCTTCTCTAGGGATCCACTGTTACCCAATGATCAACTCTTATCTTGCCTTCACATTATATGCCCCGCCCACACCCACTTCTTCTTAATTTCTACTAATATGTCCTTAACACGCGTTTGTTCCCTGACCCACTCCGCTCTCCCCTTGCCCCCTGAGTCGTTCTTAATTTAAGTTGAACCCTCTTAGTGAGCCCCCACGTTCCTGCCCTGTAGGTGAGTACCGCAAGATGCAGCTGTCATACACTTTCTTCTTCAGGGACAATGGTAGGCTGCCATTCATTATCTGAGAATGCCTGCCGAATGCACTCCACCCCATTCTTATCCTTCGAATTATCTCTGCCTCATGGTTGGGATCCGGGGTCACAACTTGGCCTAAGTAGATATATTCGCTTACCACTTCCACTGCCTCGCCACCTATCTCAAACCGCTGTGCTGTCCCGAGGTTATTGATCATTGCTTTGGTTTTCTGCATATTAATTTTCAGGCCCACGGTTCTACTCTGTTTGTCCAGTGCGGACAGCATGCTTTGCAATTCGTCCCCCCGAGTTACTTAGCAAGGCAACATCATCAGCAAATCTGAGGTTACTCAGGTATTCTCCTTAACCCTTGCTCCCACCTTGTCCCAATCTAACGTTCTAAACACCTCTTGTAAACCTGCTGTGAATAACATTGAAGAAATTGTGTCTCCTTGTCTGACGCCCTTCCTTATAGGTATGTTATTGCTCGCGTTATGGAGGACGATGGTAGCTGTGGGCCCATTGTAGAAATCATCTAGTATTCTTACGTAATGTTCGTCTACACCCTGATTCCGCAATGCCTGAATGACTGCTGAGGTTTCGATCGAGTCAAATGCTTTCTCATAATCTATGAAGGCTATGTATAGGGGTTGCGTATACTCCGCGCACCTCGCTATTACCTGACTGATCGTGAACATGGTCCATTGTTGAATACCATTTACGAAACCCTGCTTGTTTATTAGGTTGACTGAAATCTAAGGTTACAAATTCTGTTAGCGATTACCTTGGTAAGTACCTTGTAGACGACTGACAGTAATCTGATCGGCCTGTAATTTTTCAAGTTTTTCGTCACCTTTCTTACGGATTAGGATGATGTTCGCGTTCTTCCAAGATTCCGGTACACTTGCGGTCATTCGTTCATTATACAGGCTTTCCAGTTTTTCAAGTACAATTTGCCCGCCATCCTTCAAGAGGTCTGCTGTTATCTTATCTTCACCAGGTGCTTTGCCCCCTTGCATTTCTTTCAAAGCCTTCTTTGCTTCTTCTGTCGTTACTGGTTGGATGTCTATCTCCTCTGAACTACTTCCTCGTTCGGTATTATCCTGGATGTCGCGGATACTGTATAGATCTCTATAGAACTCCTCGGCTACTATAACTATTTTATCCCTATTTGTGATGACATTATCTTGCTTGTCTTTAAGTGCATACATCTGATTTTTTTCCCATGCCTAGACACCTCTTCACTGCTTTCAGGCAGCCTCTGTTCTTTACAGCATGCTCGATCCTCTCCATATTATAATTCTGTATGTCAGCTGTCTTACGCTTACTGATTAACTACGAAAGCTCCGCTAGTTCTATTCTGTCAGTTGTGGTGGAGATTGTTATGCTTTGCCGTTTCCTATTAAATCTTTCGTCTCCTGGGAAAGTTTACCAGTATCCTGTCTAGCGATCGTACCTCCGACTTCAACTACACTCCGTGATAATGCGTGTAAGATTGTCGCTGGCTTCCTCTGTCGTTAATTCTGCTTCCTCAATTAGAGCTGAATATCGATTCTACAGCGCGTTCCTGAATTCTTCAACTTTCCGTCTTACTGTTAGCTCATCTATCCGCTTCTTTCGTACTAGCTTGTTATGGTTCCTCCTCAAATCTAGCCATATTCGAGATCTTACCAAGCGGTGGTCACTACACCTCACCCTTCCGAGCGTAACGTAAACGCTAACGTAAACTAACCTATATATTACAACATAACCTAAGGAACTGAAAGCAAATTATTTAAAGCACCCAAAAATAACCTAAGCCATAAAAATTATAATTAAAACTTCAGACGTAAAAAAATTAAGATGGCAGGAGCCGCTCTCGAACCACCGGCCTCAGTTGCAGGATGGTAAGAAGGAACCTCTACGTTACGGCAGACGCTCTGGCCTGCCTCAGCCCTGTCTTAAAAATTCGAATGTCGTTCGACGGTACTCTAGACACTGTGTTACTCGGTCAATAAAAACTGCCGGTTATATACGACAGCTAGGCCTCCCGTTTCACTTTTAAGCCTTAAGAAGGGGAGGAGAAAAACACTTTTATACTACAGCATGTCAGCGCGAAACACGTTGGTTGAGAGCGGCTCCGAACACTTCATAGGGTGATAGGGGTTCATATGCTGCCTTTGCCACCTGGCTCCTGATAACCAGCCGTAGCTGATCGCCCAAGGCAGGGCCGGACAGCAACAGCTCCCATCGCTCGCTAAGGGAAAAACAGCGATTATTAGGACAGAAAATTGGGATAGGTGCACGTTGATTTTCTTGGCTGAAATCGCAATCTCCTTCCGAAAAGTACCTTGCTGTTCACATAATGGGCAGCTCTTCTCGCGCTGATGGAAAGCATGCCATTGAGTAAGCGGGGTTGAGGGAACGCCAACCAGTAACCCCGGCTTGACGTATAATGAGTGCTTCTTCCAATCGCTGCCAGTTGATGACTTCAGAATGTTTCAATATGTGCGTTAGGCCTAACTTTCTATGTTTCAGTGAAAGGTTACCTTCCAATCGACCTTTACGATGTGCCCAGCAACGTAATAATCATGGCATGCCAAGGTGAGGGAGCAGGTTGGTGGCGTTAGACGTCAAAGCATAGGCCTAACTCCGGGCCGTCGCATACCGGCCTCGCCCCTTCTGTCTGCTGTACATCAGGCCTTGCGCAAGGGAGCTATACGGAGACTTCACAACTGAGGCTATACGAATGAAGCTCCGTTGAGTGAACGAGTTCGCGCGAAATCGGCGAAGGTTGGCTAGTGCTGCTTTTGCCCTGGAACAGAATCGCGATTGTGCGGCTTAACAGTGCATTCCCTTGGTTACTATTGGATCATATACATCCTATACTAAAAACAGGCATTTGCACTGCGTTTGTCCTTTCATACGCGATCACTGCATGCGAACACACCTTCTTTGACGGGTTTGCCGGGCTCGTAGGCAAAGAGCTCACTCTCATACAATGAAAGTGAAACAGAAGCTTTCATGCAGACCGAAAAAACAAAAAATAACAACGCACGCAGATACAGATAGTCTCTCTAGGTTAATCGAACGGCCTATGCCGCTGCCCGAGAGCATACACTCTCACCCAAAAGGGGCAAGCCTCGCCTGCATGCTGCTCCCAATATTAACCAATATTAACGTCAGGAAAGAATTACCCGGCATAGCACAAGAAATCGTCAAGGGAAGAAACGGAAGAAGCTTCTTTTTTTTCGGAGATTACAGACTAATACGTGTACCCATAGCACCCCACTCTACATCATTTACACCACCGCATACCACTCCGCCTATAATTTCTGCCCTAAACTCGGCACCCGTATCATCAAGTACGGGAGTGTCAACAAACACCCGACCTCCCTCCCAATCAAGATAACCTTTTTCTTAGAGCATACGATAGCATTCCTGGCCAGCCTCGGTCTTGAAGCCCAGTAAGATCTGGTGAATAGGGCCCATAGTTGCGGCCGGGGCATTCTGGACTATGGACGCCGTCCGTGGGAGGGTGCCCTAAAACCAGCACCTGATGCTCGATTATTACAGGGAAGCTGCCTCCGACTAGGATCCAGCAGATCGCCTCCGGTTACAGACCAAGCGTAGTATCTGGGTTCAAGACAGCGATAATAGATGGAACGAGGAACGACAACACACACCGCTGTCTAGCAACTGGTGGTTTTATTGTGGACCTGCCAAATATACCGAAGGAGAAGAAGGAAGGGGGTATAGTTCGCAGGTCGCGGAATAAAAGCACCAGTTGCTAGACAGCGCCGTGTGTTGCCGTACCTCGTCCCGTCTATTAAAGCTGTTTTGAACTCAGTATGTCTACTTAGGCCAAGTAGTGACCCCGGATACCAATTATGAGGCAGAGATAATTATAAGGATAAGAGTGGGATGGAGTGCATTCGGCCGGCATTCTCAGATAATTGATGGCAGCGTATACCATTGTCCCTGAAGAAGGAAGTGTATGACTGCATCTTACCGGTGCTCACCTACGGGACAGAAACTTGGAGGCTCACTGAAAACGTTCAACTTAAATTGAGGACGACTCAGCGAGCAATGGAAAAGAAGATTATAGGTGTGACGTTAAGGGACAAGAAGAGAGCGGAGTGGGTTAGGGAACAAACGCGTGTTAAGGACATATTAAAGGAGCACTGACACGGAAATTTTATGTTACACTTTTATTGCTTTTGTCGGTGCTTAATGATCTGGCGAACCTGAAACAGCACTTCAAATACTCCAGCGCGCGATAGTTAATTTACATTGAACGGCCTGAAAATCGTTTCTTTCAAATTCCCGCGCTTTCATTCCGAACGGCGCATATGACAGAATCCCTGCCTGACCTCACCGCTTTGTGCGGGCGTCATCGGCGCCCGCTTGAGATGGTGTTGCGCCCGCTCGCCGCTCGTGGGGCCGCGCGCGTGAAGTGACGTCACGAGTTTTGACGAGCGCTGCCGCGTCACTTCTTTTAACTTCACGGGGTGATGTCACGCTGATGTCCATTTGCTGAGTGCCGCTCCGCGCGCTGCTCCGTCGGCGCGATGAACGAGATCCAATTGAACTAAGTTCTTCGCGTCGCAGGCCGCTCATATTTCAGCCAGGGTATTCTGTTGAGTGAATGAAGCGAACTGTGCAATAATATTAACACCGAAAATTGGTGTCAGTGCTCCTTTAACACATATTAACACGCGGACATATTAACACGCATATATAAGGACGCGTGTTAAGGACATGTAATGCGAAGGAAAGATAACCGTTAGTCGTTAAGGGCAAGAGGGTGGATCCCTGGAGAAGGCAAGCGTGGCAGGGAGCGCCAGAAAGTTAGATGGGCAGATGAGATCAAGAAGTTTGCGAGGATAAATTGGCCGCAGATAGCACAAGGCAGGGATAACTGTATATCTATGGGAGAGGGCTCTGACCTGCAGTGGGCGTAGACAGGATTATGACGATGATGGTTATGATGATGATGGAGGTGGCAATGATTATGATGATGATGAACTCAGTATGCACTAACTAGTCCGAATACATGTCCTAACCGAGCGCAGACCAAAATTTTCAGCGTACGAAAAATTTGTTCAAAAAAAAATTAAAGAAGAAGGTCCTAGGGGCTCCGGCTTTTATTGCGCCTAGAAAAATATATTTCCGGCCAAGCATTTTGGTTTAGACATGAAACCGACTTGAAGGGGGTCGATGTCAGCTATAGCTTGGTCTTTGCAGGCTGGCTTTCCCGCACTGTGCGTTGCATAGTGAAGCATGGCCATCCAAGGATGGAGTATGGTTACAACTCCACTTAAAGCTCTTCTCCTTCCCGAGTCGTGTGTACACCTCGCCACGCGCGACGCCTCTATAACCTTGACGTTGCGCGATATGCCGTGCACTCTTAGTGGCTAAGGCGTTGTGCTGCTGAGCACGAGGACGCGGAACGTTCGATTCCCGGCCGCGGCGGCCGCTTTTCGATGGAGGCGGAAAGCAAAAACACCCGTGTGTACGAGATTTCGGCGCACGTTAAAATCCCCAGGTGGTCAAAATTAATCCCAAGCCCTCTGCTACGGCGCGCCTCATCGCCTGCGTTGCGTCGGCGCGTTAAACCCTACAATCAGAATCCGATATGCCGTGCACTCTTCGGCGGCCACCTGTGCGGCGTTCTACAACCGGCGTCATGATCGGTGTAGCCGTGTAGCCGCCCTAGAATAAAACATCATTGTCCCTACTCTCCAATAGTGTGTTCTTAGTCTGTGGCGAGTAGATAGTGCCACTGTCCTTATGACTCAACATAGAAAATCTAAATCCCAACATATATCCCACCAGAGCGCCAGCTTCGCTGGACTTCCCTAATAGCAGGGTGCACGGAAGGACTCTGGTCTTTAAAGATCGAGATTCGTTCATTCAATCAATCAGGCGCACCTCCTGCTTTCTCTTTTCCGCCCATTCTTTTATGCAGTTTGTTGTCCCACGAAGTCCTAAATTGATATGCTCGCAACGAAGCGTCCTAGCATGCTTTTGTCATGCTAGTGGACTACCAAAACCGCTCATAAAGGCAGTCTGCAGCAATGCACGAGTGCTGCATTAAGGTGCTCATGTTGTCACTTCAACAACATAGGGATCACTGGAAACGAATTTAGTCTTTACCATGGTACGATGTGGTCCTTCTGCTGCCCGGAGGTTCGCTCTCACCACGACGCAATTTCGGCGCTGTCATCGCACGGGGCGGTCCTTGAAAGCACTCGAGATCATTACGCATCCCAGCAACTCTCCTTTGCCGTCTCTGGCTGGGGGTGGCTTTCACAAATGCTTATTCATACACAATAGGAATGGCAGCATGTGAGGAGTGCGAAACGTGTGGCACGCCGGAGACGATACGGCACGTCTTATGCGAGTGCCCACGCTACTCGCCTGAAAGAAAGAAGCTGTCGTCAGCACTGAGGAACCTGGACTCTCGGCGGCCATTTTCGGAGAAGAAGATTCTGCGCTGCTGGCCCTCTCTGTCATCCGCGCAGAAGGCGACTAAGGAACTTTTACGCTTTCTTCGGGCGACGAACTTAAACACCAGACTATAGACTGAACGCCTCCACTGTCTATCAGTGTCAGTGCTTCAGCGCTGGGCATACGTGTCTACTCCAACTTCTCTTCATTCTTTTCTCTTTTTTCCCTATTTTCCCTTTCCCGCGTGAAGGATAGCAAACTAGGCTCTAACCAGGCTAACTTTCCTGCCTTCCTTCTACACCCTTCCTTCCTTCCTTCCTTCCTTCCTTCCTTCCTTCCTTCCTTCCTTCCCCCAACACTCCCTTAGGAGGACTTCAACACACCCCCAAAATCGAAATTCTGGATAAACCCCTGCACGACAGAGACAGAGAAAACATTTTCATTTATTGAGATTTTGGATGCGTCTAAGTTCACACCGCCGTGCAAAAGTATATAATGATTCCGCGCCTTGTATTTTATTTTATTTCCAAAACACACCGCACTTTCTTGGACATGATCATTTTATTTTTTCAACTTTGCCGCTCAGGTCCTATTAAATACATTTAGGGTTATACGAGCTAGTAACTGTAAATATTTTAAATTAAAAAAAACAACAAAACAGAACAAAAGTCACCCACATTTGGATAGGAAACGCACGAAAATAAAAATAAAAACTGCTGAATCTTGCACTAAGTCCCGCAAGGCTTGCACCATAGCGAAGCTGCAAGATTTCTTTGTACCTGAGCACTGAAGGACACATCCCCGGGCACGCATCAGTACATGTTCGAAATTGTTTATTTACATGTTCCGTCGACGCTTTGCGCTGTGCTAGTAGTAGTACTCATCGTCATATGCATCGATACTGCCATGTTCCTCATGCCAAGCATGACATGCGCGTTAGCACTTGACAACAGCTAGGTCGCAGCGGTGGCGCGTACGTACACGACGCATGCGCGTCGCTCCTGGAGTCGCATCGAGGTTACGCGTGGAGCAGATGTTGCGCCAGCTGTGGAGTTGTTGGTTGCTAGGCAACGCAAGGCGCTCCTCGGGGTTTTCGCGATATTTTTTTTTTTCTTAAAGCCACTGCGTGAGGCATGGACACTCAGCGGTCGCCGCAAGGCACGCGCTCACGAGCGCTTGGCATTTTCTCGCGCCTCAAAGTTCTCGCAAGTTATTTTTATTTTTTATTTTCTTAACAAAGCTGTAAGGTCCACTTATGAGATCAGCGGCTAGGCGCCCGGGCTGCGCGTGAGAACCCGCCACTCTGTCTGGGGGCTCAGCACGGTGGACTCTACGCTGCAGCCGTCACCAATTCGTCACGGCGCGCACGGGAGACGGATTGTCTGGCCGACCGAATACCACGGGGATAATCCCCCATTGAAAACGCAGACGGCGCCGCCGGATTCCGAGAAGCGCCGGGAAGGTGTGATTACCGACGTCGGGACGAGCGCCGCGCGAGCCTCCATTGTTAACGCGTCCCGGTCAGCACGACGCACAGTCGCGCTTTTCGTCCTCACCCCTCGGGGTCGTACGCGCCTGCTGGCCCGCGAGCGGTCCGTTGACCCAAAGATGGCGGCGACTCATTGAATATTCTGTAGCGCGCTGAGTGACAGCTGTCTACGCGAATTCGGGCACTCCCTTACGCGTGTACGACGCTACAGGGGCGTTCCCGAGAGAGTGTGATCTCGAGGTGTTATAAGGCCGAACTTGGCCGTTGGAAATCGTTCTTGTCTGAGCGCCGAGCTGGGCAGTTCCCGGCGGGACAATGAGTCTCGACCGTTAAAGCTAGTTTGGGATTTGTGAACCCCCTAGGTTAGAGGTTAAGATCGCGTCGGAGGTTTAGGGTACAGCGCCGTACGGGGCAACTAGACAGATCTCGCGGCGAGAGAGTCTCGGCCGTCGTTTCTCGAGCGGTTTGTGTCACATCCCTCTCAACACCTACCACCTCGTCTTCTCCTGCCCCCAACACTCACATCCCCACCCCTCCCCTTCCCCTGAGCAGTGGGAGTCCGAGCTGACCAGCTCCGCACCGGAACGCCAGGTCGCCCTGGTGCGGCGCGCACTGGAGGCAGCCCGGACAAGAGGCCTCCTGGACTTATGAGGCTAACCACGCCCTTCTACCCCTTCCCTTTGGCTCATTAGACGTTTTGCCACCACCACAGAACGAACTGATGAAATCAACGTGTATTCCGATCCGTGCTCTCACGTGATTAGCTGCCTGGATTTAGACATATTTAATGCCTCCGAGAAAACGCGCGTTTGGTGAGCCAGAGAAACCGCGTAAGAAATTTTATGCATTAACAGACAATTCTCAAAATTTCTGCAAACATTTTTATGCCGTAGGTTTTGTTTGTTAGTATACAACTTGTGACAGCGGTTTCGGTGCAGCGAAAGCGACGCAGTTTCTGTTTATTCAAGCGTAGGTGCAGCTTGTGGTGGCCGTGACCACAGCAATTAGTGAAAACGAGGCCTGATTTTTGGCACCCTTCTGTCTGTCGTCCTTCAGCCACTCAGGAAGTAGTAGTAGTAGTAGTGAACGTTTATTGGGGCAAAAGGGAAAGGGAAAATGGCGGTGGTGAAGCGTCCTTAGTCCAGCATGCCTCTTGACCGGGCCGACGTTTTTTGAATAAAAAAAAAACATTCAGTAACCAAGTCTTATTACAGGCATAAAGCAACGCTGGCGAGCAGTGGTTTATCCAGAATTTCGATTTGGGGGGCGGGGGGTGAGGTCGAAATCCTCCTGTGGGGGTGTTGGCCGGGGGACTGCTGAGGGGGGTGAAAGATCCCTGTGCCTGGTACTTGTGGTTGTGGAATCTTTTTTGGGGAGGCGTCGAATTTCTTCGCGGGGTAGGGGGGGGGGGGGGGGGATGTTGTTCGAGTGTTTTAGGTTGGTGTATCCCTGGCCAGGAATCGGGGCCTCGAGGAGGTTGATGCGTCCGCTTCACAAAATTCACGCAACTATGAACTGGAAACGCAAAATTAGATTCGCAAATACGTAATTCGCACCGTTAGAGGAAAAAACAAACCCGAACAAAGAGACACAAAACACGATGCAGCAGATAAGCGAGTCGAAGTAAATCGCGCCATAAAACGAAGAAGCGAAAGCTAAAGACCCGTTCACACTTGCGACGAATCGAAGCGACGTGATTTCTGCCGCGGCGACAAAAATTGGTCGAAACCAAACGACAGAGACGATAGCCGGGAGACTAGCGACAGAAATCCCGTCGCTTTCACTCGCTTTCGTCACAAGTGTGAACGGGCCTTAAGAAAAAGACTTTTTTTTTTTATTCGGAAGTTTGCCCTGCGGCATAATAAATGTAGGCGCTTACAGACTCAAATACACATTTTTGTGCGGACACGAGGCGGTACGTTTCTCGCATCACGCGCCATTCGACGGGGTACCCCAAAAGAATGCTTACGCAATGATTTTTTTTTTTTTTTTTTTACCGTTTAGGCGGAGTAGACGAGCGAAAAGGGCAAGGTGCCGGTACGTACTTACCGCGTGGAAATATATGTGAGAACGTCCATGGGTGTCGCAAATGACGCGCACTGATTAGCGTTGTTCTCGAGCAAGGTCCTTGTGGTAGCTGAGTTGAGCAGACGACATCACGCTTATCACCACAGTCACGTGATATCTTGCTTGTTCGCGAAAAGAGCTTGAGTTGAGTGTTTTATAGTCTCGCAGTTTAAATGTAATTTTTTCTAACTTTGCTATTGCACAACTTTTCTTGATATTTAATATTGTTTTACTCAAAAATATAAACGTCACTTGCATCACGTGACTTCCGGATTGTAAGCGAATCTAGACCGGAAGAAGAGACTAAAATTTTATGCCTCACATGAAGAAATGCGGGTCCCGCGAGCAGCTGCGACCAGGGGCCGAGCGGCGTCGCCGAAGGCGCCGTACGAGAATGTGGGTCCCGCCCCTCCATGGTCCCGCCAGTCTCCGAGTGTCGAGCTCCCAGCCTCTTATCGTGGAAGTACTGCCGCTGTGGCTGTTCAGAGCGAGGCGAGATTAAAGTGTACTAGAACTTTTCTAGTACACTTTGGCGAGACGAATATCGCATGCTCCGAAGCACCCTCACGAGCTGCAAGCTGAATTGGACTTCTGACGTTTTATCGCTCGAACGCGCGTCCGTAAACATTCACAAGCCCGGAGTGGCCTACGACTGCGTGGTGTTTGCCGGTTTGCTGTGGCGATTAAACGTTGCATTCTGCTGGGAGTTACCGCGCCACTTTTCTTTTACATCATAACGGTGTAACGAGGGTCCTATCAGCTGAGAGCCGGTGCGAAAAACTTGCGTTTGGTTTCGCTCGCGTGCGCACTTGGGTACGTTCGCTTTATCGGCGCCCCGACGTTGTGGCACGTTGTATGTGCCGCATTGTCGTGTTGACGTTTGTGGTACGTTTCTGTATTCTTCAGTGAATTGGAAAATAAGGTACAGAACCACCGATTTTTGGGGCAGGCGCGGGAAGAACGGATCATTCTCGGCCTCACTCGCAGGTAGTACGTGGGCTGGTTGTGCGAGGACTGCTGCATCCGTGAGATATAGACGTATATGTGAAAAACGAATGCGAGATTACGCCTGGGAGGGACCGTGGTGAGTTCCAGACTGACTGCACCCTTGGAAATAAACGGTTACACGGTTTGCCTTGAGGTACTCGGCAAAGAATGCTTACGCATTAAAATGCACAGGGTGACGTTAACACTCATCTACATTTTTTAACGCATTGGCCGTTTACCGGTGCCAGCCTTTATTCCACACAGATGGTAAAATGAGGAGGGGGGGGGGGGGGGGGACGGTTTAGCTTGGGCTGTTAGGTGGTGAGTTACTTTGGCTCTCGATAAAATGACCAATAAAATTCACCAAAACTACAAACGCTGGAGTTTCTCTTCAGCTCCCAGGCTCCCATGCTGTCACTCATGGGAACAGTAGGCACAAAGCTCCATGTTACAGAAAGAAATTGTAAACTGCTGTGCCATTCCCATGGCCACACGGTAATAGAACTCGCACATAAGCGCCTTTCTCTTCAAAGCACACACATCAAGGTAAGGCTGATGTGGAAACCGTGGTTATTAAAACCAGTGCAAATAAGTTAAACTGGTAGAAATGAATACTAATAATTCTATTCCGACTTAAATTGGGTGGAGCCAGGCGTACAGCGATGCAAAAAGTGCCTATATCAATGAGGCACATACCCAACCTAAGAAACGTCTGACGAGTTTACGTTTCACCGCACATATCCACTCACAACACCACTTAAAAATTAAAAGCACCGAAGCAAAGACGACAAAAACAACGGAAGGCTGCATAGTCCAATGCGCCGGCTCATTCCAGTAATGAGGGGAGCGCCCGTCCAGATTGTCTGGCAATGACGAGAGTTTACAGTTTCTTGTTTGAAAAGTTTTCCTTTCTTTGGCAGACTCGGACTGGATGGGATGATCACAAACAAGCCGGAGAACGTGCTCAAGGTAATGAAACAGGATGACGTTGCACCCTTAGTGAGACCAGCTGGTCCCCAGGACAGCCCTTGGACCCGAGTCGTTACTGGTTCCTGACTGATGGAAAACGCCACCTAACAATGACAATGTACCAACAATGCGGGTTCACAGCTTAAATAAATAAATAAATAAAAAAAGTTCTGAAAAAAATCTTTCTGCTGGCAAAAGAGGACTGGTGCGAAACGCCAGACATGTCCAACAAAAACTAGCCGTCTTGGAAGTCGCTTGCCGGGGTGACAAGAAGGAGAGAAAGAAATAAATTGGCCTCTTGTCTGTTTGCTTCGCTGCAAGTGACGTACAAAAATGATAGTGTTTCCGCTCCCTCTGCCGCACGTAACTCCCCTTCTCCCCTTTCCTCACCTCTCTCCCGCATCCACACTTCCTTCTTGAGCATTTCCCAATCCGTTTCGCTCTCGATCCCCTCTATCCACCTTCTTTGGCCTGCACGTCTTTTCAACTGCCCATTCCCGCTTCTCCACCCCTAGCCATTCCCCCCCCTACCCTTGGAGTTGGTCACAATCTCCGCTAGTGCTCCGAAAATAATTTTTAGATTCTATGAATGCATGTTCATCAAAACAAGTAAGTGGTGGCTTTAAATTTCTCGAGAAATGACCAAAATTTCTTTCAAGGCACTGGATTTGTCTTCAGTGCATTGCTGTTCATTCATCCAGCGGTTGACCACCACGTGCAGAGTAGGCCTAGAGGTACTGGTGAAGCTGCCGTATATCATCACAGGCAGTGCAGGCTGCGTCATCCTGGCTACGATCCAGCCAGATGGGTTCAAGCACCTTCACTAACTGAGACCGAAGCAGTGCTCGTGGCCGACTTGCAACGCACACCAAGCAAAACCCTTATCCAAAACAGAGCCCACTGAAGTCAAGCAACAACCCAATGGTAGTAAAAGACATTGACAAAATCGGGTCTTGAGAACTTTGAAAAGCGGGAAACTATGTTCACCAAAATGGAGAAATGCAGGCAGGGCAAGCAAAGCCTGATGACCGCCGCCATCGCCATCCAACAACCAAACATCATGTCATAGGCAAACGCTCCTCAACTTGCTCCTGCCAGCCAATGTTGTCAAACTAGTGTTACACCCGCAGTAGGTCACAAATATCAGCCAAAAAGCTCCTCTCTTTACTATGCCAGCAGAGCTGTCAAAATGTCTTGCACAGAAGTGGATCTAAAATTGGCATGAATCACATTCAGAATATCACTAAAAGTACTACCCAGTCAAAGAAGTCTTTCTTAACATGAGCAGAGTGAAACAACACGCCATCAACAAGAAGCGCGCAGCACGAAGCGGAGCTTTGTGAGCCCCACTCTTGCGGCACCAGAAGCGAGCCCATTAATACCACGCACTGTTGCCATTATCCCTTATCCACATATCAATGAACTGTGTGGTACGCAGTGCTGTTGCGAACATTTAGGCATAGAAATATGTCCTGTAAAAGTTGATGGCTGTAGTTTACTGCACTGTCCTTCTCTATCCACCTCCTCTCTAACTAGCATTGTGCCGGGAAACTGTTCCTTTTAGGTAGCCACCATCAGAAGTGTGTTTTGCCATCCGTTGCTGCATTTCAAGGCATGCCAAGAAGAGGTCCAATCAGCCAAGAAAACGAATCCTTTCAAATATTGGACTTGGACTATTGAAAGGCCTTCAATATTGATGTCAATGTTCAATGGCAAGGTGCACATGCTATGTCATGAAAGCTAAAAAGAGAGAGTGTTGTGAGGTCTGAACTTGCAAGATCCATACACAAAAAATGTTTCCGTCCTTTTTGGCTACTTTGCACTTGTGAACTCGGCTTTCTTTTGGTCTTTCTGTGCCCCCAGTGTGGCCACTTGCTGGTGCTATCATCTGGCAGTGCCGCCCGCTGTGCCATAAGTGTGCCCAAGATTGTTACAGTGCCACAGGTGGTCTAAAACAAATTTGTGGCACACCACCCAAGTGTAAATTTGTTGTCAGCGATGCAATGGCTGATACCCCACAAATGCACACCACAGCCACCAAGAGAACCACACTAGCGGTGGAGAAAAAACTTGGTGCTCAACTCAATTACACTTTTGGCAAGACCTTGCCAAGGTCGCAAATTTTATGACATTCGTTTGTCAAAGTAAATTCCCGCGCGAGGAAAGCCAGCTTTTTATATGTACCGTACTTTCGCACGTATAACCCGCCCCTGCATATAATCCGCACCCCCTCTGTCAGCCCGCCGGAAAAGAAAAAAAAAGCATATTGCCCGTACATTTGATACAGGAAAGGCTGCACCAGAGCTACTGCTCAAGCAATGCATCACGTACTATGTAGACAGAAAAGGCATATATCTAGCAAGTAGAATACACTGACTGCAAGGCGAAAGTCACAATTAGATAATAAAATTCAGTCGTTAGAGTGCGCCCGTCCTTGTTGTTTCTTCCTTGTCCTTGTACGTGTAGCGCAATCGCTGCCATGGAAGGCTTAGTCAGTGTCACTGTGTAGGAGCTTCACAACACAATGCGCATTGCTGTGAAGCTGTACTAAAGGAAAAACCCCGCATGTTATCCGCACCCCTACTTTGCCAGTGAAATTTTCGCATTTCTGGTGTGGGTATAGGTGCAAAAATACAGTATTTTAGTGCAACAGAGGCAGATCATTGCCTCCAACTTCTGCCTTAAGATGGCAGCCCCTTTTTCAGCTCGGCCTAGGAAATATTTTTAAGAATTCCCCCAAACAGTCAGTTCCCGTGGACCGCTCCTTTGCCTGTCAAAAGGATACTAAAATTGCACCCACCTGCTCGGCAAGCACCTTTTTACTCCACCACGTACCTTTCTTCCTTGTCCCTACATTGATTGGAGGCAGAGGAAAGGTCACATGACCAACGGCTGTGTCTGCGTAGCCACCTCTAAGCCCAGAAAGGGTGTGGTGGAGGCCATACATTATCAATTTTTGTCTTCCTTCCTAGGCCAACAATCGTGTTGGTTGCTTGACAGAAGTCCAGAGGATTCATTGTGGCAGCTGTCTGTTAATAGCGACAGCAGCTATGTCAATGCTGCAGACAAGAGCATGTCATGCATAAAGACAAGAAGCTTTTTTTATCATTCTGGTAGGAGTACTGACAGGTGAATATCAGAATTTGGCAATAAATTTAGATACAGTAGAACCTCTTCAGTACCTTCTTAGAGGGCACTTATAAGGGATAAAGCACCATCATGCCAAACCCAAACCAGCATTTCTGAGATCACTAAGCTGCACTACTGTTTAGTGCAAAGTACACTCTAGCGTAGTAACTCGCAGCGTTAAATGACCAGCGCTGCCTCAGTGAGACCCAAAACAAAGCTCACTGGTTCCCAATGGGTGACAGAGTCCCCAGGCATGAAGCATCTTGTTGGCTCCAAATTGCAGCATTGGTTACCCCCGCAGACTCATAGCTGAAGGAAACAATCGGCAAACATCGAGGCGTAGCAGAATGAAGGAGTGCCTACGCCTAGTGACAGCTTGGCAGCGGTGGCAAATAGGTACACTCATGCAGACACCAGCAGGGGCACGGGGGGTGTAGTAAACTTTACACGTGTTCTTTTTATTCTGTGCATCATTTCATTGACGAAGGGGGGAGGGGGAACGAGGGGGGGTGGCAGCAGGGGGGAGGGGGGCGATCAGGAGAGAACACCGTCGTCCAGGTCCTCCTCCTTTGGCTCGGGGTGGGAGGCCACCTTGCGCAGAACCTTGGTGTACACGTCCTGCAACGACTCCCGGGCTCCGGGGTCGAGCACGGCCAGACAGTCCTGCATGGATACACCACAGTCACAACGTGGTTCAAGGGCAGTCGGTAGATGGGGGAATCGGGAGCTCGGGAATAGGGAGAGCGCTAGTACGAGTTCCTTGGTATGGCATTCAAAATTTTGTAGCGCTGACACATACAAGGATAAGGCATGCGTGTCCCCTTGCATTGAGCTTGTATGTGTCAGCGCTACAAAATTTAGCAATGGGAAATTGGGAAGTGGATAGGGAACCGGGAGCAGGGACAGAACTGGACCTGCTGAGACAACTTATACTCCAAGGAGACGCCTTCGCAGTTGAAAAAATTTGTGGAAATTCAGAGAGAACAGTCTACTAGTGTGAAGCGTAAAACGCTGCTTGTCTTCATTGCAAGATTTGCATGGCTAAATTTGGCTACAAGCAGCCAAGGATGTTGGATTCTTCTCTTGTTTGAAAGTTTTTCTTCATTTCGTTTCGCCAATGATGCGCATTTACATTGTTATAGCAATTAAGTACCTTAAAGGGACATTGAAGTGAATTAGTCAATCTCCTGTTCTTGCTTGCATTGCGTAGACTGGCTCGAATAAACACACTTTCCGTTGTTTATCTGGCTGATAAGGTGGTATTTATTTTATAAAGCCCAAAAGAAGAAAAATTACTATTACCAAGTGACTGCAGCAACTAACAGCAGTGATGTCATACAAGGGGCTCAGTGATGTGATTGGCCCAAACTACTTTGGAGCAGCGAAAATTATGTTTCGTAGCAGGTCACCATGCTTTTGGAGCAGGCACACTCGTGCCGCATAGTGTGATGGCAAGTTATGACCATTTGTGAAAAGAATAAAAATGTTTAGTTTATGTTATAACCACCAATGTAAGTGAACCACAGCATCAAATTCGTAAAATTTTTGAAGTGAGAGTATTCTCTTTGCAATTCTCTTTGCAAAGAAAAAAAAGACCAGATTCGCAAATTCATCATTACGCAAATACACAAAGTGTATGAGATACACGGCAACGGACGTACTTATTTCAGAATAAATCCTCATGATACTGGTCAAATGACAAAGAAACAGATGAAGCACAAACTGCAAATAATGCATGGCAACAAAAAATAAATACAAAGACAAATACATATAGAAATACAAAATAACAAATAAAAAATAAGCTATGGACATCTTCTCATATGAGAACCTTAAAAAAAAAAAAACATTCCACCAGTGTACAAAGGCAATAGGCAAGTGCTGCAAGAAACTAACAAAATGAATTTGCTGCATCAGGTAACTAGGTCGCACAACCTTTCATGGCACAAGCGAGTTTTGCCAAATGCGAAAGCAAGACTGCTTTTGCCTTCTGCCAAAAGTGAGTGCCCACTTTCAAGCTCACCCGCCCTTGGACTTTACTGCCCGGCCAATCACAAGCTCAGCATTGCAGATCGTTTTTTTTTTTTTTTTGCCGTTTCCACTTCAGCTTGTACAGCCTGTGTTCAGCATATCCTTTTCAGGTGATTTAGTTGATTCAGTACACCTCTGCTCTGCTGCCGCAATATGCTCTCTACACCTTTTGGAAGACCCCTGGACAGCCGTGATAATAGTAGGAGTGGCGACAAACTTGCTTGGGTCGCTGCCAAATTGTCTCGCAAGTGAAAGAACGCATGCAGCAGCCACCCAGATTTAGGAACACACAAGGAACGGGCAGTTGCAAACACGTTGGGCAACAGGGGTATAAGCTTTACCTCAATTTCAACTGAAGTAGCAGCATAGGAAGTGCATACTTCAAAGTTAAAAAAAGGAAAAGTCCAACTAAAAGGACACCACAAAGTGCACAGGACATACATTCGACCCCCCCCCCCCTCCCTTCGGGTATTTTTTTGAAGTCTGCAAGGCCAACTTTTCCATTAATGGAACTCCCAAAATATGCCTTACAACTAGTACTGAAAATTTGCAGTCAGGACTGAAAGGGTGCTAGGATCACAAAAATGAACAAATACACTGAAAATTGGCATTTTTGCGCCAATTTTCTGATGCCCAAGTGCCATGTCACCCTAAGGCTTCTCTATTCAGGGTGCACACGATATTTCAAAGTAAACCCATAAGTGGACAAAGAACAAAACGGCTTCCTTCAAAAACTGATGTAAAAATTTGTACCAAATCTGGACACATAGACCTTCAGGTTTGCCATTTTCCAAAGGGTTAGGTTACCAAACTGAGCAAATTGCGCAGCGCACACTGCCTCATTGTGATTTGGGACCTTACCCTTGCCTCCTTACTTACCCCCAAGGCCTTATGGCTTCTCGTTCTAATGACGTGTTTTCACTCACACAGACTTATTTGGTAAAAATGAGAACGTGACCACAACAAGGACAATAGAAAGACGACAAACACAAACACAACTTTTTACCAAACATGCACCAACTTGCCCAACAATGTGTTCTACTCGCACAGACCTTCAGGTGCCTGCTAGCTCACTCTACAAAGTCCCAATGTGCACCCGTGGAAAACTGCACGGTTCTGAAAACCTCCGCAAGCCTTTGCTAGGTCGTTTTGATTGGCACTGGTCATCTGGCACAGCCGCAGTATTTATGAGTCCTCGAAATAGTCAGGGTGTTCATTATTCTCCCTTTTACCAATGCCCCGGCTACTGAAGAGTCCCATTCTACTTGTGATGTGGGCAGAGGCGGTGCCTTCAAGGGAGTTGTGCTGGAGCACTAAAAAATCAGTGCCACACAGCAAGAAACATGCAATAAACGCAAGATGACCAGAGAGGAGCCAGATGCCCACCAGTTTTAAAGCAACGCTTTCTACCTCAACAAGCCAACGGTTTTGTCATGGTGTGCGCCACAAGAAACTCCCAACCAGGCTAAGTAAAAACTACTGGCACCACCAGGGATCAAACCTGAGCCAAAAGAGAAGTGCAGCGTGAGCCCGTTGTCTTAGCAACTAAGCTACACCCACACGTGGAGACAAGGAGACAGTTTCTTTTCTTCTCCAATTAAAAAGACCCGTCACACGTTGCCTGGCTCCGACAGCACAAAAAAGACAAGCTAATCAACAGGATTGTTTTCACAGGCTACACATGGTCGTACCCTGCCAATTTCAGGTTGTATCACCATGGGACTGCCCTCAGACACGAGCTGCACCCAAACTTGCTTGCCAGACTGCTTGCTTCCACAAACTTTTGTGTCTTTGCTCGAGGCAATTTCTGCTCCCTGCGCACCATTCCTCCGAGCCAAAAGAAGGTCCACCCACCTCGAGCCCCTGGGTAGAGGTGCGCAGCCGCAGCAGGGCCACCAGGGCATACTCGCTGTTGGCGCGCACCATGGTGTTCTTCTCCTTGGTGCCATTCACCAGCTGGGGCACCAGCGCCCTTAGCAGCTGGGCGGGGGGCACCAGGCTGCCGCCACCGCCCCCCTCCTCCGAGGCGGCGCTGCTGCTGCGCGACAGCCACTGGACCGTCTGCGCCACCAGCTGCTTCACCTCGTTGCTCCCATGGTTCAGGCACTGCGTGCAGGGGTGTGCCGCAAGGGCCTACACTGAGACCACTGCTTTTGATTTTCACACTTTGCAATCCCGGCTCTGACAGCTGTGGCTGGAATGTTGCGGTGGAAAGGACGAGGACTTTAATATGGGAGGAGCGCACTGTCACTGTAACATTGTCAACCCCATTGCCTAACCTGTTGAGTGGTGAGAGAAATCTGAATAGCCGTAGACTGTGATGAGCCCAGAGATAACAAAGCAGGTTGTAACAAAGCGGTCACAATTTCACACTCCAGTTTTCTTTCGTGGTGTTTGCAGTACTTGACATTGTATACTAAAGTAGCAAGGAAAAAAAAAACACATAAAACATGACCAGAATGGAAGGAATGACCGGAAAGTAGTTACACTAAATTCACAGTGTAAAAGCAAATGTAAAATTGTCCCTAGAATTCTTGAAGAATGTTCTATGCAAGCGGCACCATGCGTTTGGCTTTACGAAGTGTCTCTCGGCACTCCTCACCTAAGTTGCGCTCTTCGTGCAGCAAACAAAGCCCCACAACCATGAAAGAAGTGAATATTATGCATAAAAAAAAATCATCAGAGAATGTCACTAGAGTAGGTAGCGAAAGCACTGATGAAATATTCTCCCAAATGATAGGCCTGACATGGCTACCCATTTTAAATTGTTTTAATATCACCAGCCTCGGTATACATCCTCACTTGAACATTCAGTCAGACTATGCGTTTGATGCACAGCGCTCACAGGTGCTCAGCCCTCCAGAAATGCGTTTTTCCCAGAAGCCCGCGGAACCAAAAGACAGCAATACGAGAAGTAGACGAACAGTTTTGACTAGCCTTAGATGTGGAGTTTGGAATGCTGTGAAGTAGTTTATTGTCCTTACGACAAGCCTTAAGAAGTTACAGGTTGAAATTACCCAGTCACCACTTCATAGTTCCCGCCGCATACCGTATTTACACGATTGTAGGTCGACCCTTTTTTTCGAATTTGACAACCAATGTTGGGGGGTCGACTTAGAATCGAAGTCGAACCATCTACCACTAGTAGCAGCAAGAGAAACGAGAAATCGGGGGTGCTACGAGGTGGGGACAGCTTTGCACCCTCGTTCCCGTGGTTATGGTCTAAAGTGTGAACCGCATGGGGCGTTTTCTGCTCGCGGAAATGCGCCGCGCTGAAGCTGCCGCGAATTCCACCCGCATGCTGCGCGCTATGCGATCGGCGGCGGCAACAAGGCGGCGTCACCAGCCGCGAAGAGGTGCGCGTAGCTCCAGAGAGCGCTTTTAACTAGGGGTGTGCGAATATTCGAAACTTCGAATATTCGATTCGAATTTTTTGGTATTCGATTCGATTCGAACGACACTTTTATTGTTCGAAACATTCGAACCACCCAAAACTAAAAAAAAAAAAAAAAAAAATTCAGAGCGTGTCTGTATCGGTGTTTATTTACAGTGGACTCTTGATGATACGATTCCGGGGGTGCGAATTTCGGGATGATACGAATTTCCGAAAAGTCCGGCGAAATTGCATCGTTTGCAATGGGAAAAATTTCGGCTGTTACGAACGGACCTGCGCGGCCCGGCGGAAGATACGAACAAGCCGGCGAGGCACCCGACTGCCGAACGAGCAAGTGACGGCTCTCGCTCCCCTGTTTGTCACTCTTTCTCCAGAAACGGCCGGGCTGTCGTTTTCTGCTCGCAAAAACGCTCTGCGCACGCCCAACGCGCTGACACCGCCGCGAAACCACCCCCACGCTGCGCGCGGCGCGGCCGGCGGCGTCAACATGGCGTCGGCACCAGCCACGAAGTAGCGCGGGTGCTCGAGCGACCGCTTCTAACCGCTCTTTAAAATGCGGCTCAAGGGAGACACGAAGTTGCTTGTGCGGTAAAGGAGCTGATAATGCATGCGAAAACGGTACTATAAAACATCATCCGCGCCGCTAGTGAAAGCGCCCATAAAATATTTGCCGGGGTGCTAAGCCTAACCATCTCCGACGGAGCCAAGCCGGCTGTCTCGATCTCATCGCAAGTAGTCAGGCTCCTCCATTCTGCCGCGCGCGTCGTGCGTCATTTTCTGACCGAGGTAGGCGCTACTGCGGGCGCAAAATCGTCGATGTGGGCGTGAAAATACAGCGCTCGCAGAGCCGAGGCGAGCGAATCGCGTGCAAAAACGCACCATGCGGTTCACGCTTGGCTGTTGCGGCATGTAGCGAGCTTGGGCACAGCGAGTGAGGAGACGAGCGCGAAGCTTTACGTGCTCCAGAAAGAACTGCTTTGTGACATGGGGGTTAAAAAAAGCAGAAAAAATCACGAATTTCTTCACGCGAAAGTAAGAAAAGAAATAAACGAAAACTTATTTCAGCGCTAAATTTTTTGGTCTGTGTTGGCTCATACGAATTTCGGATGATGCGAATATTTTTCGCAGTCCCGCGAGATTAGTATCATCAAGATTTTACTGTATCAGCGCGCGGCAATGTGCACGGGCTCGGGCATGCCAGCCACTAGGGTCTCAGTGAGCGGCTGCTTTCGATATCTGGTAAAGTGGTGACGAGCAGGAGGTTGTCACTGCTCCTCGAACATTTTGAGCAGTTAACCTTTCTCCATGTTAACATTTAAGTGAGTGCAGACCTTAACCTGTTGAGTGCAATGGTATTGTGTAATTCCTAATTTTACTTTGTGTGATTTGTTGTGCAATAAAGTTGCAGTTTTTGTGTCTCTAGACGGTGAAAACATTAATTTTACAAAAAACAATAAGTATTCGTATTCGAAAAATATTCGAAAAATATTCGATTCGATTCGAACTTTGTTTTTATTATTCGAATTCGCTTCGAAATTAAAAAATTGATATTCGCACACCCCTACTTTTAACCGCTCTTTAAGATATCACTGAAGGCACAAACGAAGACGTTTGTGCAGGAAAGGAGCTGATAATGTGGTCCAAAACGACACTATAAAGCATTATCCGCGCCGCTAGCCTCTAAGGACAGCGCCAATAAAATATCCGCCACCGTGGTAAGCCTAAACATCGGCGGCGCCAGCCAGCTGGGGCAAGTTGTCAGGCTGCTCCCACTGCCGCGCTCGTCACGTGTCATAGCAAGGTAGAACGGTAGAACTTCAAAGCAGCAGAAGCTGCCGCACGCGCGGAATCGTCGACGCCGGCGTGAAAAAGTTGCCCGCGCAACGCCGACGCGATGGTGGAAGGTTAGTAAATCGGGCGCGGCCGCTTCCGTCAGCCGCCATGTTGTTTGTTTTGGTATCGCGCGGCTGTGGCTGCTGCCGGTTGCTTCGATGGTTGTCATCTCACAGCGGGTGTGCTCTTCCCGCTCAACCCACAGCGCATGGTTATTCTGGGTGCTTTTACAAAAGCTTTTCTTTTTTAACATCTACCGCGCATACCGCGAGCGCACGGCTCTTGTGGGAGCATCGATCATTGATGGTAGAGTAGAGACGCCGTGTGGGTTGACGGTAGAGCTTCTCTTCGTGATACGATTTTCTAGGCTGCGCTCACATTTTTTTTTTTTTTTGAGATGCAATTTTGTGGGGGTCGACCTACATTTGAGTCGACTTACAATTGTGTAAATACGGGTTATCATACTTCCAGACCTGCCATCCCAGCAACGTGAAAATTCTGGAGACTGCGGGGTAAGGTTGGGGTGGGGGGGTAGGTGGTTTTTTAGGGTGTGTATTTTAGTTCTTGCATCATGAAAAACTCTACTCCTGGTTCTTGAAATGGAGAGCGCCAACTTCGTTACTTGTGAAGAGACCTGGAAGTCGCGGACTTCACAAGCTTCAAAAACTTGTCAGGATAAATCTGCTCAAAAGAATGTCCACTTTGGTGACAGTTTACTGTAAGAAGTCTCGGACAGCCTTCTTAAAAAGCGAGGACCGAAATTCAGTTCTAGTTTTCTTAACCTTGCCGGCGTCCTTCAATGATTTGAAGGACTCTCGTGGCGCTAAACATACTTCCACATTCAGCATTGCTGCGTGGAATGGCAAGTAGCTGCAGCATCACCTCTGCATTCTACCAAACTTCACTTGTTGGACTTTGTCCCGCACATCTTACCATGGCACTTAGGTACCAGTCCTCTCTCGTTAGTCACCAGTCCTTTATGGTCCAGTTAGAAAGACCTGCTACATTTTGCCAGGCTTTGACAGCTAAAAAGAAGACAAACTTATCAAATAGTTTATGACTCATATGCTGGACCCGTTTCCTTAGCCTGGTTGAAGAGCAAACTTTAGTGCAGCAGTTCTAGTTTACTCGCCCATCACTCTGGCCTCACCACATTCGAGATTGGCATTATCAATCACATAAATTCCTCATGACATAGATTAACATTTCAGTAGCAACAACAGCATCTACATCACACATTGTGACTGCAAGTAAATGCCGCCTTCTTCGGGTCTGATCCACGTCGGCCGCTTCATTTCTTGGCGCAGATGTGACAACATACCTCCCTTTCGCTTCTGCAGCAATTTTTCTTCCCAGACAAGTGTTACGCCTGAAATCGAAAATCTAATATTCAAAACTTGGGGTTCTTGCGTTGAAAAGCTACAACTGGGTTATGAAATGCTCCGTAGTGGAGGATTCTGGATTAATTTTGACCACCAGGTGATCTACAATGTGCTCCAAAATCTCGACACGTGAGCATTCTTGTTTTCCTCCTCCATCTGGAAGGTGGCCACTGTAGCTGGGAGCGGAACCTGGGTCCCTGGGCTCAGCAGCATGTCTTAGCCACTGAGCCACTGCGGCGGGTGAAATTAAGGCCCCCCGCTTAAGGCAATTCAGTGTTGTGTCGTGCTTCGGCAGGCAGGCAGCCAGGCCACGCACCTTGGCAAATGTTGTCAGCAGGACTTGGGGCAGTTCCTTGGTGTCGGTGGCGAGCAGGTGGCGCAGGCAGTGGCCAGTGCCCCGCACACCACCAATCACAATGGGCACCTGCAACACAGCACGAGGGAGCACTCCATAAAGGGGGGGCATCAAGTCAAGTCAAGCCAAGTCAAAAGACTTAATTGTACACAGAAGGCTGAGCACATGGTTAGGATACACAGGAGGAGATCTCAAAGTCGCAGACTGCAACGAGACTATCGAATCCTGCATGACAAGTGTGCAGCAACACTAACGTAAAATAACAGCTTGGCCACTCGCACGAAAACGTTGTACGAGGGGGCTGTGGGCAAATACCACCTAGCATACCAGGCGCTCTTACACTTAGTCTCAAACTTACCGCAGAAAGCCTGCGGATAGTCAGGCGATTCCCCATGCCATAGAAATATGTGTGAAAACCGAACGCCGGATTGCCTCTCTGAGAGTCCACAGCCCAGCCAGACCGAGAACAGTCCCACTGTGTTATGTGACAGGTGGGCTAAGAAATTATTTAAACTGCCACGTTTTTCGTGTCACTTTTATCCTCACATAATTTGTGAACTCCCTAGATTAACAACACCAATTTTTGGGGTTAACGTTATCACGCAGTTTGCTTCCTTTACTCAACTGAATGCCCTCTACTTGCTGTAAACACTTCCCACAACACACCTGGTCAAAGGCCAAATTTCAAATTTCAAATTCAAACTCAAATTTGACCTCGGTCAAATTTTCTTTGCACGTACAGTACATACCACCAAACCAACTGGAATATGACTGGTAGCCCCGTAAGATGTGTTGTTAATCAGTTATAAACGTTTCAAATAGCTCCGTCGCAGGCGACACTGCACATGCCGGCGGATCGCGCAAACAGCCATGAAGCGGAAGTGACATTGCGGCTGGCCCTGCGCTTTTTCCCACGGCCAACCAGGAGAACCGGTTGAGCTCTGCCGGCCACGCTTCTCCTAAAGCTGCAGCGAGGACGAAGCATTGTGCACAGGTTTGCTCCGGCCGGTCGGCCGTGTGCAGCCGCTCGATCGCCAGCTGGGCCGGCTAGAACATCACTTCAGCCTGGCTGTGATGACCGCGCTCTTCTCTATTTCAGTTTCAAAATCTCTGCTTTTTGATGATCGTTTCAGCCACGGATACACACTCGTATTTCAGCTTCCCTTTCGTAACATGGAGTCTTTTTAGGCAGATTATACGGAAATAACGTTTGCAAGAGCTTGAAATTTTGAGTGCCGTTGGCCTTTACGGGTGTTCCTCACGAAAGCACGCCACCGAGAGGTGGCCGGATCTTACCCGGTCGGCAGTCATGTACTTGACGAGGGTCTTGAAGACGCGCTCCCTCCACTCCTCGGTCAGGATGCGCTCGGGGGCCTGCTTCAGGGCCACCGAGAGGGTGACGCTGCAGCCATGGCGCAGCATCCAGTCCTCGCTCGGATCATCGCCTGCAGGGGAGGAGGCCCCATCCCATCATACCCGGCATCCCAACAAGTCGCCCCGTCCCGCACATGAGGGACAACTGGGGCAACAGCAGCTCCAGACAAAAACAACCCAGACAAAGGCAAACGGGGAGTAGAAAAATCCAGAGTCACTTCCCTTCAAAAAGAATCATTGAGAAGGACGAGAACACTGTAATCCCTCTCAATGAGAGAGAGAGAACAGATTAATGTACTCTTCCTCAAAGTGAAAAGGAGGTGCTGGTCCAGTCAACACTCTACTCAACCTAGTGAAGAGCAGGACATTCTCTCTTCTGAGAAATATAATTACACTCCAGCCAATTGTAGAGAGAACGAAGACCCGATGTTTCGGCTCCTTCTTCAGGGGCGACTGGGGCCACAATGGGCACAGTGTGGCTCCAGTTACCTTTGAAGAAGAAGCCGAGCTGGCCCTGAAACGTCGGGTTCTCCTTAATTTATACGATCAGCGAGCACCGTGCAACGTCTCTACGAATGAATGCCCCAAGATGTTTGCTGGCCGCCTGCAGAGACTGGCTCTCGCTATGGTCTCCACACGAATGCCCCATGCTTCGCGCTTGCTTCACGATAACATGGTCTTGCGAGTGTTTAAGAAGTGCTGCATAAGCAATCCCCTGGACTGCACCGAGGACGACTTGCCGTGTAGGTGACAGCCAGAAAGGAGCAGTCGTCCGATAACATTTCAGACAACTATAACGAGCAACCTGAGACGAAACAAGTTATAGCCTTAATAAAACAATGTTGTGTACCGAATTATTTTTTTGCATTTTTTGGCTACCAAGTAAGGGGATCGACCTATATTTTGGCTCGACCTGCATTCCGCATTACACGGTACCCTGCGCCGAGTGCTCGCGACGTGAGGCCCGGCCGCCCGTTAGGGAAGCGCCGGCAGCGCCAACAAAGCAGCGGGAGACTCACTGAGCAGGTGGTCGCGGGCGAAGACGGCCAGCTCCTCTGGGGGCAGCCACTGGCAGAGGGAGCCGAGGCAGCCGGCGGCGGCCGTGCGGCAGCCGTCCTCGGAGCAGCTCAGGTAGAGGCTCACGGTGGCCGTCACGCTCCGCCGCATCAGGTCTGTCATCTTGTTGCCCGCCACCGCCACCACCCGGTGCAGCGCGTACAGCATCGTCTCCCTGCGGGGTTGGCAGGAAGGAACTGGCCTTTGGCGACTCCCTCAGCTCCATTCCATCCTTAAAGGGACCCAGAAAAGCCTTTTGTAAAAGTTACAAAAGGCCTTTATTGTCGCGTAGTATCGATATAGTGATGCAATGCCGTTGGAAGTATTGATCTACATTCAGTATTAGCTGCGCTAGAAGCAATTAAGTGCACCTCTCCCCCCTTGCCGATCGATTCCTCCTCCCTCTCTGCTTCTTTCAAAGCAGCTGGAAACACTGGCAATAGCCATGTGACATCGCGACGCTCGACTTCCGTTCTCCGCTAGCTACATTCCTGCGCCTAGGCACGCGTCAATCGCTGCGGGCCCGCCTTTGCCTCGGGATCGCGCAGGAAGGAGGAAGAGCAGCCGGAAGCCAATGGCAGTGACGTTGCCAGCGGCCGACGATCGGCCGAATCAAGGGGGCGCCTCGCCGTTGCGTCAGCCGCGGTCGGCGTTGCGTCAGTCGCGGTCGGCTCACTGCGGCGGCGCACTCATCGGCTGAGAAAGGCGATCTTCAAAAATTGTTTACAAATTATCCGTACAATGTATGGGGCTCACACTTGGCTCAAAAATCCCCCTTTATGTGTTCTACCACCTGAATGCATTTAATTGCCACCTTCACAAAGCTTTTCTGGGTCCCTTTAAAGGATGGTTTTTTCAAGGGAAGCTTCGCTTGTCTTGAGCACAGCAAAAATGCCTTGTGGCAAAGCCAACTTTACTGCACATGCTGTAACCCTTGTTTTATCACAACTTCGCCAAAACCAATCATATGACAGTTGGCCACAAAGATGACTCCACCATCGCTCAGAGAGGGAATCAGAGAGAGAGAGAAAAAGAGGGGGGGGGAGGGGCTCTTTATTACACAGGAAAATAGAGAGGTCTGCCAAGATGTGTTCACTGACATGCTATTCTACCTGAAGGGGAAAAGGAAAAGGGAAGAAAAGACAGCTAATTAGTAAAAACAGTACAAAGAGATGGGGGGGGGGGGGGGGGAATTAGAACTAGATAGCATTTTGTTTAGAGGCATTGTATAAAACGTAAACTGTCTGCACTAAGGGGATGCTTACGTTTGCGTGCAGAAAAAGCTTATTACATTTGTTACAAATTTCAACTATAACAAACAAATTCTCCGTGACAATTGCGTTTGTTATACAGTTAAACCTCGATGTAACGAAGTCGGTAAAATTCGTAATTTACTTCGTTACATTGAAATTTCGCTACATTGAAATTCGCGGTTTTAATGAAGTGTTCATCCCGTGAAGCATTTCCTGCAAAAGAAAACGTGGCGCGCATACACGGCTGGCGCATTATTTCTGTTTCTATCGGTGCTTAATCGTCTACGCGGGCATTAGAGTGAACCGCATGGAGCGTTTCCTCCCCTCAAAAACGCGCCCCGCAAGCCACAGGCGCGCTGACGCAGCCGCGGAGACAACCCGCGCGATGTATCTCCAGCGAGCGCTTCCGCTCGCTGAAACGCAACTCGAGGGTCAAACGAGAGGGGCATGCGAGAAAAAAAAAAAAGCGGATAACGTGGGCAAAATTTTCACTGTAAAGCGTCTTACGCTCCGCTTATGAAAGCGCCAATCGAATATCCTCGGCATCCCCGAGCGCTTCGAAGCTCCCGCCATAGGGTGCGCGCCTCCCCAATCGCAGACGCGGGTGTAAAAAAAAAAAAAAAACGCCCGCACAAGGCTCATAAAGCTTCACAAATGCTTGATGGAACGATGAAACCCAACGAGCATGAGCGAACTCGAACGAAGGGCAAAGCGGCGGCATGCGGCGGCGGCGGCCCCGCAAGAGGCGATTAGGCTTACCACGCGGAGGATGTTTGGTGGGCGCTTTCGTAAGAGGCGCGCATGACGTTTTACTATGGTTTTACTGTGAAAATTTCGCCCACGTTATACGCTTTTTTTTTCTCGCGTGCCCCTCTCGTTTGCCCATTGAGTTGCGTTCCAGCGAGCGGTTATAAGCCGCCGCTGCAGCTACCCCACATCGCGCGGGTGGTCTCCGCGACTGTGTCAGCGCGCATATGGCTTGCGGGGCGCGTTTTTGCGGTGAGAAAACGCCCCATGCCGTTCACGCTGATGCCCGCGTAGACGATTAGGCTCCGACAGAAACAGTGCGCCACCCGTGTATGCACGCCACACAGTTTTTAAGCAAGGGGCTCGCTCAGACTCCGCGGCTCGCTGCATCCGCGGCATCGGGCGGCCCGTGTTGCCGTTTGCGTTTTATTGAGATCCCATTTCGGCGCTTGCGTCTCCCAAAATATACCTCTACAACTTAAATTTCGTGCCTAGTTCTCCGTGAAACTTCGTTACATTGAAATTTCGGCAAACGGGACTTCGTTACACAGAGGGTGAAAATACATGGTGTGCATACACTTGAAGTTACGAAAAATTCCGTGGTTCGTTACATCGAGGGTTTCGTTACATTGAAGTTCGTTACATCGAGGTTTAACTGTAATGGGATCAATTGTATGTTGCTTTAAAAAATAACGGGGTTTTGGACATTTTTCTGAACTTTAATGCCTGTGACCCCTTAAAGAAGCCAAACTCGCATCCCCCCGTGAAGCTGAACGCTCCCTTTGTTGCAGCGCGAAGGAGCCCGCAGCCGCACCTGACGGCGGGGTCGTCCTGCCCCTTGACCGAGTTGTGGAGCTCGAGGAAGACCGGGTCGCAGCGCGTGTGGATGACGATCAGGTGGCTCAGGGCCACCGAGGCCTTGAGCCGCACCTGCCGGTTGCCGTCGTTGAGCGCCTTCAGGAAGGTCGTCTGCAGCTGCGGCAGGAACGGCTTCAGCAGCACGCCCACCTGCGGCAGCCACCACCACCACCCAGGGAGAGGAGGGGAGGGAAGAGATGAGACACTGCTCCAGCAAGGCTCCTTTTCACGCACACCCCGAGCACGGCAGCGGTACAACACCCACAGCAAGAGCTGCCGCTGTATCATTAAACGACAGCCATGATTCCACAAGGACAAGGTTTCATACGGGACGCTCTAAAACGGGGGGGGGACTCTGACCACGAATTCAGCACTGTTACGGCAAGGCTTTCGCACTTTGCACTGCGAGTGCGGTGGTACAACCCACAGCGAAAGCACAGTTCTCCGATACACACCAGTTTTGAAACCTCAGTTCACAGCCCAGCTGGCGCGAGCACCCCTGCTTCACTGAAGCTGAGGGGAAGGTGTACTGGCGGAATACCTAGGGGTCAAGTGCTCGACTTTGCCAAACATTTACCGACATAAAATTTCAAAGCCTACATAAGTATGTAAAAGGCTTCCTTTGTACACGGAGATATCTCCCAGCAAGCTTCAACAGTAACCGTCCAGTATAACGTATTACAAGTCCATTTTAATCTTTGCGCACATGAGAAACCTCAGAATGGATACCCTTTTGCAATCACCATAGGTATGATGCCATCTACTCCTTCTAGCCCCAAACTGCCGACATGAGGACCCCTGTGACATGGCCCACTTTCTGGCTGTGGTTCTGGTCACGGTTTTGGGACTGACGTCATGCTGCCCGGGCACGCGGAGATGGTGGAAACCAAAGCCAGACTGGACATGCACGCATCCTGACTGGCAGTGGTGTGACGAGAACGGTGACGTCATGCGCGCCCTCCTGCCATGGCGGCCGCCTCGGTGTTCGTTTAGTCGAAACAGAAACGGGCACGGATAAACGAGGCTATAAAAAATTATTTACGCTGTGATCGACCGTCTATCGTGCCATTCCATGATTACTGGGCTGGTAGGCACCCACAACAGCGGGGAAAAAAAAAAAACGTAACACGAAAACTTCATGTCAGTACTCCTTCAATAAAATAAAGCTTCCTTTTCAAATTAGGAAACACTAAATTAGACAACGTTTGCTTGTAATCCCACTGTTTTTTTTTTTTATGACTTACGGTAGCAGCCGTAAGCACTTGAGCACTACTTCAACTTTCTACCAAATAAAGGCAGGCTAGTCAACTTGCCCCATGCTGGCTCCTCTTTGTGCCCAGCTGCAGACCAGTTGTTGATACAACTGGTGCATATTGAGTACCTCTGGAGCGCAAGCTGCAAATATAATACTGAACAACTGCACGATTCCTTGAGGACAAGTTTTCGAGCAGCACGTCCCAGTGCTCTTAAAAAAACTTTTTTAATTTTCAAGTAAACTCTAAAGCTTCTCAGTCTTGCTGCTTTTTTCGCACTGATTTCAAATATGGCATTATTTTTTTCAGTTGGTAGATTAGTTCCCGAGATAATCAGAGATAATTAGCCATTTTTGGAGTCACAATACACGAAATAGTGTTGTCCGTAGGACTGTTCTCTTTACATTTTCCAACACTATGAACCCTGGTGAGTGCAAAAAGAGAATCGGTTTTACGATGCACCGCTTGGAACTAATTTTACAGCTCATTAAACTTTGGTGGCACCAGTGGCAAGGAACCATTGTTAATGCCCATTGGAAAATGTAAAGATTACAGTCCTACGGACAACAATATTTTGTGTATTGTTCCTCCAAAAATGGCTAATTATCTCTAATTATCTCGGGAACTAATTCAACAACTGAAAAAAATAATGCCATATTTGAAATCAGTGCGAAAAAAGCAGCAGGACTGACAAGCTTCAAAGAGTTTACTTAAAAATTAAAAGAAATAGTTGTAAGAGCTGTCCCCCATTAAGGGGAGACACTGGTCTTCAGGATATTTTTGTATTTTTCAACCTACGGGCTTGAGATTTGCACAGTAAGTGTACTTTAACATCCTCAGCACAAATATGCAGCCAGTTTTTGTCTACGTGGTGTAAGTTTCTAGTTGTGAAACATGTTTACAATTACAATTATTCCAACGAATTTATTCAGAAATTTCTTGCGATTACCCCACTATATAAAACACAGGTCTTCATACGAGCTAAAGGAAGAACTCCACCAAAATCAGTTGCGCGTCCCTTTAAGGCCTGGCTGAGCACCACTGACCTTGGCCAGCAGCAGCGCCAGCGTCTCGAGCACGGCCACCTTGACGCTGAAGCTGAAGCGGTCGCCCAGGATGCGGATCAGCGGACCCGTGATGCTGATCACCGACTGGCGCAGGGAGCCTGGGTCTGTCAGCCGGATCACCTGCGTGGCCACAACACAGCTCCCCCTGAGCACACCCGCACTGCGGTGAGCGTCACAAATTGTCCGGGTTACCGTCCCTCTGGTTGACACAACTGCTGCCACTGTGTGTTGTCTCTGGTACTGACTACAAACTACACCTTCTCTGCTGGCACCACATTGGCACACAGTGGATCTATGGCTTGGCTAGAAAGTGGAATTTTCGAGGGGGTTTGCACAAATGTTTGATACAAACAACGCTTAAGAAAATTCAGTTCCCTTCAACTCCATGCAGAAGGATGACCAGCAAAGCTAGGCACAGATCAAGGACTGGTTGAAACAAAATTAATTTCTGATTTGCAATGATGAACCGAACAGAACTTGGAAGGACTAGAGTCTTATGGGGCCGTCCATTTCCGTCCCGTAGAAAGCAAATGTATTGACAGTATATGGGAGAGTGAGTGAGTGAGTGAGTGAGTGAGTGAGTGAGTGAGTGAGTGAGTGAGTGAGTCCAGTCAGGCACATACAGAGAGAGAGAGAGAGAGAGAGAGAGAGAGAGAGAGAGAGAGAGAGAGAGAGAAAGAGAGAGAGAGAGAGAGACGCGCTCACCTCGCCGAGCCCCTGGGCGGCCTGCTCCTTGAGCTCGGGCACGCCGGTGAGGATGGCCTCGCGGAAGATGGGCAGGATGGGTGCAATGCCCTTCTCCTGGCAGAAGCCCGGCAAGTGCTCCTGGCCCCGGGGCAGGTCGGTGGCTGCAAAGCGCACCGCCTGCCGCACGTCGCCCACGCACTCCAGCTGCTGGGTGGCGTCCAGCGTGCGCGTCACCGCGCCCAGGGCCTCGGCCGCCAGCTGCAGCACGTGCCGGTCCGTGTCCACGAACAGGCGCAGCAGCTCACGCAGCAGCTGCGGTACGTGCGGTGCCAGGGGGGGCGCCCGCGCGTGCGCCCCCCCGCCTCCGCTGGCCCCGCCGCAGAAGGCGCACAGCAGGGCCACGGCCGCCCGGCGCTGCTCCGGCTGCCGGGCGCCCGCCAGCAGCTGCTCCACCACTGTCTGCACGCCGGCCTCGTCGCTCACCGACAGCACCACTGCCTGGCAGTGCTCCAGCTCCTGCAGTGCCCGGAAAGGAAGGGGAATCTTTCGAACGGAGTCACCTTTTACGGCCCACCACTTTAAAGGGGCCCCGAAACACGCTCCTCCGAAAGTGGCCGAAGAAACAGCGCAGTCATCAGGCAACGTGGCCAACAAACCCTGTGGCTCCTGCTGGCCAGAAAAGGTACAGCAGGCAGAAACTGTGCAATCTTTTAAACATGGCAAAGGTTGTCTCCACCTCCAGTAATGGCCGTAGGAAACGAGGAGGATAGAGGAGGGAGGAGATGCCGTCACGATGGTGTTGGTTGATTGATTGCGGGGTTTAATGCGCCAAAGCTACAGCGGGGCTATAAGGAGCACCATAGTGGTGGAGGCTCCAGATTAATTTCAACAAGCTGGGGATCTTCGTTAGTGCACCAAAATCTCCACACACCAGTATTTTCACTTTTCACTTCCATCAGAAAAACGGCCACCCTGGCTGAAATCAAACCCTCATCCTTCACTGAGCCACTGTGGAGGATCACAACAGAGTCAGAGAGAATAATTGCAGCCAAATCTTTCTGGACAAGGCAAAGGTTGTCCTGCAGCAGAATAGACAATTGGAAGAGTTGGTAGGCAGGCATTTTGGTGATCAAAGTGTCAGGGTTTATTCGTATTCGGACTGTCCCTATACACAAAACCACTCACACGCTCGTTCACTCTGTGACTCCCCTGAGTCCAGAGTCTCCCCATACCACACACATACCGCACACACACCACACCCTCTGGGCGCCACCTACTCCCCCATCCCTCATGGATGGATGTCCTCCTCATAAAAGCACTCACAAAACAGGGACAAATGCAGGAAGATGACACAGCCAGTTAGCACTGAATCGTCTTTCTTCTTTTGTCCCTGTTCTGCCAGTGGTTTGACCACCAAGATGAAAGGTTGCCTTCATGGTTCCTAAAAAGGAAAGATGCTCCAAAAATAGCCAGAGAAATAACACGCCTATCAGGCAATGTGGCCAACAAACGATATGCTACGCGCAACTTTTTCATGACCAGCAAAGGAGCACATAATCATTGAAGAGTTCGTAACCACCTCCCCTTGGTTATTTTGAATCCCCACCATGGTTCTACACGTTTGCATGCCGTCTTCGCATTCACACATCGCAGATGAGCAATTCCTCCCGTTGAACGTTTTCAATGCATAGCATTCTTTGCCAAGTACCCCCACAGCCAGGACCGCGTAACCCCCTGCATTTCCACAAAAATGCAGATTTAGCGGAAGTTCCACCTGTAATCATTATAATTGCATAAATGGAGATAACTGGTCCAACTGCATGCGCTTACGGACTCTTGTGTCACTCTAGGTTCACCTTAACTGCCTTGTCACACTCATGGTCGCAAGACATAGGTGCAACTTGTCAGTATACAAGTGTAAGCTGCTTGAACACACCTCTTGCAGTTCAAACAAGCTGCTGAATTACCGAGCTTTAGGCTCATCAATTCCGCACCACTCTTCACCTCACCCTCTCTCAATGACTCTACGAAAAACTGCCATTGTGCAGTCAGAACAGACACGGCACATTGGGCTCTCAGCCCTGAACAAGCAAAAATACGCGCGCATTTTCGAGACACCACTTTGCCACCAACACACGCCAAAAAAAATCCAAAAGTTATACCACCTACTGGACTTCCAAGAAAATTGTTTTTGAAGCCAAATTCGATATGAAATTACTCCCTTAATCCTGATAATTACTGAAGTAGGCTGTCTGAATGGTGCTGTACAGAACCCGGATATTCAGGATGTCGCATGAGCTCACGACCACACCTGTGGGCAGGCCAACCCACCTCTTGCTGCTTGGGCGTGTCCAGAGAGGCGCTGAAGGCGGTCAGCAGGGCAGGCAAGATCTTGGGCAGGTGCCGTGAGAGGGAGTCTCCGGCCACGGCCGACAGGTGCGACAGGGCCTTGGTGTTCACTGGGGGCGTCGTCAGCTGCGCAGAGAACGGGCACATGCTAGAGCATGGACAACACGCATTCATACAAACACTGTCGCCACAATCAGGTGCCATCATGGGCGCCACCGTAGCACCAAAGCTTTCCTCTCCTACTAGGCCTGGCTGGCCACATGGCTTCTGTTCGCCCTTGAAGCCCCCCCACCCAACAAAAAAAGGTTAAATTTTTTTTTTCTTGTGCATCTTGCATGAAGCTTCTAAATAATCTAACAAATAAATTTTTTGAAGCTCCACTTTTATATTAATAAAACAACCTTGAGTTATCTTTTACAATAACTTGTTTTTCTTTTTCCGGCAAAAGGCAACTTTTGAGGCTGATGGTGAACTACCCCAAGAAGCAATGGAACATTTCTACCCAGTACATGATGGCGCGTTTGCTGCAGCATGGCTTGCCTAGACACTAGACACAGATTTCCTATAGTACATATCGTCATGGACAGCACTGAGAACTTAATGCTCATGTTTTGCTCAAACAGCCAAGGATTGGAATGACCTCCCACCCCATGTCGTGCATCACTCCAGCCCCGTTCTGTTCAAAACGCACATCGAAGGAACCCTGTACAAAAGCCCACCTCTCACGTAACACCCTGCACTGGGGTTTCTGAAGTATAATTAACCAACCAATTATTAATTAAATTATGAATTAATTAAGTGACAAACATTGGTTTTTAAGTACACTGTTAATTATAAACATTGTCAATTAATTAATTATCAAGCAAACAAACAACTAAATAAATAAATAAACATTTCATTGATCAGAAAGCTGATGCCAAGCGAGGAATGGCTGTTGTGCTCGCCGATCGCGTTCAGTCTACATCCTCCTCTTCTATCACCCAGTTGAAATTAAGGTCTGATGACGACCATCATGAGCTGGCCTTTAGGGCGAGGTGACAACAAGTCGAGCTACTAACAGCGGCAATATTAAGCACGAAACAACTCTAGGTGGCGGGCTACTCCTCCTTGGAGCCTCACCTGGGGTATCAGGTAGGGGAGCACCACTCGGCTCTTGATGGCCATCACCTGGCGCAGACCGTCGAGGGTGTACTCGGCCAGGGCGGCGTCTCCCTGGCCCTGCAACGTGTCAAGGGGGGGGGAAGGGGGAGGAGGGGGCCCGTGTAAACAAAAGAGCGGTGTCCCGATCCGCAGCACTTCGAAGTGCAGAGGGCGGAGAGGCTCACCAGCTGCAGCAGCAGCGGGGACAGAATGTCGTCCAGAGCCCGGGAGCCAACCGTCGAGTGCAGGTTGTCAAAGGTCTTCGCTGCGGCCACGCGCACCTCCTTCAGGGGATCGCACAGGGCTCTCCTGCAAGGGAAGAACAGGGAGAGAGCGCGGGGGGACTTCTTTTACCAGACCCACACACACACACACAAACTGAGGGGCAGTGATGGTTCCCACAAAACAACACAGTGCGCAAAAGAACAGGACAACAGAAACAGGGACAACACAAAGCGCCGACTCACGAGTACTTAATATTAGGAAATGCTTTTTCCTGTGATTTCTCGTCTTTTTAGTGCATTATTGTATGCACAGCAGCATCAACCTTTTCTTGACCCTCTGTGCATGTGCGCACTTGCGTGTATATTCGCCCCGAGCGCGAACACAGTCGGCCCCTGGCGGCGGCGGGACGAACCGCTCCTAGTGTGGATGGCGCTCTCGCGTCGTCTGCTTTTTCACGTTGCGTGCGGCGCAAGACGCGTGCTGCACACGACAAAACAACCAATATGTGTGCTCGTTTGGCAGTGAGCAATGACATAGTTACCTCTGCTTGCGCATTTCCTCTAGAAACGCAATAATCAGTGGCCGTTGCGGATTAATGCGCGGGTTTAATTCCACGAAACATATTCGCCCTGGTCACCGCTTGAGTGTGAAACGTGTTATAAACATTGCTTCCACACACTGCACTTTCGTATTGTTGAGTGCAGTCGTTTGCTGTTTCGGGAACGTCGAAGGGTGCTTTTTGAAGGTGGCGTGCTGATTATTTAAAGGATAAAAGTTTAGTGCGCGAAACGGGTAAGAAGCGACAAGACCTGTGCATACGCGTGCAAATTCCACACCCTTGTAAAATTGCTCTGTGTCCTTATAGAAAGAAGAAGCAAACAAAAACATTTACACTGCACACGACCCGTGCGCTATCGCCCATACATTACCGGACACGTATTTTACACCCGCAAGCGCCTGTGTGATCGGGTCCTTCCCGTACCTTTTCTAAAATAAATACCATTTTTGGAAAGTCGTTGTTTATACTCAGGAGGAGGAATAAACATTTATTCAATTGTATCGAGTTGCTAATTTTACGTATTATTTAAAATACGTTTCTATGGATGGGCAAGAGTATTTAGGGGGGATTTTTCGGTAAAATTAAGCAGTTGAGTTTTCGTCTGTCATGTGGCATTTTGTGTGTCATTTTCATATATATCATTTTCAAATCCGACATGAATCACCTTGTCCAGAAACGTGTCTCACTCAGCATAACCAAATGCCTAATATGGTCACGTCTTAACCTCTTGAGGTGGACCTAAGTTTAAAGAAAGAGGAGAAAACGCGTAATATAATGCACGTTGTTGCCCACATGTGTGAGAGGTGTGTGCCATGACTCGCTGTTTTTTTTTTATTTTTTCCCACAATGCTTGCTTTCAATACAATTTTGAAAAAGGCGAGCCACAATTCCTGGACAATCCCGTACCAAAGGGGGGTTAATCAGTTTTGAAAATACGTCCGCTACAGAACACGACGCCTAGTGTAGTTTCGATTGTAAGTAATACTTATAACCACAGTTTGGCTTTTTTTTTACATGCGTTCTCTTCTCGCTCTCGCTGCTCTTGCAACATTTGCAGGACGCCCCCCCCTTCCAGAAAAAAAAAAAAAAAAAAACTAAATGCACAGAATTTCATTTCTTAACCAATCATCACGAATTAAATGCCAAGACAAAGGCGATATTCAGTTTACAAAACAAAGTAGTAACCGGGAACCCGTTGCGCTGATTCGCAACAATAAATAAAAAGGAAATGTTTTACTACATCTGCAACAGCGCAACTTCATTTATTGCCATCTTTAGGGTTCGTAAGCGACCTTATACGCAAGAATGCAAACACATCTCGCTGTTGCAGGCACATGTTAGATTTTAAAAGGAACGCAAATGGTCAACAGAGCAGCCGTAACAGAAAATTTGTGCTCACTGTGAGGTCCCAGAAGCTTGGCTTGCACACTGTAAACCTGCTTGTCACTTTGCGAAAACCTAGCTAAACATGAGATGTTGATTGTACTGCGTGCGTTGACAATTCAATTCGCAAGTTCACTTGTGACGAAAGCCGTAAATAAGGGATCCTAAACCGTTATTTATCAAACCTTCCTTCAGAGTCGTTAAAATTTCATTTAAAAGACCCGTTAGAGGGGTTACATTTATATCTCTGCGCTGATCAAAATTCAGTAATTTTATGTTGCCTTTTGAACACACAAAAAATATCGTCAGCTCTTAGAAAGAATTTCGGGGCAGTTAAGTAGTGTTACCATTTCAGGGCCTTCCACAAATGCAATAATGCGTCATGCTACCAGTGAAAGCGATTGAGATTGCCGTTGTAAACTGAATTTTAGAGATCGAGGCTTCCTGATTTGTTTCTATTTATGCTTTTATTGAAGGCTCAAAGCCATAGTCTGGAAAGATCGAGCTTGCTACGAGCCACAGCGTACAATTTCATTGTCACAATCACGGCCATTCTGAGATTCGTCGCTTTTTTTGGCGTAGTAATGAAAACTGACTGCCGCTTCCATGCTGTGAATTGAACGTTGAGGAACCGAACTACAGCATACCACTCTTGTTTGCACCTTTAGTACGCACATACGGCGGGAAAAAGGCACGAAGCGCGCCCACAGTGTGCATTCTTACGGGCCGCTCAGCGGAGCATCCACACTAGCAGCGCGACGCTGTCGCCACCTACATGTCGAGCTCGCGGCGAATATTCTTTGCGTTTCCCAATAAACAGTAGTTGTGAATCAGCGC